>NC_072774.1:35338944-35701444 GCF_022539595.1 Amphiprion ocellaris
TAAGTAAAATGGTGAAAAGTTTAAAGAGTAAAAATACATAAGATAATAAATAAATAATGATAAGAACATAGGAAGGATTTAAAAGGTCAGTTAAAAGCCTATTTAAAAAGGTGTGTCTTTAACCTTCTTTTAAAAACATCTACAGTCTCTGCAGTCCTGAGGTTCTCTGGCAGGCTGTTCCACAGGCAGGGACCATAGTGGCTAAATGCTGCCTCACTGTGGGTTTTGGTTCTGGCTTGTGGTATAGTTAAAAGGCCGCTGTCGGAGGACCTCAGGATCCACGAGGGTTGATATGTTAAAAGAAGATAAGATAAATAAGAAGGCGCAAGGCCGTAAAGACTTTTAAAAACTAGTAAAAGAACCTTAAAATCGATCCTGAAGCCGACAGGGAGCCAATGCAGCGACTTTAAAACTGGTGTAATGTGTTCCCACCCTCTGGTTCTCGTCAGCACGCATGTGACTGAGTTTTGTAGTAACTGTAGATTTAAAATACTCTTTTTGGGAAGACCAGAGAGCAGGGCATTACAGTAATCTAAACAAGAAGAGATAAAAGCATGCATTAGCACCTCCTGCTGGCCTGAGAGAGAAACGGCCGGACTCTGTCTATGTTCTTCAGATAGTAAAAGCATATCTTTGTTACATTTTTAATATGTGGGATAAAATTCAGCTCAGAATCAAAACTCACGCCTAGGTTTTTTACTAATTGTGCTAGTTTAAAATCATGTAATTTTGATAAAAGTTTCTCCCTCTAGTCTTCAGGACCTATAACTAAAACCTCAGTTTTGTCCTGGTTGAACTGTAGGAAGTTCACTGCCATCCATGACTTGATGCCTAAAATACAGTTTAAAAGGGTATCTTGGGGAATCCCACACCTAATTTCATGGTTTCCTGACAAACACGTATCCATACTTACATAAAAATATCGGTCTGTGGGGTAAGAATCGAACCAGTTAAAAACAGCACCAGAGAGGCTGACCAAGTGTTTAAGTCTGTTTAATAAAACGTGAGCAATTCATAATGTTTAAAAACTGTTCCTCAAAGAATCCATAAAATGATTTTAAGAGAGGCGTGGGAACTGGATCTAAAAGGCAGGTTGTTGGGTTTACTTGGGAGAAAACTCAACCAAGTGTCTTTGCATCAACCAGGGCAAAACTCTCCAGTGTTTCCTCAGGTAAGGACAGCAGATCAGGTGTGGTAACAGGTAAAACTTGTTGGGATAAAAGGTTGTATCTGATGTTCTTGATGTTGGTTCTGAAGTGGTCTGCAAAGTTCTCACAAAGAGCGTCAGATGGCGTCTTAAAAGCTTTACTCAAATTAGTGCCTGTTAAAACATTAAAGGTGGAGAAGAGGAACTGGGGCTTGTTTATATGATCTGTGATAAGTTGTGAGAAATGGGAAGTTCTTGCCTGTTTGACTGCGTTATTGTAGGTTTTGAGTTGCTGACGAGTTGTTCCTCCATCTCCTCTCGGCACTCCTGCAGTCTCTTTTTAACTGATTGATTTTATTGTTTTTTCTCCACGGGGGTATAGGTTTTCTTTTGACTATTTTAGTTAAAAGTGGAGCTACTGAGTCCAGCGTTGACTTCAGTCTACTGTTAAAATGATCAACAATAAAATCACACGGCGCAGGTAAAATTTCAGCAGTAGTGCTCTGTAAAATCTCAATAAAATTTGCAGCCACTTCAGAAGTTAGGTAGTGTTTCCTCACCGTTCTCACCGGGGCCTCCTGCTGGTTGAAACTAGTGTAAAAAAACACACAGTAATGGTCAGACACAGCCAGGTCAACAACAGAGGACACACCAATGGACAGGCCATGTGTTATAACCAAGTCCAGGGTGTGTCCTCTGTTGTGAGTCGGCTGTGTAACATGTTGTTTAAAATCAAGACAGTTTAAAACATTTAAAAATTCTCTGGACATTGGATCCGAGTTGTTATCAACATGTAGATTAAAATCACCAGTTATTAAAATTCTGTTGTATTTGGTGTGAATGATTGATAAAAGTTCTGAAAATTCAGTGATCAAAAGGCTGGAGTGATGGGGTGGTCTGTAAACTGTTATACAGAGAATCTGAGTGCTGTTAAAAACAAATGTGTGATGCTCAAATGATAAAAGACACTTCTGTTGGGGTGAGAGCATTTTTCGTAATGGAGGCAGTTCCGCCTCTTCTCCTACCCTATCTGGTGGAGAATAAAAAGTTCACATTCAGTGGGGAAGCCTCGGTGAGAACAACAGGTGCATCAGTGCCAAGCCATGTCTCTGTCAGGAGAAGACCATCCAACTCATTATCTAAAATCAAATTGTCTGTGTAGTTTCTCATTCATCCAGGTCATGGTTATCCAAAGTTGTTTAAATCAATCCAACTGGACTTTAAGAAGGTTCCTTGAAGACGTTTCACCTCTCATCCAAGAGGCTTCTTCAGTTCTGGTGGTGGTTGATGTTGCCTCAGCTTATAACCTCTGTGAGGTGTGGTCAGTGTTATTCACATTCCGACGACTATTGCCAAGGCCCGTCTGGCTCCTCAACGATGGTCGTTGGGAGCCAGGGAGTGACAAAGGGGGTCGTTGAAATGCGAGTTTCACCGAGCCCTCGTATGCTAACGGTGGTCGTTAGCATGAGCCACCTCACCTGAGTCATTCTGCTGAGTAGTTCTTTTGGGGAGTTTTGGAAGGACCTGATTGTAAATTGGCGAAAGATGATGTTGCAGACCACCCCCCCTGTTCAGAGATGGCTTCTCCACTTTGACATGGATGGCTTCTTTCACGCCTCTCTCAAACCATCTGTCCTCCCTGTTCCAAAATCTGAACATTGGTGTCCTGAAATGAGTGTCCCTCGTCCTTGAGGTGAAGGAAGACCGCTGAATCCTGTCCTGAGGAAGTGGCTCTTCTATGTTGAGCCATACGCTTGTTAAGTGGCTGTTTGGTTTCCCCTATGTAGAGATCTGAGCATTCCTCGCTGCATTTAACTGCATACACCAGGTTGCTCTTCTGACTGTGGGGTGTGGGGTCTTTTGGGTGGACCAGTCTTTGTCTGAGTGTGTTATTTGGCTTAAAAAAGACAGGGATCTGGTGTTTGTTGAAGATCCTCCTCAGTTTTTCAGACAGTCCAGACACATACAGGATCACTATGTTGTTTCGCCTGTTCTTCTTCTCTTCAGTTCTCACTGGGTTGTTCTCCTTTCTGGATCTTGTGTGAGCCTTCACAAAGGTCCAGTCAGGATATCCACAAGTTTTCAGTGCCCCTTTCAGGTGTTTGTGTTCTTTTTCCTGGCCTTGGGTACTGGTGGGTAACTTGTCAGCCCTGTGTTGCAGGGTCCTGATGACCCCTAGCTTGTGCTCCAGTGGATGGTGAGAGTCAAAAAGCAGGTACTGGTCCGTGTGTGTTGGTTTCCTGTAAACCCCAACACTCAGACTTCTGTCCTCTTCTATGTGGACCTCACAATCCAAAAAGGGCAAACTGTTGTCCTTTACATCCTCTCTGGTGAACTTGATGTTGCTGTACATAAACTCTGTGGACAGCAACATCAATTTGCTGTCCACAGAGTTGATGTACAGCTGAGCTGAGCTCCACCAATGAACACCTAGGAGAGAAAGAGCGAGACCAGGCCCAAGGGAGGGAGGAGCTGCCACTAGCCACAGCCAGAGGCTGTGACTGTGACAGTACCTTTGACTTTGCGCGCTAAGGAGATAACTGCGTTTGTCACTCCAGACGCCTTTTTGCAATATACGGTTATGCCGTTTGGCGTAAGAAATGCCCCGGCGACTTTTCAGCGTTTGGTCAACACTGTTTTGCATGGTTTACCTGGTTGTGAGGCTTATCTTGACGATATAGTGGTGTATTCGAGCTGGTGGGAGGACCATGTTCAGCAGCTAGGGGCAGTGTTTGCGCGGCTACGTGACGCCAATCTGACCCTCAACTTAGCAAAATGTAAATTTGGTCAGGCCACTGTCACATATCTAGGAAAGGTTGTGGGTCGTGGGCAAGTTAGGTCCAGTAGAGGCAAAGGTGGAGGCGACCCTGTCATTCCCTGTTCCTGCGTCTTGGCATCAGCTACGTCGCTTTCTGGGAATGGTGGGGTATCATCGTAGTTTTTGGAAGAACTTCTCAGCTGTCGCTGCCCCACTCACAGACCTCCTTAGCCCCAAAAGGCGTTTTTATTGGTCAGATGACTGTCAGCGTGCTTTTGATTGTGTTAAGGCACTGTTATGAAACGCCCCTGTTTTGGCTGCGCCAGTGTTTGACCGTCCTTTCAAACTAGCGGTAGACGCAAGTGCCGTATGAGCTGTCCTCCTCCAGGACGATGAGAATGGTTTCGAGCATCCGATCTCCTACTTCTCAAAAAAAAATTTAACAGCTACCAGCATACATACTCCACCATTGAGAAGGAGGCACTTGCCCTAGTTTTGCCCTTATTCCATTTTGAGGTGTATGTCGGCTCAACCTTATGTCCAGTTATTGTGTATACAGACCACAATCTCTTGGTTTTCATTCAACAAATGCGGAATAAAAACCAGAGAATCATGCGCTGGTCGCTCTCACTGCAATCGTTTAATCTAGAGGTTAAACATATTAGGGGTGAGAAAAATGTATTGGCGGATGCGTTGTCACGTGTATGTTGTGTGTAGGTTGGGGCGAACCTCCACGTAACATCTTATGGAGAGGGTTGTTATGTGTGGCTGGCTGCTGTGTCTCTCCTTGCTCTCTCTGATCTTCCTCCTCCCTTTACCTGTGCAACTGCAGCACACCTGAGTGCTGTTAGCACTTAGGGAGGAGGAGGGCATTTAGGGAGGCAGGAGAGAGCAGCAGTCGGAGCAGAGATACAAGCACCACAAAGCCACACATCCTCCCGGACAAACGCGTGAGGGTTTTTGTTTGTGTTGGTAAACTTTTCTTTTGTGATTAACATTGAGTTTTTTTCTTTTCAGGTATTTGATTCATCCTTCCCCTATGCATGTTTTGATTGCTGCGTTTTGTTGTTTTAGTTTGGCGGTAGTTGCTGATAGTCCCATTTTCGCAGTTTTTTTTTCTTTCGTAGCAGTTATTTGTGGTTAGGCAGTTTAGTAGGGGGTGGTGACTGGTCCGAGAGCCCATTGTGTGGTTAGCCATGTTCACCACCCCTCTTTTGTTCCTTTTGGCCAACAGCTACTGCCCTTTTCTTTCACCATTATTTCTAACTTGATAAGTTGAGTTTTTTCCCTTCATCAACTTACCTGCCATGTCTGTGTCCAGTTCATATGTTGCCGGTCTCTTTGTTTGTTTGAACCTTAACTCGTTAATTTTAAAGAGGCCGTAACAATACTAGTAGTGTATATTTTGTATTATTTTTATTTTTGTACTACATTTTAAAAATATTTGCACTGTCTCTTGTTGCTGTAATACTGCAAATTTCTGACTGTGGGATTAATAAAGGCTTATTTTATCTTATCGTACCTTGTACTTGCCCCGAGTTCCTGCAAATAGCAACCCAACTTATGTGAATTAAGAATAGCATTTTTTTTTCTCTTTTGTTTAGGGTTGCATTCTTGTCAATGCCATGTGTCAAATTATAGTAAAATGAACAATTCTCATTTTGTTGAGGACTGCTTTTGAACTCATTTTGACACTCTAAAATCCACATCAGTCCTACCTATGTACTTTGTATAAGTTTTCATACTGAGAGGTCTTGGTTTTCAGGCCACACACTCACAATCCTGAAACCTTAATAAAGCATCTACCTCTATAAGTGCAGAACAATCTGCCAGTGTTTCTGAGATAAGGGGGTGGGTGGGTGCATTTTGCTTGTTTCCCCAACCCCCTGGATGCTGTCCCACCACTGATGCTGTATGTGCAGTATTTCATGCGCCATTTGATTAATAGATTAATTCCAAAGTACCACACTTACCACTTACTCATTGTTTTCTCTGGTGGGACTTGATGGCGGAAGCATTGATTAATAGAACTGAGTGTGAAAATGGTAATCTACACTTTTGAAATTCATGACCTACTTTGTGTACGTAAAAGAGAAAGCCAGCTCTCTTTCGTGGAGTCTTTCTCACACCATATCTGTGTTAACAGATTACCATGCATAGAAGTTGCAATATAATTCCCCTGGGGCAATTTGTTTATATCTGCAATGAAGTGCTAGTGTCACATTAAATATGGTAGACTGGAGTCAGGGGGGAATATATTAAGTGTAGTGCCTTCAGTGAGTTTTCCCAGACCCAGATGCAGTTTCTCTCCATGCATTCCGTACAAAGGAATTGGTCCAATTAGTGGACCAATTAACAACACCAAAAGCTGTGCTATCGGTTCTCCAGCTTTGTAAGAATTAGGGTTGACCAATTGTCCTGATCGATTATTGTATAAAATATGCAGCATTTTTTCGATTAATAGTGTCATTACTTTTTTGAACCGATTTCAAATCAAATCAGAGAAGCCGTGGCTTTTCATTTTGATCATGGCTCTTCTCTGCTCCATTTCTATGATAGGTAGAATATCCTCAATACTGAAATGTAGACAACAAAGTCACTGCAGGCTAAAAAATGTGTCATCAACCTTTACTAGTCCCTATGCACAGTATGTGTTGTCTATGAAAAAAGCAAATAAACAAATAAAAGTGATCCACTTTTAGATGATGTCTAACTCTTGTCCTAATTGTTACTGTAAGTTACTTTGGGAAGATAGATTTGCCAAAGGAAATGAATGCAATGTGATATAATATAATTCGACTCCCGACACATGCATGGTTGAGGGTGGGATGTTATTAGTTAAAAAATGCTATCACTACTGCTGAAGATGAAAAATCTTTGGGTTGACAGAGCAAAAGTGAAGAACATACTGACTTCTCACACCACTGCCCATCACGATTTACCATTGTTGGCTAACTGCAGTACCATGAACAGTGGTAGTCACTGTCACTCCACCCTTGGTTGGAGTGTCAGGCTACATCCAGACAAATATGTTTTTTTTTTTTTGTAATAGAAACAACTTCTCTTCAGATGAATGTTTTAGAATTATTTAAGAAATAATATCCCTCCATACTAAATGCCCTGAAAAGGTTTGTAACATAACCGTTCACATGAATTGAGCATGACAGTGTAAACAGAAAGGAGAGGGTGAGTGTTTTAGTTGTAGAGTCATGTGATAGGGGCTTGATGAATCAGGGAAGGAATCTTAGTGACCAATTGGGAAGTGAATGTGTGTGTCTGCATCATCATTTTCAAATGTCTTAGATTCTCTCATTATATATATATACATGTCAACACTGAAAATGTATTTTTAAAGATCTTCATCCATTTTCAGGAAGCTATAACTGCCGACAAATATTTTGTCACACATTAAAGCATTTTTTTATTATGTAGCAAAAATGTTGCAGAAATTAGCCTGATAGGGCCACACCAAACAATGTAGATAAAAGTGTAGGCTGCAACATACTAAATGGTAGAAACTACACTTTACAGTCCCTCCAGGATTTTGCAGGCGTTTTTTGAGATTGTTGCAGCCTAAAATGCCTGAATTTGCGGCAGCTTTTCTGAAAAATTGCGATGTAAGTTGCGATGTTTTAAGCTTTTTTGTTGCGATGAAATTGTGGGAGACAGTGACAATTGCTAAAAAGCTGCATTTTTTTCAGCTTCTAAAACATGTTTCAACATTGTAATTTACAATATTTATTCCAAAATTAATTCTTTAATGCTCCAACCCATTTACACAAGCTGGCATACTGTGGTGGGAAATTAACAGCAGCCAGATACTGGTTTAACATGAAGTGGTTGGTAGATTTAAGGCACAAAACAAAAATTTACTATTGAATGAATCACATTTGGACATATCTGTCAGTGGCTTAAAAAGTTAATTTCACTTCCTGGCACACATGTATTCACACACATGCTCACGGCTTGCCACGTCAATTAACAAGAAAAGCACTCAGAGAGCGCAGTACTCCACCAAGACTGTTCATTACCTGACCTTGCACTGAGCACAGGCATGTGTTATGCATGTGTACATACTGAATCGCGTGATGTAAATATGTAGCGGGCGGCAGGAATTGATGGGACTCAGAAACACCCCCACAATTTAATCAGTTGTTCCTTGTATCATTTCCGATACGTCTACAGCAGTGGATTTGTAGAGGGATCGCAATGATGTGATCGTCAGCAGGCTGCTGAGGTAGCGTTCACTTGTTGCCATGGTTACCATGCCGCTATCTCAGTGGGAAATACTTAACAAATCCGTGGATCCAGACTATAAGCCGCATCACTGCCATAATCAAATCACTTGGTCCTTGTGTCATTTCTGACCTTCCCTGAAAATTTCGTCCAAATCCCTTTGTCCATTTGAGTAATGTTGCTAACAAAAGAATGATTCACATATGCCGATAGTCACGTAACTCTGTTGTGTTCCTTGTTGGAGTAATTTCTCAAACTTACTTTCATTCTTTCAGTGCTCCAACAAATCTGGATGCAACAGTTTCCATCACGGTGATTTGTCTGGTCTGTGATCCCCTCGTTTCAGCCATTCTCCTGATATGTTCCGTGGTAGACAAGCGTTTATCAATTTTTTATTTTTTTTTGTATTCCACCACAATATTGCACGTGTGTAAAACAGTTTACTTCTGCTTTGGTGAAGAACATCAGGGAATTAATTGTTTTGCACAGTATTCAGCAGTAATTTTTGTTGGTAAATGAGAGACATTAGAAGGGACATGTCTGCATCTTCAAGCCAAAACCAAGGAAGTGAATTCGGTGACGTTCATGCATTACGTTTGCGCTGGGGACTGCTATGATTGGTGGAACTCATGGGAGGCAGGCCAAAATTGCAGAAAAGTTGCGGTGATTGGGCAAAATTGTACGGTGGCACAAAATTCGCGGAGATTGGTTGAATTCGCGTGAATTCGTGTGATCGCAACATCGCAAATTCCTGGAGGGACTGACTTTATGATTAAAATTGCACTCTGAGAAAATTATCAATTTAGACTGAGTCTCAAAGAGACTTTCATGAAAACGAAATTGATCAGTCTCATTACATAACATTAAGTCTTAAGTTCATTCAAGATTTCATTGACCTCCAGGTCCCAAAACAAAGAAATACACAGCAGAACCGATGATAATTATTTTCAAACATTTATTAATACTACGAAGAAACAGTAAACAACAATGACATGACAACAACAGACAGTGAATAAATGCAGATAAACTAATGAACTGTGATCGTCACTGGAAGCAGTTGGTGGAAAGGTGATAATAATAATAATGATAATAATAATAATAATAATAATAATAATAATAATAATAATAAATGTTATTTATAAAGCGCTTTACAAGTAACTCAAAGATGCTGTCCATAGAATACAATGATGAATTTCGAATTACTTTGGAAATGGAAAACCAACTGTAATTTGTAAATTCACCTGTTTAGCAGAAGGGAAGTGATACTTGCGTAGTCTTTGTAGTAGTGAAAGAGAGGCTGCTGCAGGATGTGAAGCTGTGATGATCTGCTGGATGAGATGTTCAGGAACGCAGAGACAAGAAGGAACTTTGGCAGGTTTGCATTGCAGAAGTGTGCTGAAGTAAAAACACTAAGAGTCAAAGCTCATAGTTATCAAGAAAATATTCGTGCTGTTGTAGTTCTTATGTAATTCTTAAGCCCAATTTCATTCTTCTAAGAGCCCATTTTTCTAAGAGCCCCATGCACCCTTCTTGCATTCCAGTGACTTTCCTCTATATAGAAAGTTTTGGAGCCAAATTCAAATCAGCATCTAACCAATTGTGGAAGTGTTTATCCCAAGGGGTGGTGTTGAGCTTCACTGTCTAGGAGAGACCAAAGGCCAAATACCTTTATAACTTATGTAGCACTTCCTTTGTACACTGTAGGAAGCGCCACGATCACTTAACCTAGGTACTTTTCAAGGAGGGGTAGAGGAAAATATTTGAACGCTTGTTTGAGCATATAGCCGGCCTTTATTTAACAATAACACTCAACCTTATGCAGTTTCATACCTTTTGTGAAATTTTATGATAACCACACTTCAAGTGAATGCAAAACCTTCCTTAGTCCAGTAGAATTCAGTTCGTTAGGATTCAGAATTAAATTGTCCTTTCCCTTATACTGTCCGTTAAGTTGGGGAACTCAACTTTTCCCTTTTTTTATTGTCCCGTAAGTTGGGAAACTTGGATTTTCCCTTACCTCTCAATCAGTTCAGTTTGTAGAGAAAATTAAACAAGAAACAAAATAAAATCAGAGCTCTGACAAAATAACAAACTAAATAAATCGAAACCAAAGTCCATCTACCCGGGTAGTGTGTTTTTTTCCTTTGGCTGTGGTGTGATGATTGTTCAGTGCTTATCTGTACGATGAACTGAAGGACATGGAGTGAAGTCGTCCTCCTAATCGGTGACACGATCCTCAGCACACCTGCGATGTACTCTCTGTTTGTCTGTGGCACGTCCTTTGTCCGTCTGTATGTCTATCTGCAGATTGCACAATAAACTCAGCTTCTTTCTCCCTTTCTCCCCCTCAGTTTGTCAGGGTAAACAAAAAACCAACCTGCGTAAGCAGAGTGACATTAATCATCCTCTCATAATCTCATACATCACCAGATCTGGAATTTATATTGTTCAATGTTCTAAAATAATACATTTACAGTAGGTACAAAGTCGCAATACATTCAGTTTAACTTGCTGTAAACATGTAGAACATGCAGAGCAACATGACTAGCATTTTTCCTTCATCCCATTGATTCGTACTTTAGTTTGCAAAACACAAGTCATACTCCGATTGGTTTTTAATAAGTCCTCTCAGTAACTTTCAAATTATATTCACCAACAACAGAAAACCGCAAGCAAATACCATTTATCCATTCCAATCCCATATTACTCCTTGTAATACAGTAGCTATGTCAGCTAAGCTACATTAGCTAGCACGGCATGTAAAGTTCTTAACGACACTCACCGGAGAATAGGAAAACAAAACCTCTAAATCCTTGACAATCCTTGACAAAACTTCGACCAGTTACTCCTTGTAACTCTTTGTAAAATACAGTTTGTTCAGAAGAGCCTTTTAGTTCACTCGTTTCTCTTGCTAATAAACTCCATGTGGTCTGGTTTGCTCCGTTTCATTCTCTGCTTCTGCTACCGCTGTCGTTGACCCTTCCTCTAGCTGCGGCGCTACCCTCTGCCATCTGCTGGCGTAACGTGGCTATTACATCTAAAAACGGAAAACAAGTTCACCCAGATTTAGGCTATTTCCAGTGGGTTACACTTACTCTTAGTTAATTTCTTAAATGTAAAAATCCAGTTGTTCAATATCTATGATGATCACAAATATGAAATATCACCAAATAAGTGATTAGAATGACACCACTAATATGTTTATCTCACAGTGTTCCTGAGATAATAATAAAAGGTGTAAACAGAAGAAGAAACATATAAATTGTAGACTGCAGGATACACGAAAGTACATTTATAACATAGCTAAAAATATAAGCAAATACATTCAATAATAAGAAAAATAAGACAGGAAATACACATGGTTAGAGTAAAAAGTCTCTGTCTGCACTTATGGCTGTGGTCTGTGACAGAAAGAAGGGGGGTGTTTGTCTATCATGTGTGTGCATCTTCCACAAACACTTCAGATTCAATGTGTTCTTCTTCCGTACTGGTACTGATCAACCTGGTATCAGAGACTGAGTCCAGATGATCACTCCGGTGATGCTGCATTTCCTAAATGTTCAGATTTAACCTGTTCAATCAATTCCTGCATAACAAGTTAGGTGTTAGAGAGCAGACACATGTAAGGGGGGGCTGAAGCACCTGCCCCTTTGTCCCTTGATGCCCAAAGTGCCCTTTTGTCAAAGTTGTTTTTTTAAATTTTATTTAATTTTTTTTTATTTGTAAATGCGTGTGTGTGTGTGTGTGTAGAAGCATTTGAAGCCCAAAATAATAAATAAAATTAAAAAAAAAAAAAAATAATAATACTTCAGATCTACTCTCGGTCGGTCACATGATCTACGTAGACGTCCCTCACTGCTCTGAGGTGCCCAGACGCCCTGTAGCTCAGCGCTAGCGCTGCTAGTCTAGAAACCAGAGACCCGAGGGAGGACATGAACAACTGATGGTCCGGTGAGGACGTTTTGCAGTGGTAGTCGTTTGTGCACGGTGTATTTTTGCGAGATGACTGATGAAGGGAAGTGAGCATCCTGTGTGTCTGACTCTGTACACACACCTGTCATCAGTTCTAGCCGCTAGTTAACCACACAGCTGCTGAGAGGATAAAGTCTGCCAGGCTTCTTTTTGTTGAATTGTGATTTTCTCAACCTCTCATTTAAAGATATCAGTGCTTATTTATAACATTTGTATATATAGACAAATTAAATATAATATGCATAAATATAAAATATATAACTTTTGTACCTTTACTGTCTTGCACAAAGTGGATAGTGAAACTGAATAAAAGCACAAGTACATTTAAATACATGATTTTTGTATCATATAGTTTTTTAGTTTAGTTTTTTTTTTTTTTACTTTATTATTAGCACTACAAATAATAAAGGGCAGATTATGAATCAGCACCATGGAGCAAATCCATGGCTATACAGTATATGTCTTGAAAAGGTATGAAATTTAAAAACAATGGTAGTCACATCAGGATTTGAACCATGGACTTTCCAATCAGCAGTCCACAGACTTAACCATTGCACCACTGTTCCTATGTTATGTGCTCAATGAATATGGGTTGCTACAATGCAGCCAGTTATATTGTAAGGTGTGTTTCTGTATGGTGTTTCAAATTTGTGTTCCCTGTGCTCCCTTTTAACTTTTAGCACCTGCCCATCCAAAGGTCTGCCAGTCCTGCAAAGGTGTGGTTTTCCTCACAGCTGACACTTTTTGACCCTTATCAGATCCTGATGGAGGCAGGAGGCATCCTGTTGTCTCCAAGAGAGCAGTTAGTGGACCTTTATTAGTAAACATCTGATCAGCAGATGTTCCATGTGTTGCTCTGGAATGGTCTGCTCCTTAGTATGCAACAATTATTATCCTGAAAGTCTGTTGCTCACTGGCTCTGAATACACAGACAGACTAATCACGGGTCACAGGAGGGCTGGATGTTGATCAGTACTGAGTGTTACAACTGAGGTCGTATGTGGTTTTCATCTGTGCTGTATGTGTCCCTTTGGTTTATCATTCAAATATGTAAATAGGGCTGCATCGCACCACCGACCGGATTGGACAGCAGAAGGATGGGTCGGCGTCGGTTGGTTAGGTCTGTTAAGAAGCGGAAGATATAAAGCGGAAAGATGACATCAGAGACAGAGGACCAGATGGGCGGGCCATCCTTCGCAGCATCCCAACTGGCACCCAGCAGCACGAGTTCATTCGTTCATTCATTCTTTGATTGTGTAGTAAAAGCAGAGGTGGGTAGTAACGAGTTACATTTACTCCGTTACATTTACTTGAGTAACTTTTTGAAAAAAATTTACTTCTGAAAGTAGTTTTACTCTGCCATGCTTTTTACTTTTACTTGAGTAGATCTGTGAAGAAGAAACGCTACTCCTACTGCGTTACACTGGGCTACACTCGACTCATTACTTTTTTATTTACCACATTAGATATGCTTTATTTTGCCGGAGAGATGCCACAGTGAATCTACAACATGACTGTGTTTCACCAATCAGACGACGCAACAATAATCATGTGACTGTGTTTCACCAGACGTCGCCTTGCGGTCACATGACCACATATGAACTGTGGCGGCATAGCGGCACAAACTCTACACACATAGCAAACAGAGAATCAAAAAAACGGGGGTATTTTCCAGAAATTTGATCTTGCTTCGGAGTCCGATAACATTGGCATAGCATTAGCATGTCATAGTCCCAGCCTGGCCCCCTGTCTGCCTTCTCCTCTCTCTCTGTCCCTCTTTTTCTCCTCCTCATCTCTCTCCCTCTCTTTTCCTCCTCTCCGTCTTTTCTACCTGCCTGTCTTCTCCTCAGCTTCGTTACTTCCCCACTCTGCGCTACGCATCTGGTCGATTCCAGCACGGTGGATACAGCTATGCAGGAAGCACAGCTGCTCCAGATCGATCAGCCATCAGCTCCATTTAAAGACCAGCTCATCCCTCCAATCTCTGCCGGGTCATAATCAAAGCTTCGACGACACAGTCAGTGGTGGTTCTTGCAGCATTCTGTTGCTGGTGCCTTTAGGCTCATAATAATTCTGTATTTCTCTGCCTGCAGTTCCCGCTGGTCCGTCCACTCTCTACATGGGTCAGTCTGCTGAGGCGCCGCTGCTGGTTCCTCGGATCGCTGAGTGTGGTACTCCGCTCCTTGCCCCCCGCGGTTGGCGTGGGTTCGGCCGTTGCCCTGGACTGCTGTGATTCCCAGTCCCATCTGTTCCACTCTGGTGAACTGCTCCGCAGCTGGATGCTGCTCACACACACTGCTTTTTGGATACTCTACCCACCTCTGAGTAAAAGCCAAGTTCTGCAGTAGCGATAGAAGGGATTGAGCTGCTGCTTTTGTTTCATTTGTTTTCCCTTGTTTTCTGAAAGCTTAGTGTGGTTTTGTTTATTGTTTTGACTAGAGCTCATCCCTAATTTTAGTTACATCTTGCCTTTGATTAGTTTTGTTTATCGCCACCTTTGTTTATTAATTCTCATTTATTGAAAATAAATTGTTAATTTCTTTGGGAAACGTTGTGGTGTGTGCTGCTTCAGACCCCGGCAGGATGGCACTTCATGTTAGACTCAGTAACCCCTAGACTGGGCGTAACATGAAGATGGGCGTCATCACGTCTCACCCAAACTAACAGTGGAAGGGAGGCTTAGGTAGACTGGTTGGATGCAGTATGTGGAAGAAACAGAGATAAACTAAAACAAGACAAGCTAACAAATGCTGCAGCAAAGTAGTTGGCTATAAACTGCATTCTGATTAGTATTGTGGAACGAATGACGGCATGTATGAGCCTCAACCTGCATCACTTAATTTTTTTTGTGTGTGTGTGTGACAATATAAACCAGGACTATAGTCCCCAACGCAGCAGTCATGGGTTCAAGTCCATCCCACGGCCATTTGCTCTTCTCCTCACGTTTCCTGTCACTCTCTACTGTCCATATACTACAGCCTAAGAAGGCCAAAAACAAGAAGCACAAGCATAGACTTCACAGACTAAAAAGTCTTCTACACAGTCAGTCCCAGCTGTGGACTTTTTACCTACCTCTAACAGGGACAGTTACTACTGAACATAGACTGTTTCTGCTGCTCCCTGGGAAAAGAAAAATGTTTCTACTGTAAATATTAACTTGCTGTTGCTGGGAAGGTTCCTGTTATGTGTTATGAGGATAACTTATTTTTTTCTATAACAAACCAGAAAAAAACGTTAAGGCCTTTGCGGTGGCAAATGGCTTTGGTTTGATTTGATTTGATTACATTAATGTTTAAGTTAAGATTTACAAGAAATATGTTAACTGCTACTGTGTAAAGAGAATACTGCTGTTAAAAAGCACTTTTTTTGTTCAAAGTGTTTGCAAACCAAATGTGACTGTATTTTTGTTGATATAGCAGCACTTTAAAAATAAAAGTGCGGAATATACTACTTTTAAATTCACTATTTAATTATATGCACAACAGTGCGATTAATTCAAAATTTTAATCATTGCCCAGCAGTAGTTTTAACATAGGAATGTCATGATAATTAGGTCAGCTGGTTGCACCATGATTGCTTTATCCAAAAGAAAGCTTAGAAATGTTTAAGAAGTCATAATTGACTGCAGCTATAAAACAAGCATTTGGAAAAGTGACAAAAAAGAAAAACCTAAAAAATATGCTGCTGTTGGCAGCTATTTTCCACTGCTGGTAAAATGGGCCAAATAAAACATCCCCCTTACTGACTACTTATGTCTCACATTAGCAACAAGGGTTCATCTTCAGTCTGTCCAAATCAGACATCCGTCTGTTGTGAACTCCTGAGGGAATAAAGAAATCTTCAGACAAGGATTCCTTGCAGAAAAAAGCAAGGACGTCCAGCGACTGAATCCTGCCTCATTACCATATCAATTAAATCTGTGGCTTGAGATGGCACAGGCTTTAAAGAATCCATGTGTTTGCTGTAGTTAATGAATATTCCTATAGCCTGATCAGCTCCAGGAAGAAAAAAAATAAATAAAAGAAAGACTTGGAGTGGCAAACTGAGGCTGACCTTGGGAAACACTGCTGCTGACCCATGGCCAGACTAGCCAATCAGAAAGTGTTGTTCGTCAAGGGGGAATGAGGCAGCATGCAGTGCTGGAAGCCATTGTCCTCCACTGAAATGACCACTGTACATATATAAACGTTGCAAAATGTTGCAGAAATTAGCCTCATATGTCTGCACCAAACAATGTAGATAAAAGTGTTGACTGCAACACACCTAATAGTAGAATGTACACTTCGTGATTAAAATTGCACTCATTAATTTAGGGGCACCATGGGTTAGGGTTAGGGTTACCATGGGCTCCCAGTTTGGGTTCAGGAGGTGGACACCCTCTCTGTTTTTAAGACCAGGCTTAAAACCTTCCTTTTTGACAAAGCTTATAGTTAGGGCTGACTGGGGGACCCTGACGGGGTGAGCTGGTGTTTTCATTTGCACAACTGACTTCCCCTCTTGACATCCTTTAGTTTGCCCCTAGTTCTGCTGCTATAGGCCTAGGCTGCTGGGGAACCTCTCTGGATGCACTGAGCCCTTCTCTAACTACCTATGTATTTACTACATATACCATTATTGCATTACACTCACTCTGTTTCTCCCTGTGTCCTTTCTCCGAGTGTCCCTGATCCCAGAGCTGGATGCTTCAGATGTGTGGTTGTTCTCCCACCAACTGGCCTAGTCTCCATCTGTGGGATGCTGCTGCTGACCTTCCTCCAGCCCACTGCTTTCAGCTGCCCATTCCCACCAATCTACTCTGCATTGCCCTTACTATACTTGATTTGCTCATCTACATATTTTTGAATTTACCACTAGCTATATATGTAGTATATTTAATGTCAGAGCTGTACACCATAGCAGTAAACTATAATTAGTTAGTATAATCATCTGTCTTATCATGCATGTATTATTCTGTGTGTTTTATGGTCCTTGTGTCCCCCCCCACCTCTCTATCTCTACCTCTTCCCCTCTACCTCTATCCCTCTATCTCCATCCCTCTATCTCTACCTCTCTACCTCTTCTGTCCCTCTCAACCCACCCGGCCAGCAGGCAGATGGGTCCCCCCACATTAGAGCCGGGTTCTGCTCAAGATTTTTTTCCCTGTTAAAAGGGTGTTTTCCTGCCACTGTCTCCTTTTGGCTTGCTCTGGGGTTCAGGCATATGGGTTCTGTAGAGCGTCTCGAGACAATTTGACTGTAATTGGCGCTATATAAATAAAATTGAATTGAATTGAATTGAATTAATCCTCATCATCAGTATCAGTATTTAAGCAGAACACTTCACATCTGAAGTGTCTGTAGACAACAGACACACATGAGAAACACTCCCCTTCTCTATCTCATCACTATAAAAGATGCAGAGAGAGGCTATGCAAGTATTACTTTCTTTCTGCTAACCAGGTGAATTTAGAAATTACAATTTGCTTTTCAGTTCCAAAATGATTCTAAGTTGATCACTGCTCTACCAGCTGCATCCAGGGATGATCTTGGTTAATGAATTAATTTGTTTAAATGTGTTCTTTCATCTACTGTCTGTGTGTTTCTTCATCTGGCAAGTGGAGGTCAATGAAGTTAGACTTAATGACTTCTGATCATAAGACTGCTCAGTACAAGTAGATTTGATAATTATTAGATTTGATTATTAATATTGAATCTGAAATATTAATAATTCATTTCCAAATTTTATATTCGGGGATACTCCTGTGAACAAGTGCCATTTTAACAAAGTGTAGTTTACAGTATAAAGAGCTGTTACGCTCCATCACTACACTATTTCAATTCTTATAATTAGAAATTATATCTGAGAGTGAATTAGTATGAGGTTGAACTAGGTCTGATCAGGATCTAATAGCAGCTATGGACATTTTTTCACATTAGATAGGTGAACTGCCCCAGAGTCAGTTTATCGGCTGCAGTTTAATCATTTTCTATTGCTTTCATTTTAATCTGTTAGTGCATTATTGTGTTTCATACATCTTTTGATGTACTGACTTGCCTGGAGTGAATGACAAATCTCACGTTTGTACTACAGCATTCTTCAGCAATGTGTGTGGTATGTGCGAATGCTGCCGTGAGGAACATTAATGGATAAGTGATCTATGTGTGA
This sequence comes from Amphiprion ocellaris, assembly GCF_022539595.1. Classification (NCBI taxonomy): domain Eukaryota; kingdom Metazoa; phylum Chordata; class Actinopteri; family Pomacentridae; genus Amphiprion; species Amphiprion ocellaris. The sequence continues at coordinate 35,357,202 of NC_072774.1, forward strand.
AAAGGGCTTGAATGACAGAATGCTGTCACTTTAACAGACTGAATAACGACATGCTCCATGTCGCATGTCTGACCGGGGCTTAACAGGACACAAATCTGTAAAAAAAAAAAAAAGACAAAACTAATGCAACGGACCCACCTTTATACTGGCTAAAACGAATGTTGAAGTGAGTGAAGAACAGTGGTCTTCCATAGCACAGGTGCAGGTGCCTGCAGAGTTTATGAACTGCTTAAATTCAGGTTACTTTGGATTTCACTCCTAGACAGAGTCACATGTAAACTGAAAACACAAGGTCTTTATGTATAATTTGGGTAGATAACACAGCACAATTAGACCTAGAGAGAGAGGGAAAGAAGGCGTGACACTGTGACTCAATTCAAATCTTACATCCATCCATTATCTATACACCACTTAATCCTCATTAAGGTTGTGGGGCGCTGGAGTCTATCCCAGCTGACTCAGGTGAAGGTAGGGGACACCTGGACAGAGATACATGTAGAGACAAACAATCACACTACAGACAATTTAGAATCACCAGTTAAGCTCAGCATGTTTTTGGACTGTGGGAGAAAGCTGGAGAAAACCTACGCATTCACAGAGAGAGCATATAAACACCATGCAGAAAGATCCCAGGCCCAGACAACAGAGCTAACCACCGAGTCACTGTGCAGCCCTCAAATCACATCTTTTATAACCAGAAATATCCAGTGTAGATTCAACAAATCTTACCACCTATAAAGCTGCAAATATGACAGTTACAAATCTTAATGGAGCTGGTAGCCTCCACAAGGTAAATAGTCATTTTGCAAATATGACGTCTTACTGAAATATCAAGATACCATATAGCTTGGCAGAGCTTGTGTTTGCAATAACAAACTACAGTGCTGTAGCATTTTCATGTGTTGGTAAATATGAAATCTATTTGTATCGATTAATGCTTTATTTCTATGTCACGTTAGTTGGTTTTAATGAAATGACAAAGCAGCGAAATGCTACTTTTACATTATCCCCAGATGGATGCCCACATGCTTGAAAGTTTTATTTGAATTCATAACTTAGACAAGCTGTCACTGTGTGTCACTAATGCAAGCAGTGCGAAACATGTTTAATGAGAAAAACTCATTTAGGAAGAATGGCTGAATGTGCTGATGAAAGCAGGTACTGCTTACTCAACCATTAAGTGGGACAGGCACATAAAGCTTCAGTTTCATGTACAAAACCCAAGGCACAAAACAAACACATGCTTTAGAGGTACATACCTACAGCCTAGGACTGTAACATTCAAACTGAATATTCAACTACTGAGCTCCAAGTGTATTAAAAAGGAATCACATCCCATCTGCACCAAACACCAGTTTTATGAAATGAACAGTAAGTTCATATATTTAAAGTGAAGTGAAGCCAGAAAATTTATATGAACCCTTTGGATTTTTCTGCATTTATGTATAAATCTGTCTTATATAAGGTCAGATTTTTAGAAGAAGTAGTAGGTATTGTCCAATGCTGCAACTGAAACCCTTGTGATTCTGAACACAAGTTATGGTTTTGTGTGAAGACACAATAAATAAAAAGCTTTAATGGCAAAAGTACTGAGGTGTTCTTATTTAGTGCCATTTCCCATCATTTTTGGGCACTTCATAAAGGACACTGCAGACCAGCTTGGTGTAAAACTGCTTTTGGACGGAGTGCATTCTTAGTGAAAGGGCACAGATCTGGAACACCTTACCTGCTGAACTGAAACATCTGACAGATCTGAATGAGTTTAACTGTAAAATCAAACAATGGCTCAAATCAAACCAAAACTGTGAGCACTGATAGACATTTTATTACATGTAAATGTGTTTAATGTATACATTCATGTAACATTGATTGTTGTATTTATTGTTGTTTTTGTATGTGTCAGGGACCTGGTCTGCGAATTAGCTGTTAGCTACTGACCTATGAACATTGTTCTGTCCCTATTAAATAAACATATAAATAAAATAAAAAAGTACATGCTTATTACAAATGAGCCATTGATTGTGTCCATGCTTTGACATTTCTTAGAGACTAGTACTAACATTCATGATGTGAACACTTACTGTAACTGATGAGCAGATACATGCAGACAAGTGGATTTTATCTCCCCAACACATAAACCTAGCTATATATTAGAAAAATACCCCTGGATCCTAAGTTTTTCCATGCTGAACCAGTTTTCCAGCCACCGTTCCCTCCAGAGGGGACAGATCTCCCTAATTCCCCAGGGATGTTTAGTACTGTACTGGCCACATGTGACCATGACGACATTTAAGAGAAGAGAAACATGTGTGCATAAAATGTAAATTTATTACATTTAAGGTGTTTCTCCCTTATTTAATGTGGCTTGGTAGTTCAACAAAATTACACTGAAACATAACTGTTTCAATTTTTTTTCGATATAAAAATAATGTTCTTTCTAAATCAACTTGAGAATCTACTTTGTTACTATAACTTACACAACCTTAAAATGACAAAAGGGTCTAGTACTTCAGCAAATGCCAAACAACAAACTCAAGCCAGCACAAACGAATATTGGTGAAGAAATTTACCTGTGGAAGGTGTATTTTACTGAGCAATTTACCTAAATGTCACAATGACATTATTCTTGTCATCAAGAATCATTTTTTTTATAATTGTAAATAAATTCAGGTGTCAAGGAGCTAAGATCATCAAACAAATGTCAATATCAGACAAAGATAACCCGAGTAAACACAAAATGCAGTTTTTTTAATGATGATATTATTTATTAAGGAAAACACTATTCAAAGCTACCTAGCCCTGTGTGCCCTCTAAACCTAATAACTGTTTGGGTCACTCTCAGCAACAACAACTCAAATCAAGCGTTTTCTAGAACTGCCAATGAGTCTTTCACATCTCTGTGGAGATATTTTGGCCCACTCTTCTTTGCAGAATTGTTTTAATTCAGCAACACTGGAGAGTTTTTGAGCATGAATGGCCTTTTTAAGGTCATGCCACAGCATTTCAATCAGATTCATGTCCGGTCTTTGACTAGGCCATTACAAAACCTTCATTATGTATTTTTGAAGCCATTCAGAAGTCAACTTGCTGGTGTATTTTCGATCATTGTCCTGCTGCAGAACCCAAGTGCGTTTTAGCTTGAGGTCATGAACTGATGGCCCAAACATTCTCCTTCAGGATTTTCTCAAAGAGAGCAGAATTCATGGTTCCATCAATCACAGCAAGTCATCCAGGTCCTGAAGCAGCAAAGCAGCCCCAGACCATCAGACTACCACCACCATGTTTCACTGTTAGTATGATGTTCTTTTTCTGAAATGCTGTTACTTTTACGCCAGATGTAACGAGCCATACACCTCCAAAAAAGTTTCACTTTCACCTCATCAATCCATAGAATCTTCTCCCAAAAGTCTTGGGGATCATTCAGATGTTTGTTTGCAAAAGTAAGATGAGCCTTTATGTTCTTTTTGGTCAGCAGTGGTTTTTGCCTTGGAACTCTGCCATGGATGGCATTTTTGCCCAGTCTCTTCCTCATTGTTGAGTCATGAACATTGACCTTAACTGAGGCAAGGGAGGCCTGCAGTTCTTATATGTTGTCCTGGGTTCCTTTGTGGCCTCCTGGATGAGTCGTCGCTGTGCTCTTTGGGGTCATTTTGGTCGGCCAGCCACTCCAGGGAAGGTTAACCATTGTTCTCCATTTGTGGATAATGGCTCTCACTGTGGTTTGCTGGAGTTCTAAAGCTTTAGAAATGGCTTTGTAACCCTTTCCAGACTGATAGATGTCAATTACTTTATTTTTCATCTGTTCTTGAATTTTGGATCGCAGCATTTTGTTGCAGCTTTTTGAGATCTTTTTGTCTGACAGGTTCTATTTAAGCGATTTCCTGATTGAACAGGTCGGGAGGTAATCAGGCTTCAGTGTGGTCAGTGAAATTGAACTCGCTTTCCAAAAAATGCGATTAGCCACAGTTAATTCATGATTTAATAGGAGGGGCAATTACTTTTCCCCAAAGGGTCAGGTAGGCTTGGATAGCTTTTTACTCTGAAAATATTAAATCATCATTTAAAAACTACATTTTACGTTTACTTTGGTTATCTTTGTCTTTCTGTGAAGTGAGGCTTAGTGTCCATCTTTTACCAAATACAGTGCTTACGCCACAGGCAAAGCACAGACATTTCTCTTCTAAAATATTGTGTTTTCTGTCTTTACTGTAAGTGACATAAACAAACTTGACAGCAGCCTAATTTGATTGACAGCTGATTGGCAAATAATCAGTTGGTAGGTAGGAAGTGAGGTGAGGTGAGCAGTGTGTTGTTAACTGGATTGCAATTGAAGCATGTTTTCTGAGTAAAGTTGTATCATTTAACGTTTGTACAATATATCATTGGTTTGTAAATTCTCTGAGCCCATAGACACACTCCTCTAAAACTGGTAGTGAGACCCCCACCTTACACACTGTTTTTTATACTTTTGACTACTTGATATCAAAATGGGGCATCAACCAGCCAAAAAAACAATAATCTGCCATTAGCATGGTCTAAATATTTCATCATGTCAGTATATTGAGTCTGATAAGCAGCAAGCTTTACCTTGATAGCTGATATGATAATTAAAACCAGATGGCAAAGGAAAATTCTATTTTTCTAATGACATTATTTTCAGAATAACTAATGAAGCTTGGAGACACCCATAATTTGCTTGTCAGTAATTCCATGTTGTACATGTTCTTGGACATGTTCTATAGAAAAAAGTGAATTCTGTGTTTGTTGTGCTTTTTTCCTGCACACCACTAGGTTTTCAACAGAGAAAATATATAGAATAACTGGATAGTGGAGAGTGTCAGTGTCAGTATTCTAACAGAACAATATTTATGAAATATTGTGTATATTCAAGCACCATCACAGGTTATTTAAAGTTATTACAATTAAACTATTAGAAAAATTAACTGATAACTGAAATGGTGGATAAAAGTATAAAAAATAAAACCAGGTAGTATAAGCACTTAAGTTTCCATTCATTTCTAAATTCTATCTAGCATCTTTTATAGGAATATTTTGTATAAGATCTATTAAATGTCAAGTCAAAGTACAGACAAGTAGAATCATATATACACGAATGCAAAAAAGACATGAATTTGTGTATCAGAACTGGAGTCTGTTGGGTTATCTGCTGTCCCTCCATTATTGATGAGCTCTGAATTATGGACATTTTTCCAGTCACTGTGCAGTGTGACTCCTCTGCGATCAGGTGGGCTGTCCTTCCTATTCTGCTTGCTAGTCAGAGCATGATGTCAGCCAGTTGTCGAGGGGGAAGCTGGAGTGTGACTTGCGACAGTCTGCCGTCAGTCCACAAAACAAACTCATCCACAGCCAAATCAACATAACAGGCTGTCATCTTGTCAACAAGACAAACTCCTCAACTTAGTGCAGTCACTCAACGATCACCAAATGATGTGACATCCAGCCATAACATGAGGAAAAGACAAAGACACACAGCACCACAATGGTTCCTTTTAAGTTTTCTCTTTTCTTTCTTTTTTCTTTTTTTGACATTTGAGGACAACTCACACATGTGCCACATAGATGCACTCATTCATGTAGATACAGTTAGTTACAAGTGAAGTTGTTCAATAAGTGGCATCAAGAAGAAAGAAAGCTTCTTCTCAGTCATTGCTGTTACAGGGCAAAGCTGCGATAAGTCTTTGGACAAGTTAAGGGGCAGGTTGCTTATTTACACTAAAAAAAGACTACTCTCTACTTTCTAAATGACTCTGAAACACCCGCAATGACATCAAAAAGTAGAAATATCAGTCTCACCGGGTTTTCTCCTCGAAGAGTGTGACTATTATATGGATTGAAATATGCTGCACCACAATTATTTTCTGTACATAGCTGACAGGGTGTCAAGGGGAGGTGGGGCAGCCATGTGCTTCTCTAAGTCTTGTTTGTGAGTGTGTCATCCCTAATGTGGTACTTAATTATTTTGGATATCTTTTCATTGATGATGTTTTTCATTCCAACAAACATCTAACTCTAGATAATATTTATAGTCCTCCCTCTGGTCTAACTGACTCAATACAATGTATCTAAAACTAGTGGTATGTTAAATTCTTTTAATGATTATTCGATTATATTTCATGTCTTGGAAAAAAAAATTCTAAGTTCTCCCAAATATATTAGACTGAGACAATGTAAGAACATCAACCTAAATGGTTTTATGGAAGACTTAATAGAAAGCAAGACAGATATCTTGATTTATATTCTAGACTCATAATACATAAACTGAAAAATTTCAAGCCCTTCTTTGTTTTAACGTTGATGGTAAAGACTTACAGCTCATGAATCCTCACTTTGGCCTCAACTGATTATACTGACATTGTCTATCAAACCACCTCTGACACTTGTTTTGTTCCCCTTAATGTTGTATATAAGGACCATGTCAGTGACCATTCCTAAGGTGTACCAGGATGAACACATGAACACAACACAAGGTTTCTGGAAGAAATGAGGACTTACTACTGTGTTTGGCCTCTATTCCCAACAATCTGACCAAATTCATTATGCCATTCATTATTTGTCTAGATTATCTTGATGGTATAGACAGTCTGGCTGGAGTGCAATGACAAGTTAAAAATGTTTGTTTTGTTTTTTTTTTATCAGGAACTAAGCTCTACTTGTTCTATTCTCCAATTAAATGTATTTGTGATGAATAGGTCTCATGGGATTTTTTGGAAAAGGGTTCTTGGAAAAGCAATGTCTGTCAGATGGCTCCACTTTGGTCCAGACCAAAATATATCAACAACTATGAATTAATCTCCTCAAGATTATTAGCTTTGGTGATCCTGTCTTTTCATCCTGTTCCCTTATCAGATCACAAGTCCAGTTTGTTCAGTACTTTGGTTTGTGTCTCCATCATTCTCATATATATTTTGTGCTCAGTAAAAAATAGCAAATGATAGCTGAAGTACAATAATATGCATTGCAAACAACACACCAGAATTTTAGCATTACAGAGTTAGAAAGCATGTTAGCATGTCAGCAGCTTCACAGAGAAGCAATCATGGCTGGAGAATCTTTAGAGCAATTAATGGTTTCTGCATGACCAATGCAGACTTTGAAAGCAGACAGAGGACATGCACATTGTTTTATTTGTACACTCAGTCAATTACAGAAGAATGCACAGGGCTCCAATGGATGTTTCTGAAATGACAGACTGAGCTGTAGCACTGTGTCAATGTGATTATTTGCCATGTGTGCCAAACACAGTGGATGGACATATCACAGGATATCTGGGGAATTTATAAAGGTGTGGATGACTGAAAATCTCCTTGTACTGTACAGGTACATCCTTACAACAAGCATTTGTTTTAAGTGGTTTTGTTTTCTTGTGCATGTGCAGTCGATGTGCTTGTAGTGCAGACCATGGATGATGAAATGTATGTCATATTAGCAGCAAACTTGATGGTGACACATCACAAATGAGGGACAGAGGGGAGAGGAGCTCCAGGCCAGGTGTTCCTAAAACTTTCAATTAAATTTGAAACTTGCCAACGGTGTCGCAAATAAAACAGTTCATTTAAAAGTAGCAAATCACCAGGTAAAAATTATATTCATTTTGCCATAATATCAGCAGGCAGCTTTTCATGTCCTATTTGATGAAAGCTTAGTGCAGCACAATGAATGGGATTGAACACTCCAGACTATTTTGGGAATATTAGTCACTTTCTATTTTAGAGCCCTTTGTACTAAGAGAACAAACTGGATACATTGTTCGACAACCATGTGTGTACTGTGCATTATTTATTTGAAAAAATACGAACTTGTAACTAAGTGCATTGCCATTACTGAAAATGCAGCAGTGGCACTAGTGAGTCTGCAACATTAAAACAAACAAGCACTATGGATAGTGAAAGAAAAAAGGAGAGAGGCAGAACAAAAACAAATCCAGCACTATCTTACTCATCAAACCACTAAAAAGCATAAAAAGAACGTCTTGGATTATTACCGCCTTAGAGGACAGGGATTCATTTTAAACTGATCCCTCCTAATCTGTAAACATGTTCGAATCCTTGTTGTCAAAGGAGAAATCCTCAAATCATCTTAGTGCATAACGGCCCTTTAAGCAAAACTGGGTCGTTTCAGTTAATTTACCTATTGCACAAGACTTTTCATTTATTTCCAGAGGCAAATGCTCAAATGGCATTTCTAAAATAGGAAATAAAATCTGGACTAGCAGCTTAACAGATAAACAAATGGCAGATAAAACTGAACTGATGTGGGAAAGGAATGTAGGGTGTTGAAACATTTGTCTGATACTTTTGTATATATCACAGCAAAAACAGACATCAAAGACATGAAATTCAATGCCAAAAGATGCAGAATCTAATGTAAAGCAGATTTATATGGAATATAAGAGGATTCTCATCATCTGATAGAACAAGGAATTAGTGCACAGCTGTTATAATTATCTGTGATTATTTAGCACAGAGAGGACACTAGACTTAAAGTTCTTCAGTCAGATTAAATTGCATCCTCAAATCTGTCACTCAGGAGCAACACAGTTAGAACAGTGAGCTGCAGAGTGTTGTCTGCTCAGTAAAATACCTTCCTGACCATGTTTTCATCAGGAGAGCCAAGGGATAACATTATGCCCATAAGCATGTAACACAGTAAGGAAATAGCTTATGTTAAATGTTTAATTTTAGCGACAATCACATTTTTTGAATAATTAAAAACTAAATCTCTGAAATAAGTCTTTGTTCTTAAATGTCACTTTCGCTGCAGTGAAATGTTTTTCATACAAACTTTGTGATGAGTGAAGGCTTGACCCTGTTTCAGTTTGCTGACAAATTCTCTTGTACATTTGCTTTAAATTTTAATTGTGTGGTAAATTATTAAGAGTGTTAAAGCTTGGCTCAGCCTCCCCAGGCTGCAAGCTAGCCATGCAATAGTGCAGCAACAGTCTGTTCACATGCACAGGATCCGTCCCTGGCACCATGTCTACTGCTTCAGAACACGTTTGGAATAAAAGTGATAAAATGCGCTTAAGACTATTCTGGTAAGGCCCCGCACTGCACTGAATGCATGAAAGATGGTAAATGTTTTGTGGGAGAGGCTTAGGTGTAATGTGCAAGCCTGTTTCCACTGGGACACAGTCAGAAACACTGCAAAAAAAGATTCAACACTTGTTTCTAATTTACAAGGCGTTCAGAAAACTACAGCTTCAAGCAATAAACCATTAGTAAAGACAGTGGAATCTTAAAAAGAACAACAACAGAATAAGAGAAAAGAGATAAAAGGTTGCTTGTCTGTAAAGATATGTTTTTGAACTAAGGCACTGACAATGCTGTTCTGGCCTTAAGAGGGAGCTTCTTCTCCAGTGTTGGGGCTAACACTGTAAAAGCCTGGTCCCCTTTGACACTGGGATGTGAGACTTTCAGTTCAGTCAGAGTTTAGTCTTGGATCTCAGGGGTCGAGGGACATAATAACGAGTTAATAGTTCAGAGATGTAGAGCAGAACCAGGCCATGTAGCAATGTAAAAGTAATCAAAAAAATTAAACTGAGGTCTTTACCAAGTGGAAGTCAGTGTCATTTAGCCAGGACCAGAGTTATGTGTTCCTTGTGTTGAATGTTTGTAGTCTTGCTGCTGAATTCTGAAACCGTATCAACTGTAACCAGATAGTCGCTGTGTCTCTGAGGCAAGTGAATAGTAAGTTACCACTACAGGAAAGTAATGTTACTAATTTGTGGGTGGTGTGATTGTAGTCTTAATGGGTTGAATAAAATTTAGGAAATAATCAAAACAACTCCTACCTTTCTGGCTGAATGTGTTATGTTTGTTGATTGTGGTTCAATAAATTGTGGTTGCAATATTCCAAGAAATATGACCAACAATCACCACTTCAGTTTTATAAGATAAGATAAGATAAACTTTATTGATCCCACAGTGGGGAAAGTTCACCGTTACAGCAGCTCCAAGGAGAAAAAAATAGTATAAAGGCAGTACAGAATAAATAGAAACACACAGTGCAAAAACGCAGAGAACATTATATACACAGAAGATGTTTTTTTTATTTTTTTTTTACAAGAAGACTATTTACATGAGGATGAGGTTTTAACAGTTATTGCACATAAGTGGTCTGTATATGTGGGGGAGAAAGTGCAGCAATAACAGAGGTAGACCAGTTTATACAGCAGGATTGTAAAGTCTGACTAGTTTTGGGATAAACGACCTGTTGAAACGTTCCTTCTTACATTCAGGGTGAACCAGTCTGTTGCTGAAGGCGCTTCTTAAAGAGTTCACAGTCTGATGCAGAGGGTGGGAGGAGTTTCTAATGATAGAAGACAGTTTATCCAGAGCCCTCCTCTCTCCCACCACCTCCATGGAGTCCAGGGATCAGCCACAGACTGAGCTGCTCTTTTTATCAGTCTGTTTAGTCTGTTCTTATCACGCTCAGATCACCCCCCTCCCCAGCACACCACTGCATAGAAGACCATGGATGCTACCACAGTGTCATAAAAGGTCTTCAGCAGTGTCCTGCTCACACCAAATGATGGGAGTCTCCTCAGCAGGTATAGATGACACTGACCCTTCTTATACAGAGAGTCAGTGTTATCTGTCCAGTCCAGTTTGGTATTTAGGTGAACACCCTGGTACTTGTAGGTCCTCACTCTCTCAGTGTCAAGTCCCTGGATGTTCAGCGGTGAAGTGTTTGAGGGTTTCCTGTGGAAATCGATCACCATCTCCTTTGTCTTGCTGGCGTTCATTTGGAGGTGGTTCTGCTGACAACAGTAGACAAAGTCCATGATGACTTTCCTGTTCTCACAGTCGTTCCTCTCTGACACACATCCTACGATGGCAGTGTATTCAGAGAACTTCTGGAGATGACAACTGTCTGTGGAGTAGCGGAAGTGTAATGTGTAGAGGGTGAAGAGGAAAGGTGAGAGTACTGTATCCTGGGGGGCTCCTAGACCACCACATCAGACACACAGTTCTGTAGCCTCACATACTGAGGTCTGTCTGTTAGGTAGTCCATGGTCCATGCAGCCAGCTGGTCACTGACCCCCACTCTCTCCATCTTCACCCTCAGCAGTGAGGGTTGGATTGTATCGAATGTATATGTATTTATTTGACCCTCCCTTAATATCAGTGTTTAGCTTGGCAGATAGATGAAAAGTTCTAGAATGAGAGATAGATTTTCCAGGCACAAGTTTCAGGATTTATTGCCTGCCAAATAATGACACTCTAAAGCTCTACAAAAACATAAGAAAAAAGATCATAAATTACATTTCCAATAAATCAAACATCATAAAACATATTCACTACTTTATATGGCTTAGCTTAAGGCCTCAATAATTCAAAACAAAGCTAACATAGCAGGCACGAGATGTGGAAAATAAGTAGCACACTGCCCACTAGCATAATGCTAGCACATGATGGAAAGTGCCTTAGAGGCACGTAAAGAAATTAGCGTTACAACATCTCAAACAAACAAGAACATGCATAAATACTAGAAACTGTATTTAATAGACAACAGTTATGATAATTCAAAGCCAAATTAATGAATATGTTTAGCAGGCTGTCTAGAGAGTTCTGTGAATTGAATAACCATAGTAAAAGGGGAACTTCAACAAATTTCTAAAATAGAAATGAACAAAGACAAAGCCAACTAGTTTGAACCTCAGGCTGATAATAATAAGGTTTTTGCAGAGAGGGCTATGGCTTGGATAAGGTTCACAGACACACATTGTAGTGGCTACAAAATGCAACAAATAGGTGCAACTGTGAGACACCTTAAAGCTATTTTGACCAGGCTATGTCTTTTAATTCAGAAATAAGGCAAGTCTCTACGACAGTATTTTTGCACCTGCACAATATTGTCAAAATTACAAACATCCTGTCTCAGAGTTATTGGATAACTATAATTTATTGTTATCAAGATGTGAAAATAACTCTGTGAAAATCCTCCAGCTGATTCAAAATGCTGCAACCAGAGTTCTGACAGGAACAAGCAAGAGATGTTATTCACATGCTATCTTCCCTTCACTGATTGCCTGTAAAATCCAAAATAAAATTTGAAATCCTTCTCATGTGCAAAGCACATAATGGTCAAGCTCCATCATATCTTGAAGACCTTATTGCACCATATTATCCTAACAGACCATTTCTCTTTCAGATTGCAGGCTTATTTGTGGTTCCTGAAGTCTCCAAAAGTAGAGTGGCAGGCAGAACCTTCAGTTATCAGGCTGTTGTGGAGTCAGTTCCCAGTTTGGGTTCAGGAGTCAGACGGCCTCTCTACTTAGTCTTAAAACTTTCCTCTTTGATAAAACTTATATTTGGGGCTGGCTCATGGTCACCTTAACCGTCCCCTAGTTATGCAGCTCTAGGTCTAGAATGCTGGGGAACTTCAAAGGATTCACTCAGCGCCTCTCCTCTGCTCTCCTATTTCTCTCTCAAAGTAGTTATATGCCTCCAGTTGATCTATATTCAAAGCCTCAACCCAGTTATGAGCCCTCCCTTGGTCGTAATCTGAAAGAATAAAATCTTGGATACAAGAGGCTGATGTATGTTTCCTACACTGGGTGTCAAGCTAAAAAGACATTCTTAAAGTAAAGGCCAGTTAGGTGGTTCAAGCATGTGATCAAGATGCATACTGGACGATTTCTTATGCAGGTACTCCAGGTTTGTTCAAGATAGATCCAAGATAGATCCTGAAGTGACTAGCAACAGTATGGATAGACTGTGTAGCGTTATATACTGCACACTTGATCTAGGAATGCATTGGTATCTTTAATGAAGAGCAAGCAGACATGCAAGGTGTCATGCCCATATCACCACCTCACACTTACCACCACCCGACATTAACTTCATCGCCCACACCCCACCCTCCTGTTTTTTGGTGTTATTGCTGTTTTTATATGTACCTGTTTTCAATTCAATCTGTGTGGCTCATTTCCTCCACAGTAGTCACATAGCTTCACTACCTTAGATTCATTCAGCTCTATCACTTTAGCAGTGATGGCAATCATCAGGACACTCAATTTAACAAGTAAAGAGCTATACTAGCTCCAAATGGCTTTGGATGAAAAGCAGCTTTTAAAGGTACAAGCTTCAACTTAGTAATAGTCACAGAGGGAACTCAGCACTTGTGTATGCTGTGTGAGGTAAAAGCTCTTCCTGATACCCTCATTAATAAGGAAAGTTAAGCCTGTAAGTGCAATCTAACATCATTATTGAGACATCAAGCTCCTTTTACACATTTTGTTAACAGGGCATGAAAATGAAAAGAAAACAAAAGAAAGGAAGACACATTTAATGGTGAAAACAAAATAACTTTTCTTGAGTGTAGTCCCTAAAATGAACTTGACTTACTGTAAACGATTAGGTCAAAAAATGTCCCTAAGATTACAGGATGTTATTCTCTGACAGTCAATAGAAATGCTGGTGAGATTTCAAACTACTGATTTTCACAAGTTAACAGGATGTCTCAAAATTACTTAATGTCTCAACAAGCTCAGCTTTAAATATAATGTTCTTTTAGTGTTATATAGTGATTTGCGTGGTTTCATCACCCAAGTAACAGTTGACTAGAAGGAGCCACATCAATAAAAATAGGTCCAACATGTCAGATAGGTTCAGCCAGATAATCTAAACCACTAAATTGGCAGTTCAATTCAATTCAATTCAATTCAATTCAATTCAATTCAATTCAATTCAATTCAATTCAATTCAATTTTATTTATATAGCGCCAGTTACAGTCAAATTGTCTCAAGACACTTTACAGAACCCATATGCCTGAACCCCAGAGCGGCCCTAAGGTGACAGTGGCAGGAAAACACCCTTTTAACAGGGAAGAAACCTTGAACAGAACCCGGCTCTAATGTGGGGGAACCATCTGCTGCTGGCCGGACGGGTTGAGAGGGACAGAAGAGGTAGAGGTAGAGGGATAGAGGTAGAGAGGTAGAGATAGAGGGATAGAGGTAGAGAGGTAGGGGGGGGCAAGGACCATAAAACACACAGTTTAATACATGCATGATAAGACAGATGATACATGCAAAGTACAACTAACATAGAAACTAATTATAGTTTACTGCTATGGTATACGGCTCTGACATTAAATATACTACATATATAGCTGGTGGTAAATTCAAAAATATGTAGATGAGCAAATCAAGTATAGTGAGGGTGATGCAGAGTAGATTGGTGGAAATGGGCAGCTGGAAGCAGTGGACTGGAGGAAGGTCAGCAGCAGCATCCCACAGATGGAGATTAGGCCAGTTGGTGGGAGAACAACCACAGATCTGAAGCATCCAGCTCTGGGACCAGGGACACTCGGAGAAAGAACACAGGGAGAAACACACTGAAAAAAATTTGGAGTGCCATTTACTTAAAAAAAGCTTGGTAACAATTTCCACACAGACATTCTTTGTGATTTTTACTCAGGAAATATTCAAGTAAAGTTTACTTGCCAGCAAGAATTATATTTTATTAAAAATACTCAAGTAAACATTACTTGAGATTTACTGTCTCAGAGACAAAAGGTACTCACTCTTTGATAGTAAATTTTACTCAAAACTACCTTTGTATCTACTTAAAAACCCATCTAAAAATACTTGATTTTCAGGAGTATTTAACTAGTTTTTCCTTACTTTATTTGGACGAATATTTAAGTAATATTTACATATTTAAGCTACCACCTACACCACTATTCGAATATGAATGTGTTGTATTTTTAACATGGCCTACTTTTAATTAAATGAAATTATCTTAACACATGTTCTATAAATATGAAATGAAAACATACTTTCAAACAAGAACATCTTTATTACATGTTCCAGCAGTGATTAGTCTGGTTAGAAATACCAGACAAAATATTATAAATCAGTGTAGACTTTTTTTGAACATTCACAATAATGCAAACAATTACAGGTTAAAGACCCAATAAAATGTTCTGAAGTGTAAGTGTAATGCATAACAGCGAAATCTTTCAACAACAAGTGTCATGTACTGCTTCCACACATCAGACAAACAGCTATATGCTTGAACAGCATATGCACACTGTGGAAACACTCACAGTAGAAATGATTTTGCAAAGACCGAACCTTGGGCGACATTTTCAGAACATCCAGCTCAAGAAACAGCTTCTGCAACATTTCAAATGTGTATTTCAGTTTCGGTGGGTAACTCAAGTTCATGGCGTAGATTAAGCCCATGAGCAGAAGCCAAGCCTTTGCCACAGTTTTGCAGTCATCCAGAACCTGTTTTCCCTTCACAATGATTGACACATGGGCAGGATTGTGGCCTTCCTGTGGTGCATTTCCACTGATGACAAGGATCTTCAGGACATGATGAGCAGAGTCTTCTTCACCTACATCCTGTGAAAAACATGCGTTTTAGTGCTCAGGAGTCAATATTATGTACATTTTTTCTTTCAAGTTCCTTAATATCCAAAAGATGATACATGATGTTAAAACAGTCAGTTCATACAGCCTATACATACTGAGACCATGGCATTGGTTAAATGCTGGGTAATTATTTGGGTAACTATTGATTTTAATTGATTTACTTGTAAGAATAAAATTAACAAATTACTTTTCACATCTTTGTCTAGGTAAACCAAGGTTTGCGCTTTAGATTTTCAGTGTACACTTGGCTCAGTGAGGCAACCATCATTTTTTTCCAACAAGATTGTCCAAAAAATACAGAAGGTTGTTTTACGTACTATTTTTAATACTTTCAGAATCCTCAAAAACATTTGCTTTTCAAACATTTCAGATTCAGAACCAGTTGAAAAATTGGGACAAGGGCTGAACGATATAGACAAAATTTCATATCTCGATATGTATGCCAGATATCTCGATATCGATACGATATAATATGACTTCTTCCTTTTTAATTTCCCCGCTGTGGATGTAGTGTGTACGTCCGTCTCCCTCACTCCCGCCTCATATGTTTGTCATTGGTTGGCTTCAGCTGTCGCTCCACAGCAAGCATGAAATAAGGTTTGTGGTTGCCTGGCTTTAGTGGTGCATTCTAGGGCAATCGTAAAAATGAAATTTATTGTGGCTTCCAGAGCTGTACATGCAGGGCGAGCATGGGGGAAATCTATATCATTTATATCGTTACTTTTTTGATATTAATATCGCAAATGTTCATATCGATATATCGTTCAGCCCTAATTGGGACACATTGCCAATTTAAGCTAATGGCCGAATATTTGTTAATCTGAATACAAATGTTTTTTCCTCATATACAATATATCACAAAAGTCAAATTTACTATGGTGAGGATAATCATCAGAACATCCCAAATTTTCAAAATCTACCTGGCAGTCTTTGATCAGCTCCTCTCCCGACTCTCCAAGGAACTCCATTAGGCAACGTATGATGAGATCTCTTCTGCCTTCAACATGTTGCTATGAAACAGAGAAGCAAATATATTGCAAAGAACATGTAACAGCATACAGACAGATACACAAAGTTGGCTATGCCATTCTATTCATTTATTTATTTATTAGAGAGAGGGGAGGGTGTGATGATAGCTGGATTTTCTATTGAAATAAATGTCTCTTAAGCAGGGCTCACCATCAGATTATCAGAAAACACTTCACATTTACTGTTATTTTTAAGTCATATTTTTGTGTCTTTAAGTTCTGTATGTGTATGAGCCCAACACAAGAAGACACAAATTACATTAATGTCCCTGTAACCTTATCTGGCCAAGTGAATCCAGCATGGGTCTGATTTTTGTGCCTGCAACCCCGCCCTTTGTCCGAAATATCTCCAGGAGTTTGGGAGTGCAAGTGCCCAGTTTTGACAAAAAGGTTCGCTCAAGATGAATAGTTGTTATCCTTCTGAACTCCTCTTTGATCTGAAACAGAAGTTGATAAAAACCACAGCTTGATCAAGACACGCACCTTGCTAGAACGATTAATACTGTAGTCCCCCCAGTATAATATGACACTATTAAGCATCAACACAAACTTCTGCCTTCAAAATTACCACACATTTTAATGCATGATTCTGTTAAACAGCAAAAGACACAAGATTCCTTAGTAGCTGCATTACTATGTCCACCTTAATTAAATAAATTTAGTGTGACACAATCATCATCACAATGTATATATAATAGTTTTACAAAGTGTATCTTAATCTTGCAGCCTGCCAAGGATCAGGTAAAAAAGAAGATAAATGGATTTACCTGAGGTTCAAAGAAAAGAGCTGGCCATCTCTACATGGGGTCTTGAACTGCAGGGCATTGCTTGACAACTTCTGATCTTCAAAAGGAGAAAGACTTCTCTATTTTCTCACCAATAATCTTTTCATTGTTTTTCTTCTTTACTTCATTCAGCAAATCTACTCTCTCCTTCCCTAAAGTGTTCTCTGTCTCACCAAATGGCAGTGGCGGCAGGTAGTTCACTTCAGATTTCTTTGGCCTTTTGATGCCTTTGGTTAAACCCTCTTCATTGGAGAGTCTTCTTTTCAGTTTGTTAACCTCCAACTCTGGAAAGGCTAGTTGATGACTTCTTAGTTTCCTCCAATAATTGTCCATTTTATACTTGATTCTCTGTTGCCACCCGTATAAGCCATTAAAAGACCCTGACTCTTTGAGGCATGGGTACTTTTTTACCAAGGCTTCTACCACAGCTAAAATCTGGACACCAGTAGGGTATGCTCTGTAGCTAAATATTGTCTCTGCTAGCCTCTCGAGTATGCTACTTGTCACTCTTGGATTGTTCAGCAGTGTGCCATTATTTTCATAGGCTTGGTTTCCTGCTTCCAGCACAATGTCTACATCATTAGAAAAGGTCGGTATTTCAAACTCAGTCGGCCATGGCTGAGATCTGTATGATGTCCCGCTTTCATCTGAAGAAGACAACAGGATTGTGTCCTGAGACCCAGATGAGTGGGAAGAGCTTGTATCAGAAGATTGTTGTGGTACTGGGGATTCAGCATCTGATGGTTCCACAGGACTGAGAGTTATGGTATGTGGTTGAGTCATTACAAGCTTTAGGGTAGCCTTGTCTTCTACATCTTCAATTGAGGTCAAAGTGAAAAACTGGCCACCAAAATCCATGTCTTGATACATTATAGTAAATGACCCTAAAATATGAAATGTCTTTTGAATAACATCAGTAAGGTCCTGAAGTGTAGTGGGGATGCCTGAAGGTAGGACCAGTTTGTGAATGTCATCATCCTCCAAAATGATCCGCAGCTTTGCTGGGGTACCCACCTCAACAAGAGGAAGCTGCATCAGAAACAAAGAAATTAATATTGAATACATTTAAAATAAATTCTTCACATACATTAGTTCAAAAATGTATGTCATACCTAAAAGGAGAGGCAAATGTGGTGCTTCAAAGTTGCCAATCGTCTTCCTGCTAGAGTGTATGCAGCCAAAGGGTAAAAATCTGTAAGCTCTCTTTGCTCAAGTAAACGTACCGTGCGTGTTTTCTAACTCATAGCTCCTAAGATGTTCATTGTACCATGCGTTTTGTAGTCTGACAAAAAAGGTCAGTTTGCCATAAATCACCATTATCTGCAAAACCTCTGCAAAGTCAGGTAAACCTGCAGTGGAACCACAACACACCAACATTCCAACTGCATAGCTAGTGCCTATATAGCACACATTATTAGCTACATGCACTGCTGTGACAGCTGGGAATCTACACTTCACCAAGTCCTTTAAATTATCCTTAAATACATCTAAAGAGACCTCTGTTGTTTTTGTGACTTCGAGTGATGGTTTGCCAGCATGTGACTCATGGTAGGCCATCATAAGCTGGTGCTTGTTTGCAAGTGACAGCAAAATATTCCTGAAACACCCTGTTTGCCTGACAATTCTCTTGAAGAAGCTGTGTTTGGCCTCGAACCTCATTGTCCACAGAGAAGCCACAGGGCCAAATTCCTGAATGAGCTGGGGAGAGTGCTCAATGAAGTGGTGCTTAGGTAGAAGCTTTTCTTGGGGGAAAGCTTCAAGGAATCTGCTTCGATGTTCAGAAATAATGCTGTCAAGATAACAGATGCTTTCCACTGTATGGACTGGAGACATGACCAGGTCCACGATGTCTTTCAACGTCATCAGCATTTCCCATACAAGCTCATGTTCAGGTACTTTTAAACCTATTATTAGAGGCAGAAGACGCAATAAGCACCAATTTTCATGTGCATTGCCTCCCAGTGATTTTCGAATGGCAAAGTTACCAGGTACCAGATGAGGGCAATTTGTTTTATCGCTCCACTTGTATGGAAACTGACAAATTGCATTGTTGAGTTCCATGAGAGAAAAATACTTCTTCTTGATCAAGACTTCAAATGACAAAGCCAGTTCCCGTGGAACAATGCCCTCCAGAAGGTCATGTAAAACATCTGGAGGGTAACCAGATGTTACATGAAAATGGTTAAGTTTTTCTGACAGTGCACACTGCTTTTTCACACCATAACAATGTGTGTGATTTGTTGAAGACACAGCTGTCTGGACATGCAGTGTATGCTGCTCTTTGGTTCTCCGTTGAAAAAACCCAGATCTTACTTCTTTAGCCTGAAATTCAGATCGGTCCCCAAGACAAAACCGGCAAATGTATGATCCTGTGAAGTTTTCGACAAATCCTGCCACAGAATGGGCCCCCAAATTATCAGCCACCACACAGACCACAGTCCCTTTGACAACTTTTCCTAACCCTGGAACAAAAAGACCATCTTTCTCCAAGCTTTGAATATCTGCTAACAGTGGTTCTAACATTCACTGGAATCCAAACTGCTTAGTGTCTTCTGCCTTACACAGAATTGCTAGATAGATAGATGTCAATGTGGACCTTAACTGTACTGGAATGTTTCCCAACACCCAATATACAGCCGTGACCTTGTGCTTTTTTTGGGATGTCCCGAGAGGATTACACACCTCAAAGTCGTCAATGTACAGAACGAGACTAACTCTGTCTTCCTCTACAGAGAAAAAATTATTTTTCTGATAGTGAGAGCCGTCATGAAATGTCCGATATTGTGCTGTATTTTCAGAATTTCTTTTACTCCCAAGTGCCTTTTCTTGAATAGTCTTACTATTTAAGACCTGCAACAAGGACTGCAATATTGGAACATACTGGAATGTTTTACCCTCTTTTTTTGTCAAATATGTGTTCTTCTGGTTCAACAAATGGAAAATGTTCCTTCATAAATTCTCTCCTCTTGTATGAAGTTGTGAAAGGCCCCTCTGTCCCCAAAGCAGTACTAATAGGATATGACTCAGAAATATTTTTCACCAAATCTGAGATAACAGCCGAATCCAGTTCACAATTATGGTTTTTCAAGGTAGACTCAACCACATCTCTTAGAACTGGACCTGATGCACTGAAGGATATGAACAGAAGCTCATCAACTATTTCATCAATACATCTGTTGGGCACATTGAAAGTGCTTTCCAACTTTAAGAAGAGATGGCCAAACTTCTCCTTTATGTCTTGAGACAACTCCTGTGGTTCCTCATCCAGAGGCTCTGGATTATCCACATAAGTTTCATTTTCACCAAGAGTGGACTTGGGGTGTTTATTTAAGACCTCGGTTTTAAAATCCTCATGGGAATGTGAGGCATGTTTTCTGTGTCTATGAGTAGAAAAAGTGGAATAAATGTTTGTACTGAAGCTGCAGTTTTTGAAGACACATACAACTACTTCGAACTTCCTTAAGTGGCTGCCAAGATGCTCAAAATACTGCTTCTCTGAACTAAAAAAAACTAGAACGGCATAGTAGACAACTAAATAAAGAACTTCCCTTTGTGTCACCAACTCTACATGGTTTCGGGACAAATGGGTCCAAAGGGCATTAAATGTTTTGAATGAACAAAGGCAATCAGTGTGAAGACAAGGGACTGACTGACTGCGGCCACCATTTCCATGTTTTAGCCTGTAGTGTTTTAACAATCCTATCCACTTTTCTGATTCAAAACTACACATCTTACACTTCCATCTCATGTTGAGGTACCTGTGAAATAAATTAAACATCTCATAACTAAACCATATTGGTGTCATTTAAAATTTCAATTTAAACTTTCAGCAGCACTACTTTGATCTTACCTTGTGTAAGCTGTTGAGACCAAATTCTTGAGAGGCAACGTCCTTCAATATTCTGTGAAATATATCGAGAAATTATATTAATTATGACCACAATACAAAAGCTAAAATTGAAGAACACTGTAATAAATGCTTTTAGTGTTGATGGTAAATTTTATCCTCACACAAAAAACAGCACACACGTAAAATAAATCTTAAACACAGGGATACACAGCAAGCTTTGTTGTGTTGACGTAATGTAAGTAATTCTGCAATCTCAGAAACAATATCAAGCTTATGTGGGAAATCCAAGATTGTGTCATCAAATGAGTATTTAAAATTCAAGACTGCAGTGAGAAACTGAACATCACACTGGTATCTGATTGCGTGCACATTAGTCTAAACTACAAAACTGTTTGATAATATTTGTTGATAATGTTTTTTTAAAAAACAAAACACTCAAAATCAACTCTTTTTTTTACTACTAACAATTATTCATCTGTGTCTTTACTTTAAACTAACCTAAACAAAACTACAACTTTCAAAATAAAAACTTGAGGGTAAATTTTTTTTCAATGTTTTTTTCTTCACTGTTTTCTGACTCACTGGACATTGTTTAGGAAATCCATTATCCAACTATTTTAAATCATCAATAATTAACAAAACTCAACAAAAGGCAAAACTGCCATTTACAGATTCAAATCACATATTGCAAATGACAATATCAGTATTATTTTAATGTTACCTTCACAGTCAGGCGTCTTTGTTGGTGCAAGCTGCTGCTATTACACACTGAGAGGACACTGCTTCTTACACTCTTTGACTGCAGTAACTTACTGTTGATGTCTGGAATAAACAACAACATTATAGTGACATATTAAAATATCATGTGTTACAATATTAAATTAAAACAAATGTTTATTTGGATATACTTGGATCATCAGTAGAACACTGATGACACAGAAAGTTCCTGTAAAATATTTTTAACATTAAAATGACCACAGATGTGGTAAAGTAAACTAACCTTGCTCCAAAATTAGTTACTATTGATATATTTTCAGGGCCTGAAGAGGGTGTGCTTGTTGCTGCAAACAACAACAAACAACAGTGTTTCCCCTACATTCATTTAGCAGTGGTGGACCGCCATTGCTAATCCTAGTCGCCGCTCCTTCAAAAATAACTGGGTCGGGTACTCACGAGCATATGCTCGCGAATCCTAAGGCAGCGCCTCTCAAATAGTGGGGCGCGCCCCCACGTGTGACCCCGGGGAACATGCTTTGTTTATTTGCCGTACTATGGTGTCGGGATTTTTTGCACCGAGCATGTGCACACACACAGCACAGAGCTAAGACGAGCGAATAAGACGAAGCTTATGTAGCGCTTGGCTTCACTGTGACTAGGGTGGGAGACGAGGAGAGATCGGTGTATATTGTGTCTATGTTGGCAGCGGAGCAAACAGCATGAAGCCAAATAAATAAATTAACCCTTTATTCACGAGTGTGTCGGCGCCGACACGACAGCGCACAGCCCAATGCAGGCAGGAACTCCCTGCAGTGTTAGAGGCAAGCATGCCACCACTGCTGAAAAAAAAATCCGAGGGGAAACACTGAACAAACAACATATATCGTTAATGAAGCCTTACAGGTTTAGTAAAAATAAAAAATCTCCTGTTCTGCAACCTAAAACACGTCCACAAAAAGTAGCCGCGTGCCAATAGGCCAAGTTTGCAGTTGATAGCTAGCTAGCTGGCAGGCTAAACGTAAGCTAATGCTAACGTTGAGTGTTCCATATTCCAGCACTGACTTAAACAGATGAGCAAAGGTGACATAAAAAGTCAGTTAAGCATATAACCTACCCATATGGCTCCACATCGATGAACTTTCTTGTTAAACAACTGTCCATGCTGTCTTCCACTGTCCTCCCATGAAAACCTGGCGCCCTCAAACTTTGCCTTGTCATGTCTGAGCGCAAACGATCCTCTGACACATGAGTGCATGGCCAGGTTCATTGCTATTACCCAAATACACTTTACTATCTGGTATCAGGTTGTAAAATCAATACATTAGTTATGTAAATATTACTTGGTGTCAATGATCAATTTTACATATAAATGTGAGGATACAAAGTTACAGACAATCATCAAGTAAGACATTACATAAAGGGTGAGATTTTAAAGTAAAAGAAGTGAAACAATAAATCCTTGTAAAATTTAAATTAATATCTGAGGTAATAATTACAGGGCCAAAAAATCATTTTTTTCAGTGCAGAGTGAGTGTAATGCAATAATGGTATATAAAGTTAAACTGAAAATGCTGCTGATATTCCTTCATTGCATAGGAAAACTATGTGCTTGTGACTACTGTTGATCATAGATGAAGTAGGAAGTAGTCTATAAAAGTCGACTGATATCTGTGTAACCATGCTCAGTCACAATCTGTCACTCGACTATACATTGTCTTTGTTTTTGTTTTCTTTGTTTTTAAAGAAGTTGGGAGGCTGAAGTGGGCGAGTTTATTGTATCATCTGGTAAATTAAGGAAAACACGTTGGTCGACGGGCTCGGGCATCTCATGCACAGCACAGGAGCAGCATGTTCATTAGGCTAATACTCTCTAGACAGCTGGATAACAGAGTGTCTCATATGCTTATGGGGACATAAACATATTTAAACTAGGGCTGGGACTTTAACACGTTAATTTCGATTAATTAATTACAGGGAAAATAACACGTTAAATACATTAATGCATTTAATCGCACCTTTCTCTTTTCCCTAATCTGTGGCACACCGGTAACACTGATGAACACTCCAGCCCAGTAGGTGGCGGTAATGAACTTAAAGTCTGTCTGCAGCATACGGTCTATGGTCTGCAGTGAAGAAGATACACAGGAGTGAAGTCAGCACAATGAGGTTTGGTGAACAGTGGAGGAAGATGAGAACACATTGTGCTTGTTGGGAGGAAAGCTTTCTTTTAAAAATCTTCCCGATGGCAGCTTGGATAAAAGCCTGGTTGTGTGCAAATTGTGCAACAAAGAGTTTTCTGATCACTGCAGCACTTCAAGCCAACGGCATCACCTCAATGTAAAACATGTTGATGTTAGCACCAGAGCTAACGTTAGCTACGACAGTCCTGCTGACGTCTAATGGCTAATGGTGTAGCCATCCCATAATAGACCACTTTAAAAGACACTGAAAGTGCTTTAGTTTACAAAAAGTCGGAAAATGTCGAATTGCTATAATTGCACTTTGAGTTTGTAGTAATCTGTGAATGTAGCAGACAGATGAAAAATGCAGATAAATAGAAATGAAACAAACATTCTTGTGGTTTAAGTTATTACACTCCCAAAGAGGCTTAGCATCGGTAGAGTAATAAACCACAAAAATGTTTGTCTTTTAATAATTTAATTCTAAACTTTAAGTTTATGTAAAAATATTTTTGTTTATAAACAAAAAATTATATTCCTAAAAAAAGAACGATCAAAATGACACCATTTATCGGACCCAGAAACTATGAAAACAGAAGGAATTTGTGGATTTTCAACTTGAAGGTCCTTGAACTACTTATGCTGATGTTATGTGCCATACAGTGGAAAAACTTAACTAAATCCAGGCCTTAAATCATCAAAATCACTTTTTTCTCTATGTCCCATTTTAAAATTGTATTCATTTTATAAATTTTAAATTATAAACATGTATATGTCTATTCATTGATTCAACTGTCAACCTAACTTTATTTGAATTGAAAATAATTACTTATTGTGTCAAATATTGCTATTTGACAAAAAGCAATTAACTGTGATTAATTACAAAGCCTGTAATTAATTAGATTTTTTTTTAATCGCATCCCACCACTAATTTAAACAAATAAAAACATGAAATATGTCAACACACTGCAATGAACATCTGAGTACAGATAGTGAACATATATTCATAAAATAAACGAAAGAACATCAGGAAAACAACCAGTGATGAGCCCATGCTGTGCTCCCTAACCTACCTCATGCACGCCTCTCAGAAACTGACACTATAGCTCCAGAGAGGGCGCTATAGAGCCAGCAACAATAAATAAAAAACAAAATGTGAATTTATTTATCATATATACACTTACAAATGTCTGCATTTCATTCTTGCCCCGCAACTCATCTTCATTATGATGCCATTGTGATGTTCAAAAAATCAGCTGGGCAGAAACAGACATCCTTCCTGCCAAGCTTTGGTTGAACCTTTGCTGTTGGACCATGGGGATGCAGAAACTCCACTTTCACATCTTGATGCTCAGTATCTACAGCAATGGTCTTGGCTAGCCACCAGTGGTCATCATATACTACTGCTAGCCAGTCTCCATTATTAAGGCTGCTAACAGTCACTACTGCCATAGTACCCTCAGGACCTTTCAGAGACTCCTCATCCCACTCCTCCTCCATCACATCCTTCATCTCCATCTCCCCTTCCATCTCTTTTTCCATCTCCTTCATCAACATGGCCAAAGGTCTTTTCTTCCTTGCCCTCCTTGTAACACTCTGCTGTTCCTCTGGGTAGCCATGGAAATAGAAGATACCTGGGCTGAAGCACTGGCAAACCAACATCTTGCTGCAAAAGCAGGATACTTGCCTGTGGTGGATCCTGTTCTCATTTGCGATGACCTGGTGTATTTGTCTTGTTGAGGGAACCTGCTTGAGAGGTTGCATTAGAAGTGTATCATATCTTTGCATGTCTTCTTCTGCAATGTAGTGGAGCTGAGTGCCCTTCAGACTGTTTGAGACCTTTTCAAAGAATGCATTTCCATCTGTCACGTCATTTCCTCTCAGGACCAGGTTGTCAGCTGTTCTTTTCACTGTTCCACCAATGCCATCTGGTGCGCCCTTACGATGGGAAGTGGGGAAGAAATTCCATGTTGCTCTTTCAAACCCCAGTGTAGGTGGGATACCAGACAAAAGAAAAAAATTCTTCTTGTTCTTATACTGTCTGCTTGGATCATCAGACCAAAAGTTCACAGTGGATATTTTGTCTTGATATCTTTTAGTACTGAATCCATATGTGTCCAGATTGCAGCAGCAGCATCCTGTCTCTTTGACTATGAAATTGTGCAAAACCCTGCCTTTCCACCCTTAATGTAATACATTCCAATATGCAGCATTATCTGTGGCAGACTTTGTCCAAAATGGCAGGCCTGAACTTCAGAGTGATATTTGCATCTCCAGGATTCCGAAAAGTCAACATGGATAAGTGCAGTACTTTCATCACATGCCTCAATTGTGTTTCTGTAAACTTTTGACACGTGTTGGTGGTTTCACTTCTGAGTTCCAACACAAAAGAAGTAAATACAATAATTAATAAATATTATTATCCTTGTCCTTGATGTCACTTGTTGAAGTAAGAGAAAAATATTCCTCTCCAAACTCAGCGTCCTTATAATGCAAGGTGAAGTTCCCATTAAGCCCAAATTTCTCTCTCACAATAGAGTCATTTTCATCCACGGTATCAGGGATTCCATCAGGTAAGTCCAGTTTGTGTATTTCATGGTCCTGAAGAATGACCCAAAGTTTGGCTTGAGGAGACATCAGGGTGTCTATAACAGAAGAAATTACATCAGTCTGGGTTATAGAATACATGCAGACACAGCACATAATCATTCAGTATGGGAGAAGAACGTGACCACTAAAAATTACTTCAGATAAATGGGTTGGACTTATCACAATCAACACCTAGTATGCTGAGAGGTACTGGTTGATTCAGTCTTTACATTACACTGTGACATTTCTTCATCATCGAACTTTACACCAAGTCTTAAGTTTGTGTGCATAAGTATACTTCTATTGCAAAAATCCTATATGTCTGCTTATACTATGACTAAATGTTGAAGACATGTATTTCTATGGCAAATGGCAAGAGTATGAAGCAAGTTTTGTTCACTTTAATATTTCCCCTTGAAGAATAATGTAATAAAAGTAAAACTACAAAGATGAACATCTTATTGTCCATCGCAGTATTATGGACCTCATATTTACAACTACTACTCAGACGACGTATTTACATCTCCATGTTGGTAGTTACCAAGACCCTAGCATCCTCTCCTCTGAGAGAATCAGTGCGGTCAGGGTTTAAAAGTCATACCATGGTTCTGGCAAATCGAGACAATAATACTGCCAAATGTTTGATTATAGATTGAACATTATCACACTTTGAAAAAAATTATTTAAAAAAACAACTTTGTTTTCATAATGAGACAGTAACCCCATATACAGAGAGGATTATTCAATTTTTTAGGTCTTATCTATAAACAAATGACAAGCTATACTGACCCCTTTGCCATCTAAGGTACATAAATATAGCACTTTTGGGTCACCATGCGCTTCCCTGCAACACTGTATGCTGCCATGGGTAAGATGTCAAACAACTCACTAGGCTCAATGACTTTAACACTTCTTGTGTTTTCAAGCTCATAGCTTCTAAGATGCTGAATATACCATGAATTTAAACACTTCACAATGAAACCAACCTTCCCATTTATGACAACAAGCTGTATCAATTCTACAAAATCTGGCAGACCACCTGTTGAAACATGTGCCAAGATCATGCCAGTGGAGTAACTGGTGCCACAGTAGCACATTGTATTTGCCATGTGGACAAATAATTCACCAGGGAATTTTGATTCTACTGCTTTCTTAATGTCTTCCCTCAGTACCGTCAAATCCACTGTTTTGCTACCTGTAGAGATTGAAAACTTTTACTGCCATGTAGATGGTATGCAATCATTAACTGATGCTTCATTACAAGAGACAACAGAATGTTTTGGAAGCTATGCGTATGCCTGACCACACGCTTAAAAAAGCTGTGCTTAGCTTCAAAGCGCATGGTCCACAAAGACACAAGTGGACCAAAAGCCTTTATCAGTTGTGGGTAGTGTTCGAGAAAATGATGCTTCGGAATCAGTTTTTCCTGGGGGAAAATCTTCAGAAATCTGTGCCGATGCTCAGAAATCTTACTCTCAAGGAAACAAATAGTGAGGTCTGTATGAACAGGAGAAAGGATAAGTTCAGCTATGTCCTTAAGGTTCATAAGGATCAGCCATACTGGTTCATTCTCAGGGATTCTTTCTCCAATTATCAGGGGAAGAAGGTGAAGCAAAGCCCAGTTTTCATGGGCAGTCCCACCAACTGTTTTTCTTGCAGCAAAAGTCAGTGGCACTGGTTGTGGTGCATCCGTTCTATCAGCCCATCTGTATGGGAACTCTTTGATTAATTTATTTAATTCATCCAGTGTGAAATATTTCCCTTTGATTAAGGCATTTAGGCAGAGTGCTAACTCTAAAGGCACAATACCTTCAAAGAGATCATGTAGAAAGTCAGGTGGGCAGCCAGATAAAACATTGAAATATTGTAGTCTGTCAGTCAGTGGGCACTGTCTCTTTACTCCATAACAATGAGATGCAATTGTATCTCTCTGTGCCGTCTCAACATGCACCCCGTGCTCTTGTGTTGTCTGAGGACAAAATGCTTCTGTTTTGACTTCACTCACCTGGAATTGGGATCTTTCTCCAAGACAGAACCTGCAGACGTGTGTACTTGAGAAGCTCTCTACAAACCCTCCGATAGAGTGGGCACCAAGGTTATCTGCAGCGACACAATACACAGTACCTTTGACCCATAGACCTAGTGAAGGAATGTAAAGTCCTTCTTCTTCTAGGCTGGCAAGGTCCTTTAACAGTGGTTCTAACACAGCACTATAGCCAAACGTTTTAACATCATCAGCCTTGCAGAGAATGGCAAGGTAGATTGATGTCAGCGAGGATCTGAGCAATGGTGGCACATTACCTAATACCCAATACACAGCAGTAATTTTGTGTTTTTTCTTGATGTGCCAAGTGGATTACACACTTCAAAATCATCCACATACAGTATGAGAGAAATGGCTGGATTGTTTTCCGACAGCAATGTATTGTTTTTAAAATGTATGCCATCGTGAAATGATTTCTAGTGAGTGTCAGACCTGCTGCTTGCTTCTGAGCTATGTCTGAGCAAATCCTGGATCTCTTTTTTCTTTAAAACCTCATGTAAGGACTTCAAAATAGGTACATATTGGAAACTTTTCTTTTCCCCAGCACTGAGAAGATACTCTATAGGTTCCACCATAGAAAAATGCTCCTTGAAATACTCTCTTATTTTGTAGGACGTGGAAAGAGGAGCATTATGTCCTAGAGCTAATGTAATTGGGTTAGACTTGCATAGGTCTGTCGCCATCTCTGAGATTATCAAATCATCAACCTCACAATTATGCTTCTTTAAGCATGAATGTAAAATATCTTTCAAAAGAGGACCTGAAGCTGATGAAGAAATGAAGTGTAGTTCTTCCAATAACTCATCAATACACCTTTGTGGTACATTGAACATGCTTTCCATTTTCAGTAGCAGGTGGGCAATTTTTTTTTTCAATTAAGTTAGGCAATTCTCTCATTTCTTCATCTTCAGGATCTTCACTCACTGCACCCACCATATCCTCCAGAGTAGGATCGTCCCCTGTATGTGAAGGATGAACATACCTCTGTAAGAGCTCAGGCTTGAAGTCATCCAAAGAATGAAGAGTGTATTTCCGGCTCCTATGAGAGGCAAATGTTCCATAAATGTTTGTTGTGAAAGAGCCACTTTCGAATACACAAGACACGGTTTCCTGCTTTTTTAAATGACGGCCATTGTGTTCAAAGTATTCTCTTTCTGTGGAGATGGTGTTTAAAGAGCAACATGAACATTTAAAAGCCAGAACTTCAGTGTGTGTCCCAGTATCACGGGTTAAATGGCATCTAGACAGATGAGTTCTTAGGCTGCCCCATGTTTTAAACGAGCAATAACACTCCCAATAGAGGCAAGGTAGAAATTCTCCACCATTACCATGTCTAAGTCTATAATGCTTCAAAAGATCAGTTCTTCTTGACACTTCAAATGTGCAACTTTTACAAGTCCAATTCATATTTAAAACTAAGCAAAGCTCTGTTTAAACTGCTTGAAATTTTTAGAATTGTTGGGATTCACAGCTACAGTGCTTAAAGCCAGTGCAGCATCACCTATAGAAAAACTTCTTGCTTATGATATGTTTCTAAATTGAAGATGAAAAAAAATAAAGATTTGCTGGCAACCAACTGCACAAAAATTAACCTTTATCTTGGGTTACAAAAGATTGTAAACATGTTTGGACAGTATCATTGTTGTTGCCTTAATATGTTGAAAGTTTTCTTCTTTGAAAAGTTAAATGAGAAAAAAATGTGTAAATGTTTTGAACAGAAGTTGTTGCGACACATTCAGAAAAAGCCAAGTGTCTCATCAGCAAAAAGGCAGAAAAACACTGCCTACTGCAGCTTTACTAAAGGAAACCTTTTCTATGGCGTTTCTTCAAGTAATGCCAGGTGTGTTAATGAGGTGCACATGAACACAGACCAGTGTGTAAAGACTAGAAACAGAAGTTTATCTCATAATGTAATTCGATACAAGTTTATTTGTCTATGGCCATCTATGTACCTGTAGCTAGCCAAACCTTCATCAATGTAGTGTAAACTTTACATTTGGACAAAACAAAACGCTAATCTCTCTTACGTTTGCAGTTATACAACTATCGTTTAATGCTCATTTAAAACGTTCGGCTGCCACAGTAAACAACAATACGAACCTCGTAGCAGAAGATGTCCGTATCTGACTGTCGCTTGATAGAAATAAAAGTCGAGTAGCCGCGCTGGGACAGAGAGCGGCAACAGGAAATGATGCAGCGGAAGTCACTGCACTGTTTCTAACTGAGGCTGTATGTCAAGCAGCTAAACGTACAACATTTTACAATCATTAACTAGCTTAATTAATTTTTTTCTGTGTTAAAACGATTTCTTGCGCTATTTGTTGATACAGTTAGTAGCGGTTAAGAACAAAATAAAGCAAACAGTTACTTACCGAGTGATACGTCACAGAAACTCTTCTTCTGATTTTAAAATTTTCTAACAGTCGCAGTCTGGCCCCTTCCGGTACGTCTTTGCAGAATAACACCGGAAGCAGAGCAGCTCCTGGAAGCTCCTGAACATTTGGCTCTAGCTCTGTTAATATATAACTTTATGAAGTTTTATTAACATTTCAGTGTGACCCTGTAGCTCACCAATATGAGTTCACTTCAGTAGAAAATGCTGCAGAGAAATATTTGGTTCTGACGTTTCGGAGATGCCTAAATGCTCACACTGCCACGCGATAGGACAGCCTCCCCGTTTTTCAAAATAATAGCGTATATTACTGTAAACATGAACGCTGTTTTTATTTTGATGCAGGATGTTTAATATGGTCTGACACAAACCACAACTCAAACGTCTTCCAAAGAAACCTGACAATAAGCTCACCTCTTAAAGATTTATGAAAGAGAAACATGCAACAGCTCTTCTTAAAGCATGATTTGAAAATCTTACATAAACTCAGACCTAAACATTTATGAAAACTTTTGTTTGTTCTGTCATACTTATTTTATGTTTATTTATTCAAATGTATATTTTTCAGTTATTTGTCATCTCCCAGTTGCCAGCTATGATTGGGGCAAAGAGCCACTAACTGACTGGAAAACTCAATATGTCGCAAAATCTCAGTCCCTGATTCATCTAAGACAATGAAGGAGGAGGAGTTGAGTTGGGTGTGGCCAGGCTTTTTTTTTTGTTGTTGAAAATGTACAAATATTTAAGTTAACCATTTTCTATATTTTCAGCTGGACCAACTACTTAAAATAAGCTATCAACATGTTGCAATAAATCCATGTCACAAATGTATTGTTTTATGTTGAAAAAGCTCTTGATTTTAAGCTCAACTCAAAATCCCATATTTTCTGCTGGATCAACTTCTTAAATTATGTTATGAACTTGTTATAATAAGTCCATGTAACAAATATATTATTTTATGTTGGAAAAAGCTCTTGATTTTATGCTTAACAAACTAACCCCATGAATCATTTCTTAGAGTGCTGGGAAGAATGCATCGAGGAAGCCAACAAAAGGAAATGAGCCAAATACCAGGATCTGGTGGAGTCGTGTAGGGCCAGGGGCTGGAGGATTTTCATTGAGCCCATAGAGATTAGGTGCAGAGGCTTTTCAGAGTGTTCATTCTCCAGAGTCCTCAGTTGGTTTGGTGTTAGAGGTGTGGCAAAGAAGAAGGCCACCAATCTGCAAATGAAGCTGCAGGGAAAGCCACAAAGTGGTTGTGGATTAAAAGGGCAGATCTGTGGGCTGCTGCTGGGAAACAGCTCGAGGCCCAGTCAACCCTGGCCAGGTCACCTGGGTGAGGGTGTCAGATGCTGAGAGACCCAAAACACCCAATGACCCCATTTTTCATCACTGATGTTGTGTCCCAGCGCATCCATGAGATGTTGTGTACTGGAATGTCAAAGAGGAGAAACTCCTTTGTGGTGTCCTGCCATGGGCACCATATTTCATGAAACCATGTACTGTGATTTGGAACAGAATGGAACAGAAATGAAGCAACAATATTAACCAGCTGAAATTATTATTTTAAGCTATTAGTTGTCATTATTTTTCAAACATCTATGTGCACACGTCTAAGGAGGGCAACCACACAATTATCTCATCATTGTTTACTGATGAATACTTAACTCTGTGAGATTACGCTTTAACCCTTTTCAGCTTGAGTCAAATCAACAATTGGTCAGTCATCTGCAATCTAAAAATATTTGCGTAGTTTTAACCCACACCTCCTTTTGTGTCACTGATCGGACTCCTGGTGTTTTTTAGCTCCTGACTTCAGTTAGGATTTGGTGAGGTCTAAGACAGGCCTCATGGTTTAATGATATAATAAATATGGAAAAGAATATTCCAGTGATTTGTGGGTTATTAGTTTAAATTGTTTTTTTTTTTTTGTTCATAGGTGTGACTTAAATGGAGGTCTGACCAAAGCTGTAAAATTTATACAGAAATGGTAAATTAATGCATTTTTCACTGTATAATGAGGGTCAAAATAATATCATCATCATCCATCATCATCATCATCATCATTGTCAAAATCTACATGACACATTAAATGTATTACATTAACACAAAAGTTTCACTCAAGTTTCAGAAAAACTACTTGTAGTCTTATAAATTAAAAACACTTTTCCTTCTTCCCTACTTTGACTCTTTAAGCTTTCCTGTCTCACTAGGTCTGTGGGTAAGATAAGAGATTAGATTATCTCTAGATTGCAATGTAATTACCTGTGGATTCTGAGATTACAAAGTGGACATCTCTTGATCAGCAGACACTTTATCAGGGGATTATCAAGAGTCAATCAAAGAAAGGCCCATCTCTCAGAGGAGAGATTAAACCAAAATGAAAAATGCAAACGAGTGAAAGACACTATATATACACTAATCAGTTACAAAGGTAGATTGTCCTGCTGGGTGAGGCCATTGACTTTGGGAAGTTGTGTTCCCATGGGAATGTGTGTTTGGTCAGTGTTTAAGTGGGCAGTGTGCATCAAAGTAAAATTCTCATGAATGCCAGGACCCAAGGTTTCTTAGCAGCACATTGCATGGTAATGAGATAATCAATGTTAGTGACTTCATATGTGTAAATGTTTCTCCACCAATATATAAAATGTATTTTAAATGTTTCTGTGAAATGGGGTTTGAATACTTTTGCAGAATTATTACACAATCTCAATGATATTTGACCAGTGAAATATTTACATCAGATGAATATGATAATGCAGCATATGAAATACCTGTTGTCAAGAAGAGCTTCAAGAATTGTAGGGAAATTATTTCAACTGAATGTTATTTACAAAAGCAAAGTAGCTGGAAATTATACAAGTTAGGAACCAAAATGTGAACAACAAATGGTGGAGGCACAGAACGTATATTTGAGCCCATTTATTAAACTACATAATAACAATAACTATGACACAAAAACAACACACATGAAGACAAACAACAACAATACAAAACAAACAGGGCAGTGAATGTGAGTGAAGGAAAAGGGAAGGAAGAGAACACAATATTTTAATGTAATGTTGGGATTGATATTACATTTGAAATATGGTGTTCTGGGGGAAAGGGATAAATAGGCCACACCTGAAAGCTGACGCTAATTTGACTGTGGGCTAATTTGTTAACCTGTTGAATGTATCTTTGCGATAAAAGAGAATTTCAAAAAATTGCACCAAGTTTCAGTGATTGAAAGCTACTTGCGAGACGGTCTGGTCGGCCTGTTGATGTGAGTCAGAACAGCGGGGGACAGAGTGGAGCCTCTGGGTCGGTATTGAAGAAATTAGGAAGGATTTAGGATTTAGGAATCTGGAAGAATGGCCTTTGGAAAGGAGGACTCAAAGGAAGGAGGGCTCAAAGGAATACTTGTAAGTATGGTTTTGCATGTCATGAACTAAGTAGGGGTCTGGTACACCTCTGTCATGTAGTCTTGACAGTGACTCGGTTTATGCCAATCTTTTGGCTAAACTAGACCAAGCATACACACTGGATGGTGTGTGCTGTGGAATCTGCTGAATGTCTGCTTTCACATGGCCTCTTCCTGACAACATAATCTTCACACCATCCTGCCAGATCTGAAATGTGTCTTCCTTTACAGTTCTACATTTGGTGTGGTACCTTGGTGTCTGGAAGATGACTCTGGATGGATGAAGGCTAGATCTTTCTCTGTTGATCCTACATGTGTCAGTGGTTTTAATGTTAAGACTGATAGATGTGTAAAAATGTAAGAAATCTCCCTGTCATCACAAATACATGTGCACGCTATCTTGGTTGTTCTGAGGACTACACTCTTCTGGACAGAGACTTCAAATCTGCTGAAGCCACATTTTCCTGATGTTACTGTCAGCTGACCTTATGACATCTTTCACATCTGCCCTCCATTGCTGTTGATCACCATTATGTCAGGTTGGTTAAGCAGCAAATGTTTGTCAGTCTGGACTTTGAAGTTCCACTGAATCTTAGCTCTGTTGATCTTAACCACATTTAGCAGTGTGTCCTATTTACACTCAGGGACTCCACATTAATCTCAGAAGTTCTCCCACTGTCCCAGCACACAATGCTACTTGTGTGTCACTGTGTCAGGAGCATCTTTGCTCCCTGAGTCCTGTCTGTTTTGGTAGACTGCTGCTTCCATGGCTCTGGTGCTTAAAGTCAATTTGTGTGCTGCCATGATCAGATGCAATGCCTGTAGACTGACATTCTTTAACCACTCGTTGTGTTTCTTTTCATCACCCACCTCTTCTATTTATAGAGCAGGAAAGCAAATGGAGAACCAACAAATAATACATAAGTGTACAATGAACACTTTGGAAATCGATAGACCAGATACTGCACATTAAAGATTCAGAAAAAAAAGCAATGGTGGTAGACAACTGTACAGAGAAAGAGGAGAGTGTGGAAAAGGTGTTCAGAGCATCATAAGAAGACCCCCAGAACCCAAGCTCAATCCTGGTTTAAAAAAAACTAAACAGACAAGCAAAAAAACAAACTCTAAGGTTCCTCACATCTGTGCCTAAATGTATGCAGTATCAAATAATATTTACTACTTTACTACAGGGAACATGTACAAGGCAAATAATATCTGTCCTAGCACAGGACCCTGTGGACTACAAGACAACCTGGTGCATGTGTAAAATACACTACTGACATGAATAAACTGAAATCTCTCTGTTAAATATAACTTAAACAAGCCTAATGCACTTCGCTACCCCAATGACATGTTCCAGTCTCTGTAATGCAATGTTGTTTCAAACTCAGCATTGAGATCTAGCAGGACAAGTATAAGGATAAGTCTACTGTCATTGGTGACTTTCACGAGTGCTGATTCTGTGCAACAATGTATTCTAAATCCTGATTAAAACTCTTAAAACTAACCATTTCTGTGCAGATGATCACATAAACAAATATTTGGTGGTTTGTGTGTGGCACTGCAGTAAAATCAACAAGATCACCTGTGCTGCACATTGGGGTAGCTGCTCTCCATTGCATCAGCATGTGGCACTGAAATAAGTAATAATGGAAGAATTCCCTAAATGTAGCCACATAAACATCTGGTGCAATGTAACTTTTTGGTAAATGCTCTGCAGTCCCTTGCAAATTTAAATGTTATTAAACATGATCAGACAAAAGATGATTTGGGGAAAATACAGTTAGATGCTCAATTTCTAAGCCATATGTCAAGACAAATCAAGGGTGTGATTAAAACAGTGGTTTGGTTTATTTACATTTTGCAATCTCTGAGGCAGTGCTAAAGACTTACTCAGGGTCTATATTCAATTCAGTTCATTTATATGGATGTTTATGGTTAATCCCAATGATGAATTTATCTGTACTGAACACCAAATTAGCTTAGAACTTTGGGAATTCACATTGAAACTCAGAGTAAGCAGCAGATGGATGATAGCATCATTTTCTTTCCATTTTTTTTTGGCCTGTTTTTGTATGTGCATTTCCAGTTCCACTCAGAACATGCACTATGCTTCGGTACTTGCTCTTATATTCTCCAGGTCAAATATTATAGCAGAATGGCATTGGAATGACTGGAGTGAAATAACAGCACTATGCTAATTGTTTAATTCTACTTAAATTTTCAAGAGTGGAAGGAGAGCTAGACTGTTGTCAATGTGATTTGACTTTAATAACTTTCTCCTCATCAGGAATTATTATAAGCTATAAAGTCGTGTATTCTTTAGATTTTCCCATCCATTTATATGCAGATGATGTCCATCCTGTATCTCTGCCTGTCATAATAGGCCCTACAATCTGTAAAGGAGTGGAGTAACCCACCCCCACCCTCCACCCCATCCTTATCACTCAGAGAGAAAGTGTATTAGGAAGTGTGTGCACCTTTGTGTGGCTACAGAATCCATGTGTGGGCCTGCCTTTGAATACATTTGTGTGTGTTGTACCTCGTCGGGCGAGAGACACACAGTGGTAATGGAGAGTGTTCATCTCACTGTCTGGAATTACAATACAGGCACATCTCAGATGTTAATTTGAAAATGAAGGATATCTCTCATACTTTCTTCCCCACTCTAAGCCCATCCTTTCAGATCTTGAGGCTTGTGGCATATCTGTGAAATGCTTGGGTTTGTTTTATCTGTAAGTCCCCTGGAGGTTACCCTATTTCACGTCTGCCCCTATTCTTTCACTATTGATCCATTATCACAAGTATCTATTTCATTTCCAGGATAGACAGTTTCCTAATATGCGACCTTGTTTGCATCAAGGTGATTGTGTCTTATCAGAGACAAGGGAAGGAGACAATCAACAGAGGACTTCAAGTCTAGATTTTAATTTGCCTGAAATTGTTACCAAATTTCATCTTTGCAAATTCAATATCACTTAAGCGAGCACTTTCGCAGGGCAGCTGTTGAAAATCAATAGGAGCTAGCCATCAGTACCAAAGGACATACACAACAGCTCGATACAGTCCCAACAGTGACACATGGTTAGAAAAGACGCATTGATTTCCTAGGTTGAGGCCCTACATGACATTTTTGCAAGAGAATTTAGGTTCAGTTAACCCCCAAGTTTGTTTAATTGAGAAAATAATGGGTGATCAATGTTTAAGTACAAGCTATTAAGCTTTTCTACATGTTTGGTGTTCTGAATGAGACCCCTTTCATGGTCATCATCTGTGTTTTAATTATGTTGTAGCTTTTGGGGCGATCTCTTTTTTTACTGGGGCAAGGGAGTTTCTCTTCCTTGTTGTCTGTACACTCAGCTATGATTCCATATATTTTATATATTATGAGGGAGAACAAGATTCATCAAGCCCACTTTTTGATAAATTAAGATCTGTGTGCATCAGAGTCCCTGTCTCTGCCATGATTTGCTGGTGGTCTCTCCTCCTCCTTTCCCTCTCTCCTGTGTGTGAATTAGTTTGATCAGCGCTATTCTGACTTTAAAGCACAGCACTTAGGCTTTACCATCTTTGCCAATCCTTTCACCACTGAGATCTGCTGTGCACAACATCACATTTACATGGAGTTAATAGAGCTGCTACAATGACCTGAGAGCAAAGTTTTGGATGTTTTTACCATCTACTGCCCCCCTGGTTTGATGTCACAGCTCTGGCTATTAACTGCCCATGTTCTGTACATGTTTGTAAGCACCTGTCTGTGCAAACAGATGTTTTCAATAATGAAGCTAAACAAGACCAAGCACAGATCATGCATCACCAATGACACACTGTTTTACGGACTGCCTCAGTACAAGACCTAAAACCAGACATTAACACAATGGCCTCGAGAAATCAGTGTGGGACATCCGGCCAGAAAACACACAGGCAAGCATTTTTAAAAACCCTAATTTAAAGTGTAATAGAATGTATTTCAACCATGAATAAGAACAGTTAAATATGTGTGCAACTTAATGATGGTGTTTGCATTTAGTTTTGTGTTTGCTATTTTCAGAACATGATCAGTGGATAAGGATGGTGTGTCAGAGTGAGGAGTGATCTGCTTTTGTATGTTCAAGGGCAGGCAGTATCACCTCATTAAATTCACCCAAAACTTCACCAATATAGTTGTGAACTGAGACAACACTTATTTTGTTGTTTTGAGTTAATTACATATACTATTTTGTGCAGCAATGTATTCACTGTGTTTACTGTAATCAGACCAATTCAATTCAATTCAATTCAATTCAATTCAATTCAATTCAATTCAATTTTATTTATATAGCGCCAATTACAGTCAAATTGTCTCGAGACGCTTTACAGAACCCATATGCCTGAACCCCCAGAGCAAGCCAAAAGGCGACAGTGGCAAGGAAAACACCCTTTTAACAGGGAAAAAAACCTCGAGCAGAACCCGGCTCTAATGTGGGGGGACCCATCTGCCTTAGTAGGGTGTACCTCCTCTGCAAGGCTTTGTGCCAGATTTGTTTTTGTAAAATGCTACATGTGTCACCCATGTTCTTAGCAGCTCACAGTTGTTGATTGTACTGTAGTTCGGCCCCACTCGAGTTCTCTTCCTGGGTTCACAGATATCTGGCTGTCCCGAATTGATGGCAAGATTCCATTGGATTTTATGGTGGAGGTTTTCTCCTGTTGTTATGAAAGCGATCAGGAACAGAATACCTTGCTGACTAATGTTCCTGTCATGCACTGATTTTCTAATCCCATGTATCTCTAAGTTGAATGTATGGATTTTTGAAAAGATGAAGTAAAAATAATATAAATAACTGAAACCCCTGTCCCTTATTTTCAGTGGTCAGCTTGCGATGACTGCACTTGCAGCCATCCAGCCATTAACACTGGTAACCCTATTAATCACACATTAATTGCACAAACAAAAACATATTAATAACACATGATTCATCATATCAAACACTCTCAGTTTATTTGGCATTTGTAGAAGTTCTATATATATAT
The DNA here is from genome assembly GCF_022539595.1 of Amphiprion ocellaris. Lineage (NCBI taxonomy): Eukaryota > Metazoa > Chordata > Actinopteri > Pomacentridae > Amphiprion > Amphiprion ocellaris. The sequence continues at coordinate 35,396,607 of NC_072774.1, forward strand.
ATATTTTGTCATGGTACAGGGGGAATCTGAACCCAAAGTGAGAGCACACAGAGCAGCAGGCAGAGGCAGATCAAAATTTAACAAGTCTTTATTACAAAAAACAACAAACACAATGAACCAAGGCTAGAACTCATTACGAGGAGGGAGGGGGGGAGGCCAGGCTCCTAAGGTCCGGCGGTCCAGAGGGTGTGCACTCACACAGCAGGACATGTGGCAGCAGCCACTGGGAAGAGCAAGGAAAGGAACTGGTCCACGTCCTCTTTTTTGAGGACTGCGGGGATCCAAGTCCTCTATCTGGAGGACTGCACCCAACAGGAAGGGAGGGGGGTAGGCAAGCGGCCAGGTCACATCATCGGCTGAGTGCAGTGACAAACAGGAGGATCTCACAAAGGATGGAGTGCAAAGACCATCTTTGTTGCAGTGGTGATTCTGACCAGATGAGCTGCAGGTGTGCAGGTCCAGCAGCTGTTCTCCATCCGTGCTGATCACCCACAGTATGAAGTTGTGGGGACAATAAAAGTGTATTTTATAGAATGTATAGAGAAATGTATTGTTCTGTTCATTCACCTCCATGCCCCATCAGCCCATCTGCATTCCAGCCAGTAATATTGTTGCATTTTCCGCACACTTGGTGAGCCGGCCCTGCGACTTCCCCATATCTGCAATCCTCCAGAGCAGTATGGTGTGGCACGTCAGCAAAGGTCTGGTTCCACTGTATCGGCCTCTCCAGGCAATTCAGTCAAGTTGTCCGTGGTCTCCAGCTACCAGTTGCTGGCGGAATTCTGACTTTCCCCAAAAGAAGCCAAGTTGCAGCACGATTATCTCCGCTGCACAAATGAGTCAGCAAGGGCCTGTGAGTTTTTAGTTTAATTTTCTTGCCCCTCTTTTGCATTTTCTCCTCTCCCGAACAGGACATCAGTGCTTTATTTTGGACTATTTGTTTCCCTGGAGCTGAATGAACAGCTGTATCATGCTTCCTTGTTTGATTCTTTCTTTGTTGGATTTTTGAACACCAGGAGTGGTTTGTTTACATTGACGGTTCAAATTGTACAAAAAAGGTACTCATGAAAACCTGGACTGGACTTTCTTTCATTGGACAATAATAATTTGTGTTGATTATTGAAAGGTTTATTCTCTTCCTTATTTGTTTTATGGTATTGTTGTGGTATTTGTTGAAATTCAATTCAATTCAATTTTATTTATATAGCGCCAATTACAGTCAAATTGTCTGAAGACGCTTTACAGAACCCATATGCCTGACCCCCAGAGCAAGCCAAAAGGTGACAGTGGCAAGGAAAACACCCTTTTAACAGGGAAAAAAAACCTCGAGCAGTATGGAGGACTAAAAGTGCCAAAATTAAATAAATAAATACATCATTAAATAATTAATTAAATATGTCATTAATTAATTAAAATTGGAATTAAATATTTCATTAATTAATTAAAATTGGAATTAAATATGTCATTAATTAATTAAAATTGGAATTAAATACTTAAATGTGTTATTAAATAAATATATCATTAAATAATTAAATATGTCATTAATTAGTTAAAATTGGAATTAAATATGTCATTAATTAATTAAAATTGGAATTAAATACATAAATGTGTTATTAAATATGTCATTAATTTATTAAAATAACAATTATTTTAAGTAAAAAACATATTTCATTATTTCACGATTTAATTAATTATTTCATGGTCCTTGTGTTGCAGTGGATCATGAATTAATTTTATCTGTCAACCTCGCCCGTCAAAGTCCGTGGGCGGGACTAACGTGAATCTAGTCTAATCCACTGCTTTTGTCTGCCTTGAAACCGGAAGTAGAAGTCTTTCTAAACATGGAGGCTGTGTTGAGGGAGAGTAGCTGTGAACTTTCTAGAGAGTTGGTGAGAGATATTTTAGACCTTGCAGAGTATGTGGAAGCAGGACCTGCTGACCGCGAGCATGTAGCGTGTAAAGCAGAGGAATTTATTGAAGTTGTTGAAGTTATTTCCGCACTTTCCGACCAAGATGTTGACCGTAGAGTGACTGCAAATTTAGAGGAAGTACTCCGCCGGTTTTCTGGTACCAGGGTGCAACAGGAGCACACACAGGGACCAGGGCGTTTGGCATACCGAGGGAAGTTCTGGAACATCACGTTCTTTGTGGATTACCAGCCTGTCAAATTGCAGCGATGCTCGGAGTGTCGAGCGCTTTTCCTTTAGGACCTACTCGGCGCGGCACGGCTCCGCTCGTCTTTGTTTAGCCGCGATTCCACAAGCATCTACTCGGCACGGTACGGCTCGTCTCATCTTTTGCGAGCGTTTCCATACGGACTAATTTTCAGCACCTTCTCGGCTGAGGTTCCCAGCGAGCTGAGATGAGCCGATAATGTGGCGTTTACATAGTGCAGGCCACTGATTGGACAGGGAGTGACGACACAGAGCAACTTCAGCACGAAAACAAAATCCTGCATTAAAAAATGACTGTAAACAGCGACGGTGTGCATTGCTCTTCACGAAACTCTCTGTTCTTCATAATTTTAATGTGACAGCCAGACCTGTACCGTGGGTGAATGAAGAGGTCGAGACTTTGTCTTTGGTGGCGGACCAAAGAATACAGAGAGAGCTGGACGGAGAAAGTTTATCAGGAGGTCTCTGAGCGGATGGCCGCTCACATATACAGTAGACTGTATATAAAGAGGACAGAAGCAGTGTAGGGAGAAGCTGAAAAAGCTCAAAAGTGACTATCGGTCCACCCAGGACCACAACGGCCGGCGTGGGTCAACCAGGAGGTGTTGGAAGAGGTTTAATGGAAGCTATTTACTGGCACCGCACCGGCGAGCAACAGGAGGGAGACTCAGCCGCTGCATTGTTGGAGACGTTCGAGGACGGTGAGTGTTTTGTGACTTCAAGAAACTTATACATCATTTATTCCATTGGTGGCAAGCTTCTTTTAAGCAAACAAGTATTTTTAGAAAGTAACGTCGTTGTCTCCTGTAGCAGACAATAAGATAGCTAGTTAGCCATCGGCGCTAACTCCGTGCTCTGCTTGTATTTCGTGCTGCTGTTTCTAACGTTTAGCTCTCAGAAGCTAATACTTCAGTCAGCATGCCGTGTTTTTCTTGTACTTAGAGTGAGTGTTTATTTCTGTTCAAGAATCCCTTTCCACATGCGAAGCCTACTCCACCTCCGTCGCGGAGCCCCCGGCTGCCCTGTCTCCTCTCCAGCACCAGCTCGGACACCGACACCAGCACGTCACAGCAACGTCTTATCACCGGTAAGACACGGTAAACAGAGAGCATGGTTGATTTTCGCATTATTATTATTACTACAGGTGTAAATGCCTGCAAGCATGATCAGAACAGTGAGACCAACGACCAAGAATTGAGGCAGGTGTAAATGCAAACTGTGCAGCAGCCAGCTCAGGAACGCCTGATGAAAGCTACATGTAGCTACAGTGACACATAAACAGAACACATGCAGCTGCATTTATTTTCCATTGACTTAACAAGTAAGTCACTCTAATTAATTTACGTTCTGGTGCAGTGTAGTATTGCAACCATTCTTCTTATAGTCACTAGGTAGCTGTGAAACTGAATGAAAATATACATAAAAATGAGAAAACACAGCTCTTCTTAGCAACTCCAAAATGTGCACAGGATGAAGTGAAGTTCACACCACGTCGTTTTTGTTTGTGGTGGAGGAGTTACTGCTTGTGCTTTGGTTAAAGCGAAGAGTGCCAGAAGTTTATTAAAGTATCAAAGACATGATCATGATTGAAAATGGATGGACGGGTGGCTAAACACATCACATCATAGCTGTGGAGTCCTTCCAGCTCCTGGGGACTACAATCTCTCAGGACCTCCTGAAAAAGGCTCAGCAGAGGATGTATTTCCTACAACAGCTGAGGAGACATGGCCTGCCACATGAGCTGTTGATCCAGTTCTACACTGCAGTCATCCGATCTGTCCTGTGCACCTCTGGATCAACCACACAGCAGGACAGAAACAGACTACAGCCCATAGTACGGACTGCAGAAAACATCATCAGAGACCCCACTCACCCTGGACATTTGGACTACAGAGCCCTGTACACAAAAATCACCACTACTGTGTTTATAGCAATTACCATTTTGCTAATGTGTTCATACATTCCAGTCTAGCTGTACATTTCTGTTTATATTGTGTTCTATTTTACTATTTCTTTTTCCTCCCTGTTCCTCTTTCTATTGTTTATTTTTTATTATTCTCTTCCATATTCCTAGGATGACACCAACAGCCGAAACCAAATTCCGTGTATATTGTGTACTTACTTGGCCATTAAAGCTGACTCTGATCACTTTTCTGTCTTTGGTCTAGGCAAGAGGAAAGGGGGCCACAGAAAATTGGACCTTCCTAGCGTACTTGTGGAGATGCAGGCTGAGGAGGAGTGGAGTCATGCCCAGCATGATGAGAACATCTGGTTGCTCCTCAGCGAGGCAAGAGAGAATGAAGCGGCCTTGCAGCGGGAGGAGATGGCCCAGAATACTGCCTTCAACCAGTCATTCCTGGGTGTGCTGGGGTAGCTGGGTAGGCAGTGGGCAGCCGGCGAGTGTGAGCGAGTCCACCTCCCATAGACTTGAGATTTACAAGTGCTGGTCATATAATTAGAATATCATGAAAAAGCTCGTCTTTTGGACAACTGTCAGGTCAGCAGTCTTCCCCATGATTGTGTAGCCTACAGAACTAGGCTGAGAGACCATTTAAAGGCCTTTGCAGGTGTTTTGAGTTAATTAGCTGATTAGAGGTGTCTTCAATATTGAACCTTTCTACAATATTCTAATTTTCAGAGATACCAAATTTGAGATTTTTGTTAGTATTCAGGTATAATCATCAAAGTTAAGAGAAATAAACATTTGAAATATATCAGTCTCTGTGTAATGAATGAGTATAATATACAAGTTTCACTTTTTGAATGGAATTACTGAAATAATGAACAACTTTTTTCATGATATTCTAATTATATGACCAGCACCTGTAGTTGTATATAGTTTTACTTTTAGTCCCTCCACTGTAGGAGAGGCCCACCACAGTTTGTACTTTGCACATTGTAAATAGTTTTGATTTTGCTGCTGACTAATAAACTATTTTGTGACTTATGTGATTGCATCATAACTTCTCATTTTGTCTGTTAAGACACTGGTAGAAAAAGAGTCAACAGTCTGAACCAAACAATTCTATATTCCCTAATAATGTATTTGTGTTTAATGGGATTTAACATGTTTTAACACAAACTCCTTTATGGTTCATAATTCTGGTGACTGAATTACACCAAAGCAATACTGATTTATCAAACTGGAATTTTCTTAAAACAGCTGTTTTAATGTTTTGGCGTTTAATTTTTTATTTAATCTTGCTAACCTTCACAAACAAACAATAGCATAGACACATCTACAAAAGTTTATTGTCAGAATTGCATTAAAGAAAACAATAGCGGTCCGGGGACCGAAAAACAGAAGTATAACAAGAAGAATAACTTTGCATGACACGTAGTGCATCAGTGCATCCTGTACATCTCTGTCCTCCTCCTCTACACCTTGTGCCACTGCAGGCTCATGTGCTGCTGCTTCAGGTAAATCCCATGAAGTCTCATCAGAGAGCATCTGAAACACATACACAGCATACATATTTTAATACCTAATAGCGACAAACTGCAGCCATTACAGGGTCGTTCACAGGACTGATACACGATAGCTAGCGAACTAGCATTAGCTTACCCTCATATGTCGTCTCGTTCATATCCTCTTGTCTTCGGCTTGATACTGCTGCATCGCCTCCCAAACTCTCCTGTGTGTCTCCTCAGTGTTTCGACTCGCCGCTCTCAGCTTTCTCCGACTCTTCTATTACTCTGAATCTGACAGAAAGCCACAGACCGAGCAGCAGGTGTACTATCGCCTCCATGTACATTGTTGCATTGCGTTTGTGTCGCACAGAAATGACGGTAAGGGACTTTCGGACCGCCGTGCTATGACGACTCCACCCACGATGAGGTGGTTCTCAATGTAATGGAAAAACAACTAAACCGAGACGAGCCGTGGCGCGCCGAGTAGATGCTAAAGGAAATGCTAAAGGAAAATTTGTCTTGCACCGCATGTATCAACATTTGGGAAAGAGGACCGAGTCTTTAGCGGTTGCTAATAAAGTTTTGTTTTATTGAGTATCCAAACCAACGTAGAGGTGAATAGCGCCACCCAGTGTATCGGAATGTGTTCACAAGCTCTGCGTCAATCCATTATCTGGAATCGATTTGCCTTGACTTGATGTGCAGGGTAACCAATCAGGTGTTAGGATCCGCCCACCGACTTTGACGGGCGAGGTTGACAGATAAAATAAATTCATGATCCACTGCAACACAAGGACCATGAAATAATTAATTAAATAGTGAAATAATGAAATATGTTTTTTACTTAAAATGAATTGGTATTTTAATAAATTAATGACATATTTAATAACACATTTATGTATTTAATTCCAATTTTAATTAATTAATGACATATTTAATGCCAATTTTAATTAATTAATGACATATTTAATTATTTAATGATATATTTATTTAATAACACATTTAAGTATTTAATTCCAATTTTAATTAATTAATGACATATTTAATTCCAATTTTAATTAATTAATGAAATATTTAATTCCAATTTTAATTAATTAATGACATATTTAATTAATTATTTAATGATGTATTTATTTATTTAATTTTGGCACTTTTAGTCCTCCATAGAGCAGAACCTGGCTCTTTATGTGGGGAGACCCATCTGCTGCTGGCCGGGCGGGTTGAGAGGGACAGAAGAGGTAGAGAGGTAGAGATAGAGGGTTAGAGGTAGAGAGGTGGTGGTGGGGGGGCACAAGGACCATAAAACACAGTTTAATACATGCATGATAAGACAGATGATACATGCAAAGTACAACTAACATGGGAAGTAATTATAGTTTACTGCTATGGTGTATGGCTCTGGCATTAAATATACTACATATATAGCTGGTGGTGAATTCCAAAATATGAAGATGAGCAAATCAAGTATAGTGAGGGTGATGCAGAGTAGATTGATGGAAATGGGCAGCTGGAAGCAGTGGGCTGGAGGAAGGTCAGCAGCAGCATCCCACAGATGGAGATTAGGCCAGTTGGTGGGAGAACAACCACAGATCTGAAGCATCTCTGGGACCAGGGACACTCGGAGAAAGGACACAGGGAGAAACAGAGTTAGTGTAATACAATAATGGTATATATAGTAAATACATAGGTAGATAGAGAACGGCTCAGTGCATCAAGAGAGGTTCCCCAGCAGCCTAGGCCTATAGCAGGACTAAAGGACGTCGAAAGGGGAAGTCAGTTGTGCAAATGAAAACACCAGCTCACCCCGTCAGGGTCCCCCAGTCAGCCCTAACTATAAGCTTTGTCAAAAAGGAAGGTTTTAAGCCTGGTCTTAAAAATAGAGAGGGTGTCTGCCTCCCAAACCCAAACTGGGAGCTGGTTCCACAGGAGAGGAGCTGATAACTGAAGGCTCTGCCTCCCATTCTACTTTTAGAGATTCTAGGAACAACAAGTAAGCCTGCAGTCTGAGAGCGAAGAGTTCTGGTAGGATAATATGGTACTATCAGGTCTTTAAGATATGATGGAGCTTGGTTGTTAAGAGCTTTATATGTCAGAAGAAGGGTTTTGAATTCTAGTCTAGATTTAACAGGAAGCCAATGAAGAGAAACCAATATAGGAGAAATATGCTCTCTCTTGCTAACTCCCGTCAGTAGTCTGGCTGCAGGGTTTTGGATCAGCTGTAGATGTTTCAGAGAGCTATTGGGACAACCTGATAATAAGGAATTACAGTAGTCAAGCCTTGAAGTAACAAATGCATGGACTAGTTTTTCTGCATCACTCTGAGACAGGATGCTCCTGATTTTCACAATATTTCTCAGGTGGAAAAAGGAAGTCCTACAGATTTGTTTTATGTGCGAGTTAAAGGACATGTCCTGGTCAAAGATAACTCTGAGGTTCCTCACAGTAGTACTGGAGGCCAATGTAATGCCATCCAGAGTAAGTATATGCTTCAAAAGCAATTTTCTAAGATGTTTGGGGCCAAATACAATGACTTCAGTCTTGTCTGAATTTAGTAGTAAGAAATTATAGGTCATCCAGGTCTTTATGTCCTTAAGACAATTTTGCAGTCTGGCTAGCTGATTAGTTTCATCTGGCTTCAGGCTTTTATGCCAGAGCTGCCAGTCAGGCCATTTCAAGGGGGTGATCAGGTTTTATTTGATCTAAATATTACATTATTTATTTGACTTTTGTTGGATGTTTATATATGTTGCAGGTTTGTTTAATATTCTTTTTAAATAAGTAGACAACCTATGTTGTTTTGTGGTCTTTGTAGTTAGTTTAGTTGGAGGTGTTTTGTTTCCTCTTCCTGTTCATTTGGTCTGATCAGCCACCATTTATATCGAGAATTTAGTATTTGCTTTTGTAACTTGGTCATTTTTTTAGGAGAAATAAAAATCCAGTTTTTAATCCACCTTCAAGTCCCCTGGCTTCACAGCTTGATTCCTCACACAGCTCCTTAATGAATGAGATCTGAGATAATCATGCTGGAGAGTGGGATGTATTATTCCTCAGCTAAATCTGATTCCACCAGAATGTGACAAAGTTGGCCTGGAGCCAAGAGCCCACTCCTAAGTGGGGGAGGGTCTGTCCCATTGTTTGTTTCAAATTACAATAATTAATCGTGAAAAGTACAAAGACTAAACCACTGACTTGTTCAAGATGCCTCCCACATGAACAGTCTAATTACAATTGCACAGCACTGCTGTTGCCCCTAGCAATGTTTGGAAAAAGAAAGGTAGGGAAGCAATGTTGCAGTGCTATGGGCTAAAGACTGCAGAGGTCTGACCAGGAACTAAAGTGCACAATCACTCACGATGTAACTGATCTGAAATGGACCTGACCTAAAAACAAACTTGACCCCAACATTTATAATTTAGTTTTTATGAGAATAATACATTATCCAAAAAGAACCGAGGGCAATCAATCATCTTATGAATAGATCTAATCTTTATGGCACACATTACCAGACCCAATTCAACTGAAAATAATTTAGACTTTGCCAAACTTTGGTTCTGGTATGGGTCATAGAAATTTGGAACTGGGTGGACCCTTGAACATCTATCTACTTCCCAGAACTGTCACTGAGTCATGTAGATGTAGTTTGAGATGGCACTCCAGGCTTCGGATTAAAGCTTTTGGTGGTTTCATTTGTGACAAACATGTGGGGCATTCTGTAACTGTCTCTGCATTTTGACTGTTAGCATTGACCTTTGTGACATCTCTGTGAAATTTCTTGCCAAACCTTACTGCTCCAGAAACCAAAAGTGTAGTGATTTCTACTACTGAGCGCTGAGCAAAAAAAAAAAAAAAAAAAAAATTTCTAGCTTTAGACATGTGGCATGAGAAACGGAAACTTGACTGAATAGTCTGACTGTCTCGATTGAAACATCAGCAAATACTGGATAAACTGCAATTTGTGATCCCAAGGGTGATAAGTTCTGAAGACTTTTTATTTCACACTTTCCAAGATCAAAATTTTAGTTTGTTAAAAGTTTTGCATGAAAACACATGCTACTACTGTCGCTACAAGTACACAGTAAACTTTTCTTGCTACAAGGATACCTACTATTGCCTATTCCTGTTGGCTAATACAAATGTTACTTAATAGCTGTTATTCGGTATTCAAAAGAGCTACTATTAAAATGGATTTTACTACATATTTGGTTGAATTGCCTTCAAATTATTTTCATATTTACATACTCATTTCAATTGGTTGCCTAATATTAGTTTTTGTTCTATGAGCAGACATTTAATGAACATGTAACTTCGCAGTGTTGTGATGACTTTATTTCAATTCAAGTATGCTTTTTATGTGAGGGATACTTTTGTGTCCAGAATACTTTCATATTCAAATACCCATCATGCACAAAGTTTAAGACATATTTTTCTGCAGCTGTCACCATGTTGCCTCTGATTCTATTTTCTACCTCATCTGTCCCAGAAACTCAGATGGTGCTCAACCCTTGACTTTCCTTTTTCAATTTTATAAATGTATGTTATAGTGAGCCATGTCTGTGGGGTGGTAGACTGAGATTATGACCCCTTCTCACCCCCTGCCTCCAATATGACTGAGACCTACTGCCACCACACTGAGCCACTCAGCTGAATAGCTGCTAGAGTGCACATGGAAACTCCAGAGTGATCCACATGGAAAAGTGGTCTGCAACAACAGGAACAGTACATTAAGTCAGGTAAGGGTGATTGTGTGTATCTATGTACCCTTTATGAGTTTTATTCAGAACATTAGTTTCCAACACTGGCATGTGCACCACCACTAGTCATTTAGTCTGTTTATAATTAATAGTATTATTACATTTTAGGCTTTTTAAAAAAAAAGTTTTACTTATTTAGGTTTTTAACTACTCATTGAGCAGATGTATCAAAGGGTATTTGATTTCTAGTAATAAGTAATAAAAAGTGATTATTTCGACTTTTGTGGTCCCAGGGCTTTCCTCCAGCACTATCAGGCCAAAACAAAAAACAAAAAAAAACCAACTAAATGCTAATGTCACATGTTACCGCACAATTAAAAAGTCAACATGTCAATGCTGGGCCGATTTACTCTGGTCATACAGTCAATATCTTGAGTAATGTTAAAATAAATGACAGCACTTTGTTTAGGTTATTGAAAGAAAAGCGAGGAAAAAAGCAGAACCAACCAAAACCCACATTGTGGCATGGTGGTTATGACCACATATGAAACTGTACTTCCTTGAATCATAGCAAAGGATGCATGGACCTTCTATAATTGACCAAAACCATATCTTTTGTTTCTCCAATCTCTAAGTTTTTATTTATTTATTTGTTGTAACCATGCAGGTGATGCAGGGGGCATTTACCCTGGTTACTGGTGTCAAAGTCCATTGCTTTGTATCAATTTGCCAAGATTAAATGGTACTTATTATACTTCACCTTTTTTTCTGTTACATATGTAATTTTGCAATGTTTGTTTATTCATAAATGTCTGAAAAAGTCATTCCTAAGAGAAAGAAGCTCTCACTTCAGACTGCTCCGAACACTAATTTATTTTTCCCCACATTTATGCCAAATTTATATTGTGATGATGTAAATCACTTGGAGATGAGGGCAGTTTTTCTTGCTATTGAGCATTTCCTGGCACCCTTGAAGACAGACAATACAACATTGCATGGTTGCATGTATAAAATGGCGAGGGGGTGGGTCCTCATTCTTTAACGTTACACAGACTAACCAACAGCATGATTATGTGGGTACCCACTGTCACGATGCATGTTCCCAGTGTTTTAAACAGCAAGGCAGATTTGCTTTCCAGAGGAAATATGCTCTGCAGAGAGTGGAGCCTCAGTCCCAAAGTAGTTCAAGTGTGGGAGAGGTTTGGTTAGGCATCAGTAGATCTATTCACACTGTGTGAAAATGCACAATGCACACTGTTTTTGTTGTTTTCTTTTATTAAGACACAAAGGTGCATTGTTAGGGAAGAACACACTGATTCACTCATGGCTGAGCATAATTTGCAATATACATTCCCCCTGCTCATCTTCATTATATCTGGGCTTAGCAGAGTGAGGAAACAGGAGCTATCTCTGATTTCAATAGCCCAAAACTGGCAGAGCTGACCATGGATAGCAGAGCTAGCAGTTCTGCGCCACAGCCAGCTACAGCTGTTACCGTTGCGCAGAGACTTAGTGTCATGGGCACACAAACAGATTTTTCACCCACACCCTAAGCATTTAAATATCTGACTCTAGCACATGGAAGACTGAATTTGAATTAGGCTGACCAGCCCTTGAGAATAACTGGAATGATTCAGAGTGCTAGTGAGCTATCCATATGTTTACTTTATGATGGCAAATGGGGCATGTTTCAGAAATAGTGTGTATCCTAGAATGGAATTTCTGTACAGCTTTCTGTTTCTGAAGGCCTACAAGATCTACTAGACAGTGGTAAGCATTTACTACTGCTAAACTTTATTTGGTGGCTATTTTAGCCTGCCATGTGGCCTTTCTCTGATAACAAGGTTCATGAAGGCAGGTTGGTGGTTTTGCCCTGTGTCTAAGCTTTTAGTTCATCGTATTATAGGTGCCCCCAGGTCTCCCTTTTCAGTGAGAGCCGACTGAACTCACTCTGTCCTGTACAGGCTTTACACATCTATTTAGACAGGATTAAGGGGCTTCGGAACGGTAACCAGCTGTCATTGGCTCCTTCTCATAGAAGGAAGCCTTTGTTCCACCAGCGACTGCTTTCCCTCATACTTTCATTAGATTCCACCATCTGGATGTGACTGCGTCTTGAATGGCACACTCACTTCTTAGTATGGGCATGTGATGTCGACCTGCTCAGGTTGCGATCTGGTCATGATGCTTCAGAGCACAGAGTTGGCAAGTGGGCTAACAGTGAGGTACCAAGCAAAGTTTAAAAGAAAGGTTTGAAAAAGAATGTTAGGTAAACCCAGTTCTCTGGAAATGATTGAGGTATCCTATTATACTGCACTGCTAGCATAGGCACCTGGAAGAAATCCATTGAGAATGCTCAGTGTGCCAGTGGCAGTTATACAAGGGCCCCATTTGATGGCAACCCAATGCAGACAGTGTCAAGTGTGAGGCAGTTAGAATGAAGATCAGAAGCATCCAGCTCTGGGACCAGGGACACTCGAAGAAAGGACACAGGGAGAAACAGAGTGAGTGTAATGCAATAACGGTATATATAATAAATACATAGGTAGTTAGAGAAGGGCTCAGTGCATCCAGAGAGGTTCCCCAGCATTCTAGGCCTATAGCAGCAGAACTAGGGGCAAACTAAAGGATGTAAAGAGGGGAAGTCAGTTTTGCAAATGAAAACACCAGCATACCCCGTCAGGGTCCCCCAGTCAGCCCTAACTATAAGATTTGTCAAAAAGGAAGGTTTTAAGCCTGGTCTTAAAAATAGAGAGGGTGTCCACCTCCCGAACCCAAACTGGGAGCTGGTTCCACAGGAGAGGCGCCTGATAACTGAAGGCTCTGTCTCCCATTCTACTTTTAGAGATTCTAGGAACAACAAGTAAGCCTGCAGTCTGAGAGTGAAGAGTTCTGCTAGGATAATATGGTAATATCAGGTCTTTAAGATATGATGGAGATTGGTTGTTAAAAGCTTTATATGTCAGAAGAAGGATTTTGAATTCTATTCTAGATTTAACAGGAAACCAATGAAGAGAAATCAGTAAAGGAGAAATATGATCTCTCTTGCTAACTCCCATCAGTACTCTCACTGCAGCGTTTTGGATCAGCTGTAGATGTTTCAGAGAGCTATTGGGACAACCTGATAATAAGGAATTACAGTAGTCAAGCCTAGAAGTAACAAATGCATGGACTAGTTTTTCTGCATCACTCTGAGACAGGATGTTCCTGATTTTTACAATATTTCTCAGGTGAAAAAAAGGAAGTCCTACAGATTCAATAAATGCGTCTTTGGCCCCTTTCCCACCAAGCTGGTTACAGTGCTGGTTCGGAGCCAGAGCTTGACTTAGCACCAGTTCTCTCTGTTTCCACCACCTAAGCAGTGGGGGGTATATCACAATAAAAATGTCAATGTCTCATGACAATTTGGATAGAACAGCTTTCAGCTGAAATTCAATACAATTGTGTCCCACCAGTAGCGAGTTCGCAGATATGACCAGGCAACAGCTGACCTCTGCCTCGCAATTAGCCTTAAGAGCATTTTTGAAGACAAACATAGATATTATCATCAACTTATTGTGTTTGTTCAACCGCTATGTAATGGATGCAAATGTAGTCGATGCTAAGTAGCCAAGCAAAAGCTAACACAAAAATGTTTACTGTCAAGAATGAAAACATCTTTGACAATTCAGCGTTGCCTGTGACTACAATGAAGACAGGTAGCTGGTAACAGTTTGATTATTTGCCTATGGATCACAATGTAGGCTTGCAAAGTCATGAACAGCACTTGCATGGTTATGGTGTGCGAATGTTGGGTTTTTTTTGTCTGCATTTGTTCTCATTGTTTAACTCCACAAAAGAGGTGTCAACATTGTATGAGATTGATGCATATTTTAGTCTTGCAGCCAAAAATTTTAATATTTAGTGCATGTGTGTGACCATCACCGGCCCTCCCTGAAAGCTAAGCAGATATTCTTTATTAGAATTCCCTATTATGAGCCAGGGAGGGCAGTGCTACACCTCAGTGATGTGTGGGGGAAACAAAGACTGGACAGGACGAACAGGACGAACAGGACGAACAGTGATAGAAATTAACAGGCGGTGCTATTGCAATTAAAGATTGTAAGGTGGTGTGTTATGCCCAACTACTAACTGTCCATCAAAAAAAAAAAAAATTTGAAAAAGAAAAGAAAACCAAACCAACACAAAAGAAAAAGAGATTCAATAAATAAATAATGGTACTGAGCACCATAATTGTGGATGTCTTGATAGTATAGTATAGAATAGAATAGGCCAGAAGAGGATACTAGTGCAAGAGAGAATGAGTTTAGGGTAGAGACTCTGGAGAGATTCTCAGCACATTCTGGTGGGTGTCATCATTCGCTAAAATGAGACTCGGCAGTAGCTGGCGAGACCTGATCAAACATGCAAGTGTGAAGAACCCTGAAGCCCAGAACAGCAATCACAGCAAGGCAGGGCCAAGCCAACAGGGCACCCCTCCCCCCGGGCTGTAAGAGCCACAGGGTGGCACCCCCAGAGAGCCACAGGGCCCCCCAGAGAGCCACCGGGGCCACCGTGAACGACGCGGACCCGGAGAACAAGAGGGAGCAGCTACCGACACCCCCAGCGTGCCAAGACCGACCCAGGCGGCCCGGGGCATGAGGACCCACCCGCCACCCAAACCCCAACCCCGCCCACCCCAGTCCCCACCAAACCCCCCACCACCCGACCCGCCCACCCCCACCCCCTCCCCCTCCCCCTCCCCCGAGGGGGCCAATGGCCCCACGCAGCCAGGAAGCCAGACACAGGGGCCGAGCGGCCCACCAAAGGGGCGGCAACCAGCCCATCACAAGGCAGACCGCCACCGGGAGCCAGCCAGAGGAAATCGGAGCCGGGACCCGATGCGAGTCCAGAGGGTAGAAATGGACAGTGTGGTGGGGCCCGGCGACGCCGACAGGGAGGCACCCCGCATATCCCCCGCACCAGGCCCCAGGTCCCGGGGACCCCCCAGCCACAGCAACACGAATGATGGTCCACCCCCGCCACCCCATAGCCATAAGGGGGCCGGGTCCCACCAGCGAGGCCATATTAGTGAAATCCCCCCATTACTCCCTATTAATACGTCTCCCGATCCCAGACTGGAGACATTATCCCTGCACCATGGTAGTGTAACCCTGAGTGTCATGTGGTGCATTAAAAGTGGAGAGGCTGGGCGAGGCATCCAGGGGGCGGGCCAGAGGACCACAGAGGATGGCTACTCTGCACCCTACCCTGGCCCAAGTTCCCCGAGCCGTCCCAGACCTACCCCCAAGGTGTGAGTGTGTGTGGTGCATTAAAAAGAAATTAGAGAGCAGGGGAGGCAAACAAGAGGGTGATGGGGAAGAGACAAGGCCGTAGAGCCCTGCCATCCACCCCACCACAGAGCCCATCACTCCTGCCCCCACCTGCTCTCAGGGCCCTAACTGTCGTGTCCCTATATGTGCCTAAGAGTAGCTATATACAGTGATGTGTGAAGTATGTGAAGTGCACAGTAAGAGGCAGTCTGGTGTGGATCTGGCCCATGAGGACAGAACAGCGGGGGAGACAGGTAGTAAGACCACCGGTACTGATGCAGAGGGACCCCAGAGCCCAGAGGCAAGAGGCCGAGGTGGGCCCACCCGAACCCGACCGGCCCAGCCAGCACCAAAACCCCCGGAAGTCACAGCGCTAGAGCAGCGCCCCGGTAGGCGCCACAGCCCCACCACTGGCCAGCCGCATGCAGCACCCTGCCCCGGAGGGAGGACCAGGCCGCACCACCAGGAAGCAAGGGCCACGAGCCTCCATGCCCACCCCGGAGCCAGCACGTCCAGGATGCAGGGCGCCCACCCCGCAGCACCACCAAGACCCCACCCACCCCACCACACCCCAGGACAGCACCGGGCCCGGACAGAAGCCCCCAGCCAGCAGAAACTGATCTCCAGTGGCGGCACACAGGCAAGTTCCAAGGCCTGTGTCCAGATGAGCCAGAGCCACCCCCCCAGAGAGACCACCCGGCCCCCATGCCAGACCCCCAGGCAGCGGAGGGCCCCCAGCCCCCCCAGGGGAGGGAGAGGGGCGAGGACGAGCGGCCAGGCAGGAGAGGAGGGAGGAGGAGGGAAGCAGAGCAGGAAGGGACAGGGGAGCGACCGGAGGGCCGACCCACCCCAAACCCCAGGGCCAGCCAGGGCGCCCCAGAAGAGACCAGCCGCCGCCACCCCCAAGGCCCCAGGAGAGCGCACAGACCCAGCAGACCCAGGGCTCAAAGGGAGAGACACCGGGGACACCCACCCCCAGGCAGAGGGGCCCGAGCCACGCTGGCCCCGCAGAGCCAGAGAGCAACCCCAGGAGCAATAGGGAAAGGACACCACTAGTGCATGCACACAGCCTTGAAGTCCATGGTGCCATCCTACTTAAAAAGGTAGAGGGTTAATAAACTGAAATAAAGCAGAGAAAAGTCAGACCATACACACAGACAGAATAATAATTACAATTTTATGAGGGAAGTGGCATACGCCCACATACAAACGGAGGCTATAGATTAATATTTATTGATTTAATAAATGGAGACCATTTTTCTTTGAAGGAGTCCAATTGTTTTTTTCTGATAGCAGATATTCTCTCTAGTGAAATGTGTTCTGTGAGGAGGTTCAGCCAATGGATGATGTTGAGGGCTTTCTTATCTTTCCAGTTAACTAAAATTGTCTTTTTGGCAATGGCGATCGCTGCAAGTGTGGGTTGGATATGAATGTCTGGAAGGGCTGTTTGCGTTAGATCACCAATTAGGCAAACGTTCGGGGAATGTGGAATCCTGCAGTCCAAAATATTGGAGAGTTTCTGCGTGATTGTTACCCAGAATTGATAGACGGGTGTACAAAGCCAAAGAGCGTGAAAGTAAGTGTCCGTCATGTTTTGGGTGCATTGCATACATGTGTCTGAGCGTGAGAAGCCCATTTTATACAGTTTATATTGCGTTATATGCGTTCTGTGAAGCACCTTAAATTGGATCAATTGTAAGTTGGTGTTTTTAGTCATTTTAAATGTGTTTTCACAGATCTGGATCCAAAAATCAGAGTCAAAAGATTTGGATATGTCTTTTTCCCATTTTTGAGTTGGTAGGTGTATAGAGTGTGTCTTTGAGAGTAAACTATAAATTTTTGAGAGATTCTTCTTATTTCTTGGAGACAGTTTCACAATGTATTCGACAAATTCAGGTGGCTGTAAATCCGTTGGCTGTAAAGTAGTCTGAAGTGATGGAATTCTACTTGTAATCATCTTCTTTACCTGTAGGTACTGAAGAAAATTTCCATTTCTTATTTCAAATGTTTGGAATAAGTTTATATATGTCCTAAATGTGTTGTCATCCAGAAGGTGATGGAGGTGAGTGACTCCTCTCTCTGCCCATGTGCTGAAATAAAGAGCTATTTTGTTGTTTGCAAAATCAGGGTTGTGCCAGATTGGGGAGAGTATACTGGGTTTTAATTGGGAGCCTGTGATTTCCAGTGCTTTCCACCAAGCAGACAAGGTGGAAGCGATCATAGGGTTCTTGAAGCAGGAGTGATGTTTAAGAGCAAAAGTGATAAAGGGAAAGGTCAGAGATTTTGATCTGGTTACAATCTAACTGTTCTAGTTCCAGCCAGGAGTTATATTCTTCATGTGGATGTATCCATTTGGTGAGATATTGTATTTGGTTAGATAAATAATAATACATGAAGTTGGGAGCCTCCAGTCCCCCTTCGGATTTATTCTTCTGGAGGGTAGTCAAACTGATTTTAGCCTTTTTATTCTTTGAGTAGAATTTACCAATAGCGGAGTCTAACGATTGGAACCACTTTGATGTGGGTTTAAATGGAATCATGGAGAAGAGGTAGTTGATTTTAGGTAATATTTTCATTTTGACTGTAGTTATTTGTCCCAAAAGGGAGATGGGGAGGTTGTTCCAACGCCTCAGATCATCACAGACTTTGTCCAAAAGTGGAGTGAAGTTCAGGTGAACTAATTCTGAGAGTTTGGAGGAAATATTTATGCCCAGATATCTGATGTTGCCAGTAGGAAAAGAATAATGCGAGTTTTGGACTGCGGGATTCCACGAGTTTTCCGTTAAAGGTAATATAATTGATTTTGACCAGTTGACGGAGTAGTCTGAAAGATACGAGAAGGTTGTGATGAGGTTAAATACTTCCTTTACTGAAGTTTGGGGTTCTTGTAGATAAAGTAAAATGTCATCTGCGTATAGGTTAATTTTATGTTCAGACTCCAGAGTGCAGATACCTTTGATATTGGTGATCTGACATACAGCTGTTGCTAATGGTTTGATAAAGATCGCAAACAATAAGGGAGAGAGTGGGCATCCCTGTCTCGTTCCCCTTTGCAGACTGAAGCTTTGTGAAGTGATCCCATTAGTGGTGACTGTAGCCTTGGGTGAGTTGTACAGAGCTGATACCCACTGGATAAACGATTCTCCGAAGCCAAATTTGTGGAGCACAGCAAAGAGAAAGGAACAATTAACTTTGTCAAAGGCTTTTTCTGCATCCAGTGACATAACAATAGCTTCTTTGTTGTGGTGTTGCGTCAAACAGATTAGATTTAAAAGTCTTCTGATATTGTTGGTGGAGTGTCGGCCATTTATGAATCCTGTTTGATCGTAGTGAATTACTGATGGGATGATTTTCTCCAGCCTAGAGGCGAGAGCTTTTGAGATAATTTTGATGTCGGTGTTGATTAGTGACAGAGGTCGATAGCTAGAGGGAAGTGTAGGATCTTTGTCTGGTTTCAATAATAATTTAATTGCAGCTGTATTCATGTGCAAACTTATATAACCATTATTTTTAATCTCTGTCACTGTCCTAAAGAAAAGGGATGCTAACATTGACCAAAAATGTTTAAGAAATTCAGCAGGGAAACCATCAGGACCAGGTGCCTTGCCTGCTGGCATACTGTCTAATGCACATTGTAATTCTTTCATAGTCAATGGAGCATCTAATATGTCTCTGTAATCTGACGTTAGTTTAGGCAAGTTTAGATTGTTGAGAAAATCATGAATATCTTCTATGTTTGGGTTAACTGTTGCTGAGTATAAACTCCGGTAATAATTATAGAAGGTCTGGTTGATTTCCTGAGGTGACTGAGTATATTTTCCTGAGGGATCCTGAATTGCTGTTATGAAGGATTTTTCTTTATTGCGCTGGAGTTGGTTCGCCAGAAATTTTCCTGATTTATTATTGTGTTCGAAATCATTATATCTTAGTTGTTGTAATAAAAACTCTGTTTTCTTGGATAGGATATTATCGAGGTTTAGTTTTGCATTTTGTAGTTCGGACCATAATTGATCACTGTGATTTATTGCATAATTCTCTGTAAGTTGTTTAATTTTTTCTTCAATTTCTTTCTCTGTAGATCCTTTTTTTTCTTGTATGAGGAGTACGATATTATTTTACCTCTGATTACGGCCTTTCCAGTTTCCCAAAGCAAAGATGGAGATAAGTCATTAGAGTCATTGTTTTTTAGAAAGTCTGCCCACTCACTCCTTATTACTCGATCAAATTCTGGGTCTTTGAGTAGAGAGATGTTGAGGCGCCAAGTCTGAGGAGGTTTAGGGATGGAATCTGTTTGCAGGCTGAGAGATATTGGTGTGTGGTCGCTGATAATTATTGGGTGGATTTTAGTGGTAACTTTATGTGCGATAGAGTTATTTAAGAGGAAAAAGTCAAGTCTTGAAAATGTTTTGTGCACCTCAGAGAAAAACGTATAGTCCCTCTTTGTAGGGTTTTTGAGTCTCCAGACGTCGTCTAGTCCGAAATCTTTCATATAATCATGTATGACTTTAACTGATTGTGACTGTTTTACGTGTATTGGACTATTAGATCGATCTACTGAAGGGTTTAAAACTATGTTGAAGTCACCACCGATAATAGTTGTTGAGTTAGCAGATAAGTCTGCTAAGTGAGAGAAAACAGTGTGAAAGAAGGCTGGATCTTCATTATTCGGAGCATAGAGGTTTACAATAGAATATAATTTATTAAAGATTGTTGCCTGGATAATAATATATCTGCCCTCTGAGTCCGTTACTGTACTGTTTAAAGTGAATGGAATTCTCTTATGGACTAGAATGGAGACCCCTCTTTGTCTGCTGTTATAACAAGATGAAAAGATAATACTATAATTCGAGTCTGATAAACATTTTTCTTCCGACTGTAGTAAATGTGTTTCTTGAAGGAGCAAAATATCTGCTTTTAATTTAGAGACATAGTCCATGATTTTAACTCTTTTTGTTTGTGAGCGTATGCCATGAACATTCCAGGCTACGATATTAAACTTGAACATAGAGAGAGAAGATGTTCTGTCACTGAGTATGTAGCAATATAATATAACATCTGTGTGTGTCCTTGTGAGCTGTCTGTTGCTGTCTGTGAGCTGTGAGTGTTGGAGAGAGATGTATACAGCAGGTCAGGATCTATATATACATTATATAATAGCACATCATTGCCTGAAAAACTATCAACAAACACATTATAAAACATACAAGCACAATAAACATGGGGGGTACATAGAGTGTGAGTGAGAGTGTGGGGGGTGAGAGGGTGAGTGTGTGAGAGGGTGAGAGGGCTAAAGGGAGACATATAGAGAGGGAGAGAGAGAAAAGTAGAAGAAGGAGGGGGTTCTCCAGTGGGGAGTGTAGATTAGGAGAGTGAGACATTTACACCTGTGAGATTTTTTTTTTGATTACATTTTGTAGCATAAATGACTAAGTGATATATTAAACGTTTAAGCCAGTTTTTTTTTTTTTTTTTTTTTAGAAGAGCCAGGGGGTAATGGAGGGTTCCTGAAATAGCTGCCCATCTATGTACAGTTTGTCCACAACCAGTGCAGTCCGTTTACCTTTCTGTCTGTGTTCTTTCATGATGGGATATAATACTTTGCGCCTCTCGTTGATTTCCCTGGGAAACTGGTCGTTCATCCCGAACGACGTGCCTTTCAGCTCCCGTCCTTTGCTTCTTACGAGCACTTTCTGCTGGAAGTGCTCGAACTTTGCAATGATAGGACGGTGTCGGTTTCCTCCTCGGGGTCCGAGCCGGTGGACGCGGTGGAAAGTGATGTTTTTAACAGTTTCCGCAGGGATTTTAAGCGCCGACACCATAAAGTTTTTAACAAGGGTCTCTGGGTTATCTGGTGTGGACTCAGGGATACCAGAAAAGATCAGGTTGTCCCGCATGCTCCTCGACTGGATGTCCAGGACGGTCTCCCTCAGGGTTTTGTTTTCTTTTTTAAGTGTATTCACCTCTGAAGTGACTGCTGTCAGGGTGGACTGGAGTTCGGTGTTGTCCCTCTGCAGGTCCTCTATCTGCTGGTGGGTGAACTCCAGGCTTGCTTTCAGGTCCTTTATCTCCTGGTGAAGCAAACAAAGGATATCAAGCTTTTTATTAACAGACTCGAGAACACTTACTTGGATATCCGTGATCTCCAAGTCTTGTGTGTCTGTCGAAGAGTCTGCCTTCTTCCTCTTGCTCGGGTTGGCGTCTTCCATCGTGCACCGGACGAAGTAGTTGTCAATAAAGTTCTCAAGGTCCTCCACTGTGAGTACTACCGTTTCCGATCTTGAGCAGGCTATTTAGTTAGGTTGTTGTTTTTTTTATTTATTTATTTTTTAATACAAATACGTCGAGATAACGGCGATTTGTTTACTTCTCATCTAGCAGCTGGGAGCCGCCATGTTGAATTTCGTCACTCTCACTGAATCTCGCGATCTCACAGCATCTCGCGATCTCTCCCCGAATGTTGTTGAACGGCCACACATGCAGTGACATACTGATGTTTTACGGTGACGTAATGATGTGGCTCTAATTTGGCTTCTTGCCCATGGAAAAACAAACAGGTTCTTAGGAGGTGCGAGGTTTGAACCAACTAAGCACCAGCAGTAGCAGTAGCACCAGCACCGAACTAGCACCTGGTTCTTTTTGGTGGAAAGGGAGTATTTGATGCCACCATCAGGGTTTGTACTTGCTATAATCGAATTAATTGTGAGACTGTGTAATTCTTCACAAAGTTTTTATTGTGTTTATAGTGCTGTCTCTAATCCAGGGACAGATGTCCCTCAAACCAAGAGTCAGTGAAGCCGGCATTGAACGCTTCTGGCTAGTCTCTGCTTGGTTGCATCAGGAACTTCACCATGTCTATGGTTGAGAATGCTACACAGTCAGTCGTTGGCCTGCCCTCCCTGATGTTAATGGTGAACGAATCACCATAACTCCATTGAGTGGTGTATACCTGTGCAACAGAGTAGCCCTGGACATCCTCACATTCTGCCTTGGGCTTCCCCTGGCCTACAATCTATATCTGTCAGGATGGTGCAGTTAAATTTCTCAAAAAATTTTGTCTCAGAATTTGGAATTCCTGCTAGCAGCTTTCCAAGGACAGAGGGGGCAGAAAGCTTGCTGATGTGTTCATGAGTACTTATATATGTTGGTTGGTGAGCACTTGGTCTTTCTAACCTTTTGCTGCTCTGCTTGGTCTGCCATAGTACATATCACACAAAGATCTATTCAATGCCATCAGGACGTGTGATGTAAGAATAGTTTTTTTTTAATTTGAATAATATTTAAATATGCATTTGAATTGACATTGATACTTTATGGTGGGGCTTTTACGAGTTCAGAATTGGCTAAAATATCTTCTGTTGTTGGCCTCATCCTCAACAGTTTAGTGATCTGCTTTTGTGCCATTACTATGCTCTGCTTCTCCAAACCTTTAATTTTGATATGGTGTTGTAAAGCTCGTATACTTGCAGATGAAAATGGCCATACATTAATTCTGCTTTTCAAGGCTCATGCTGAGAACCTGGAAGAAGCCATGAGAGGGATGCACTTGGAATCCTGATAAGCTAAGGCAAACAAGGGGCCATTACACTTGAGATCTTCAATGTGGCCGTTGGAGTTGAGGATAACATTGCGTTTCACGACATTAAAGATGTGGCACACAGCTTTTCCATGCTTATGGGCATCATCTACTGTCTAAATCTCAAGTATCCAGATGCCATGAAGTATCCCTTTGAGTTTCTTCAGAGAGTGGTGATGAAGGTCAAACCAGGTCAAGCCTCGGGTGGAAAAGCACTGTTAATAACCCACTTGATGGTTTTGATGGTTCTGTGCTTGGGCAGATGATTTTTTGTTGTTGTTGATTTTTTATTAATGGTATAACACATTTTAATGTGAAATGTACATGTGATTTACTTTAACCCTCCTGTGAAGGAAGGAAGGGATGGTGAAAGGAAAGAAGGAAGGAGGGAAACAATGAGGGAGGAAAAGGGTAAGAAGGAAGGAGGGAATAAAAGAATGAAGGAAGGGAAGCAGGAAAAAGAAGGGAGGAAAGAATGAAGCAAAGAAGAAAGGAAGGAAAGAAGAAGGAACAACATAAGGCAAGGAAGAAGAAAGGAGAGAGGCAGGAGGAAAGAAGGACAGAAGAAAGGATAGAGTCAAAATAGGACAGGAGAGTTAAGTATTTAAACAGCTCAATCTTTGGGACTGATTTTGGTAAGACTGGCTTTTAGGTTTCCCGTCGGTCAAAACTCTATTCGACAGAGAACAAAACTGTCATTTGGAATAATTCAAATAAATGTGTTTGAAGTCAAGCTGTAAATGTATTCAGCGTAATTTTATAGGAAACTGGTGAACTTGCCATGATTTTTCAAGACAGGATACACATTGAAAACAGTAGTCTACTTAACTTGCAGTTTTAAGTTCAATTGCTGCCTTAAAAACATGAGCTAACGTAACTTGAAAAGGCAATTGGTAGTTAAAGTTAAACTGAAAATTTTGAGTTGAAAGGGTGTGTAATTGTTTATTCCTTTGACAAGACAAAGCAAATTTCTCAAATGGACAATGTAATATAGTTAGTAATTTCAACTCAGAGGATCAAGTTCAAACAATAAAAATGCATGAGTTAAGTAGTATAATTGAATTTTGTGAGTTGAAATAAAATATAATTGTATGTTTCTTTAACAAGAGAATGTAAATTTTTCTTAATGCATTATGTAATGTAGTAAGTTTTGGTTCAAACAATAAATGATCATTAATTAAGCAGCTTGTGGAACTTACCTTCCCGAGTTGAAATTAAGCTTTTTCACTTCTGTTTTTAAGGCAGGAACTGAAGTTAATGTTTTAATTTTAAGCAGCCTACTATTTTTTTTAACAGTGCATAATGAACAGAAGCTTGTCAAATATTGGGTTTGGCTGTGTGAGGCTTGCCTTTCTTTGAACCTCTGACCTCCTCAACTTCACTGATTTTCCTGTGCTGAGTCCTATAATCTGACAAAGACATGTAAAATAATGATTTTGGTGTGCTACACATTCCCTCTCACTTATCTGCCCCAGTTGAACCATGGTAAAAGTAATTTTATTGTCACATTTTATTGCCCAAATCCAGACACAAAAACACACATAATCCACCCACTTTTAATACAGGCTTGTTGTGGTACACACTTTTGTACATGATACACTCTATTGCATAGGATGTGAATTGGTGAAAGTTACTAAAATGTAAAATTCGAATGTGTCTACAGCTACGTCAGGAGCGTGATTGACAAGGGATACGCTGACTTAACTTCCTCAAAAGGTATGCTGTTGTGAGCTTTTAAACTTCCATGCATTACACAAACTATGGCCCTATTTTTTAGGAATAAATCACATTACCACCATATGCGTTACATGAAAATTGTGAATAAACATTAAAACACAAAGATACAATCCAGAAACACAACAATATTTGTTTAACAATTCAAGTAAAATAAAACAAAAAATGATACCTGGGGTTATGTTACTCAGTTTATTTTACCATATACATTAGCATGCTGTTGAAGCTCAATTGAAAACCTGAAGGCAAAGATGACTTTGTACTTGCCGTTCCTTAGAGATGCAAAAAAATGACTAGTAACAATCAGTTCAAACCTTCTGTCCTGCAGTTAGCTGAACGATTACAAAAACTCAGCCTCAGGCATGCTTCATGTTTGGAAAGTATTTTTTCTTGTGATGGCATCTCTACTTCATCAGCATCTATGGCAGTGTCTAAAGCATACTATCAATGAATTTTTCAATGAATGAATCAATAAATGTCTTGCCTGTAACCATGAATGTACATATTATTCCTGTTTTCAAGAGCCACACTCACTTGGTGAGTCACAAAGACTGGTGGAAAAACCAGTCCTCCCACATGCATGTACTGTATCTCTACAGCTAGTTGGCTAATAGCAGTCCACACATGGCTGTTGTGTTTATGCTTATTTAGCAATAATACTGACTGGAAACCCTCCAAACATGGCTTAGTCTCCTGTTTTAGCAGGTTGCACACTATTATAAAAGCACTGTTTTTAACCTACTCGGACGAAATACAGTCATTTTAAGAGTTGAATGAATTTACAAACACCACATAGAATATAGGAATAAATAAAAGATCATAGCAAAAGAATGAACAAACATCAGCAAAAAAAAAAAAAAATTAAAAATCAGTCAGAACATCCCTTAGTGGAAGTCTAGTACACTAATAAGTGTACCTATAACAGTTAAAATGTCAGTATCACAGTAAAGGCTGTGCAGGACATCAGAAACATCATAAATGTTAGACCTATGAATTCTTTAAACTTCTGCACATTTTACAAAGAACTGCTGAAGAGACAGTGCATGTATATGTAAACCTTCACTTTTCAAAGACTGCAGAGTGTGACACATTCAATGAATGTGTGAAAAGGCCATAAAGTGCTATTAGAACTAAGATGGATGCAATACTGTTGCGCTTAACTATTTATACCAACATTTATACAACTACAAATTTAGAACAAGGTCAATAATACACTGACTTATCATATTGTTTATTTTACTAAAATTATTTTATTTAGTTCAGTTTTTCAGATCTCACTCTGGAATGCTGATAGGGAAAAGAAGATGTATTGTATTCCAAAATCGTCCAGAGAATCTCTGATAAACAGACTCCAAGGTTTTGGCCTCACAGAACCAATAAAAAGGCTCCAAAGGAGGGTGAGCTTTCTGCCAGAAGAAATTAATACTTTAGGTAAGGAGTTATTATATATGCTTGTACAGGAGTACTTTAGAAATAAATTAAATTGTATTCAAAAAACTGATAAAAACTATTTGAAATTCTAGTAGTTTCTATTAAAACTACCCCATTCGATGAGCGTCCTTCCTCATCTAGTGAAAAATACCCCAGGAAGAGCAGATCAATCATCATGCCACGAAGAGACTGCAAGTGACATGCTTGCCAGGTGAACCTTAAAATATACATGTAGCCATATATCAAGAGCATGACAGGTGCATTAGAGAGCAGAGCACAGAAATACTTGCCTTCTGTTTGTGAGAAAATATGATGAATACAAGTTGTATTCACACACACACTCATGCAGGGTAAAGTTTTTATAAAGCAACTTTGTTTCAGTCTCACAAGTACACTGGCAATGTAAATTAACTTTTTAATCCTCAAAACAAAAATTCAAACACAGTTTTAGGAAGTAATCTTCTTTATACATACCCAGTGTGTACACCCTAGCACAGCTGTAGTTCAGGTGGTAGAGCAGGTTATCCACTGATCACAGGGTTGGTGGTTCGATCCCCAACCACTTCCCCTTCATGGCACCTGTCACCACTGCTGTGTGAATATGGGAGTGAATTGGCTGGAACAACTGGAGCAGATGGGCAAGTGAAGTCTGAAGTGGTGCCAGTGGTAATTTTATTTGTGTAATTCTGTGTCTTTTGTTAATTTGGGTAAAGCAACCATTGAAATTGATTTGAACATATTTAACAATTTCAAAATTATGAGAAGCACCCACAAAATACAAAATGTCTTGTCCATAAACATGCTTACATTATATGAGCACTCAGTATGTCTTGGTTTTTACCAGACCCAACTTTGAACCCAGCCTTTATTTTGATCCAAATTACACACCTGTAAAGTCTTGTCTTACATTAACGACAACTGTCCAAAGACGCACAGAGAGATGTACTAGTATAGTGATAGTTCACAGTAGCTGTGTCCAAGACCAAGATCACACACACACACACACACACACACACACACACACACACACACACACACACACACACACACACACACACACACACACACACTGCTGACAGCTCTGATGATGCTGAATTGATTTCACTGTAGAAACTGTGAATCTTTGCACAATACCTCAGGTGTTAGCAGTGCACAAAAGGATTTAGATTTGCTATATAAGATCACAATAACATATCAGTGGATTCAGATTCAAAGAAAATTACTGGCGCCCTGTGCAAAGCCCCTCTGTTATTTGAAGAGTTTGTTTTGTGGTGCTGCAGCCAAGGTCAAGCAAAATTAGTCAGAATTCTACATTTATTTGTTTATTTATTTGTAATACTAAAAATATGTTTCTACAGCTGGGCGACAAATGAAAGGAAAAATTTAATGCTGTCAGCCCGACAGTGATGGGGTGCGGTGCTTCTGTTATGCCATGAGGGGCATTTTGCTGGCATGGTTTGGATCAACTTGATACATTTGAGGGAAGTGTCATTGCAAATCTATTCAAAGTTGTTCTGAGTCATCATGTTTATCTTATGAGGAAACATTTCAAGTGGCCCAACAACTTACTAAGACACAACATTTGTGAAAGAATGGCTCGCTCTCAGGAGCTCAGTGAATTCCAGCGTGGAACTGTGATAGGATGCCACCTGTGCAACAAATCCAGTCGTGATATTTCCTCACTCCTAAATATTCCACAGTCAACTGTCAGCTGTATTATAAGAAAGTGGAAGTGTGTGGGAACGACAGCAACTCAGCCACCAAGTGGTAGGACACGTAAACTGACAGAGTGGGATCAGTGGATGCTGAGGAGCATAGTGCCAAGAGGTGGCCAACTTTCTGCAGAGTCAATCACTACAGACCTTCAAACTTCATGTGGCCTTCAGATTAGCTCCAGAACAGTGCTTCAGCAGAGAGCTTCATGGAATGGGTTTCCATGGCCCAGCAGCTGCATCCAAGCCATACATCACCAAGTGCAATGCAAAGCGTGGGATGCAGTGGTGTAAAGCAGCCACCACTGGACTCTAGAGCAGTGGAGACACCTTCTCTGGAGTGACCAATCACGCTTCTCCATCTGACAATCTGATGGACCAGTCTGGGTTTGGCGGTTACCAGGAGAACCATACTTGTCTGAATGCATTGTGCCAAGTGTAAAGTTTGGTGGAGGGGGGATTATGGTGTGGGCTTGTTTTTCAGGAGCTGGGCTTGGCCCCTTAGTTCCAGTGAAAGGAACTCTGAATGCTTCAGCATACCAAGACATTTTGGACAATTCCATGCTCCCAACTTTGTGGGAACAGTTTGGAGCTGGCCCCTTCCTCTTCCAACATGACTGTGCACCAGTGCACAAAGCAAGGTCCATAAAGACATGGATGACAGAGTCTGGTGTGGATGAACTTGACTGGCCTGCACAGAGTCCTGACCTCAACCCCATAGAACACCTTTGGGATGAATTAGAGCAGAGACTGAGAGCCAGACCTTCTGGTCCAACATCAGTGTGTGACCTCACAAATGTGCTTCTGGAAGAATTGTCAGAAATTCCCATAAACACACTCCTAAACCTTGTGGACAGCCTTCCCAGAAGAGTTGAAGCTGTTCTAGCTGCAAAGGTTGGACCCACGTCATACTGAACCCTATGGATTAGGAATGGGATGTCACTTACGTTCATATGCGAGTCAAGGCAGGTGAGCCAATACTTTTGGCAATATAGTGTATGAACAGATATGAAGACATTGATAATTACCTGCCCTTAGCACGTGTACCGATTCATTAGACAGGGATACTGCTTGGTTACTGCACAATGAAGAAAGATCCTCAAACTGCATTGGCCAGAGAAGATCATTAACAGTGCTTTGTGGTTGAAAGCACAACCATTACCAGTAGAAGAAGAAATTGGAAGAAGATGGCACTGGACTGAGCATGCTTTACAAAATCCAGTGACAAACACTGCATGAAAGAAGGGATTTTTGTCAGTAAATGGCCCTGTAAATTGCTGTAGAATTTCAAATTAACAGCAGTAAATGGCAATTAGCAAGCAGCACAAAAAACTATGGAGGAATTGCCAGGAATTAACATGGACGTGTCAGGGCTCCCTCCTCTGTCCCAGCTTCAGCCCCCACCTGACCTCCCTCATCCTCCCTCATCCTCCCTCATCCTCCCTCTCCCCCTCCTTCCTCCTATTCCTCTCTCCACCTTCCTGCTCTGTCCAGCTGCTGCTCATCACCAATCACTCGTCAACCGAACTCCGGGCAGCTGTGGTGCAGCACACCTGATGATCATCTCCACCATAAAAGCTGGCTGCACACTCCACACCCTGCCAGATAGTAAACTCTGCTCATGCAGTCAGTCGTCTAGCCTTGCACCTTTGCTGTGATTTTACCATTGAAAAAGCTTTGCCTTGTCTAACCCTGTTTTTCTGTTTAGCTCCACTGACCCAGCTGCCCGGTTCCACCTGCTCTGTCCTCCCATCTCCTGCACTCTGGATCCAGCCCTGACCAGAACCCCCCCCGCCTCCCTCACCTTGGACCTGCTGCCTGCTCCTGGAACCCCTGCTCATCGTGGAGGGTCTCTGCCTGCCATACTCCCCCCTCAGCTCTGGAAAACACCCCGCCTGTCGCCCCCCCTGGAACGAGGCCCTCCTGCCCACTCTCCGCCGCCGACCTACCCCCACCATGGAGAACACCAACCGGGCCACCGGTTCCTGGTACAGTCACCCCCCCAACCTCCCCTTTAGTTCAGTTATTCCAGTCACCAGGTTCCTTTATTGAGTTAAACATTGAGTTAAACATAAACATATAAAGCAATTCTGAGGAAAATTCTGAGGAAAATCAATACATTGTTTCTCAAAGGGAGCGAAATAAAAGTTCAAAGAACTTATCGAGTCCACTCCCCAGTAATTGAAGATACAATAATTTCTTACATTTTAATTCGGTAATGTTAGCTATATTCACATAATCATAATCAGCATTGATAGTCATCATTCCACTATTTCCATATGTTTACTAGTTCCACTTCATTCCATTCATAATATAGAACATAATCAGAAAAAAAAGAAAGACATATATAAAATAAATAAACAAACAAACAAATCACACATCTCAACATATATATTCATATACGTAAGTACACATATTTTGCATTTTGTGTTTTTTATATCAGTAGGTTTTGTCTGAACAGCTTCATTTACTGGCCTTCTGGGGTTTGGGTTCAGTATATTTAAGTAATAATTCTGTTTTCATTTTCTTTTTAAAGATATCCAGGCTATTTAATTCTTGTAAGTTCCTGTCAAGTGCATTCCAGATGTTTGGACCCTTTGTCGAGATACTAAAACTGGTGCACTGTAACTTGCGTTTTTTCCCCTTTAGTTGGTGTTTCTTTCTGGTGTTATATTCATGATCTGAAGAGGTCACTGGAATGAGGTGACAGAGTCGTAAATTTAGTTTATGCACCACACTATACATCATGCAAGCATTTTGTAATGTATTACACTCCGTGAGCTTCAGGATCTTGAATTTGTAAAAAAGTGAATTCGAAGGTGCATTAAAATCTGCCCATGATATCACACGAATCACTTTCTTCTGTAATGTTTGTAGCTTCTTCAAATGACTTGGATATGTGTTGCACCATATGACATTACAATCATTTAGATGTGGTTCAAATAATGATTGGTATAGCGTTAGAAGCGCTTCAAGTGGGAGGTAATGTCTGAGCTTGAAAAAGAGACCAGCGTATTTGGATAATTTATTTGTAAGGTACTGAATGTGTTTTTTGAAATTTAGGAATTGATCTATATATATTCCGAGGAATTTTATATTGTCAACTCTGTCAATGGCTCTCCCATTTATTTTGATTTGTGTTTTGTGAAATTTTTTTTTGGCTTCTACTTGATCGGAATATAATATATTTTGTTTTATTAATATTTAAAGAAAGTTTATTGCATTTGAACCAACAGTCTATGTTTACTAATTCGAGATTTAATAGGTTCTGTAGGTCTTCTATATTGTTGTGGGACATAAATATGTTTGTATCATCAGCAAAAACTACATTATGAGTGATGTTAGATGCATTTTCAAAATCATTTATATAAAGAATGAAAAGAAGAGGTCCTAGAATGGAGCCTTGGGGTACTCCATATCTTATAATTTTACGACTGGATATACTATTCTTTATTTGCACATATTGCTCCCTTTCATATAGATAGCTTTTAAACCAATTGAGTGAGTTTCCTCTGATGCCATAATGTTGTAATTTATTACTTAAGATTTCATGGTCAATGGTATCAAAAGCCTTTGATAGATCAAGGAAGACACCAACTCCACACTCCCCTTTATCAATGGCATCGCTAATTTTTTCAATAAGATTGAGTATTGCCATACTGGTGGTTCTCTTTTTTCTAAAACCATACTGAGAGGAGGTGAGTATATTAAGTTTATCCAAATAATAACTTAGTCTATCGTACACAATTCTTTCAAGTACCATAGAGAAGGTGGGTAAGATTGATATAGGTCTATAATTTTGTAGGTCGTTTTTGTCACCAGATTTATATATTGGTATGATTTTAGAGATCTTAGTCAGTTTAGGCACGACACCATGATATAATGAGAGATTTATGCAATACACAAGCGGATCAGCAATTTCATTGACAATAAATTTAACAATTTTACTACATATATTATCTACTCCTACTGTGTGAGAGCTTTTCATATTCCTGATGATCTTTGCAACTTCATATTTATTTGTAGGTTTAAGAAAGAAAGAATTTAAATAGTTACCTTTTAAATACTGTTGATAAGTGGCTCCCCGTGGTGGTTGGATGGTTTTGGCCAGTGTTTGGCTAATAGAGGTGAAGTAGTTGTTGAAGCCATTTGCTAGATGATCATGATTTTGAAAAGAATAATTTTGCTGAATTTTGAGGTCAGGAAGGATGATGGTTTTTTGACCCCGGCCAAGCACATTATTCAACACTTTCCAGCATTGCTTTTGGTCACCATGAGAAGCCTTAATAAGTTCACTGTAGTGATTTCGCTTACTTGCTCGTATCACATTTGTTAACTTATTTTTATATTTAGTATATTTATCTTTATTTATATCAGTTGGTCTGTTTATATAATGTCTGTATAGTTTGTTTTTCTTATGGATTGCCTTCAAGATATCTTTAGTAAGTTTTTTGCTCACTTGTCTCTTTTATGATTGTCTTTTCTGGTATGGCAATGTTAATGCTGTCACTTATTTCATTGATAAAAGCATTATAGGCTTCATCTGGTGTTTTGTATTTATACACATTTTCCCACATTTTTTGTCGGAGGTTTTCCGATAGTTTGCTTAAATTTTTATTTGTTAGCACTTTAATTTTCTGTTTGGTAAATGATTTGTTGAGCTCTTCCTCGAACTTTGTTTTTAGATTGACAAAGAGTACAATAGGATAGTGATCAGAAATATCTGATTTTATAACACCAGAATCAAAATGAATGTTTTGAATGTTTGTGATCACATTATCAGTAATGGTTTTGGTAGTTTTAGATTCTCTAGTGTACACATTTATTGTGGGGAAGAAGGATGATGAGTAGAGAGAATTTAAAAAGTCATATTTTGTACAGTTTTCCACGGCTAAATTGATGTTGAAATCACCAAGAATAAAACAATTTTTATTTGTATCATTTATGCATATTAGTAATGTTTCCAGTTCAGTCAAGAATTTGTTCAAATCAGAATCTGGTGGTCGATACATTACTCCTACAAGTACATTTTTCTTATTATTTATGGATATTTCAGCAAAAATAGAATCTGTTCATCATCAATGTATAAGTCTTCTCTGACAGTCACTGAATGTTGCTCGTTTGCATAAATGCACACTCCTCCACCGGTTCTACCTATTCTATTTTTATTATATAGTTTGTAGTCATCGAGGTTGAGTGTGTCTCGATACACATGTTCATTTATCCATGTTTCGGTGCAACCTATAATATTAAAGTTGTGGTTCATACTAGCTAGTAATGAAAGCAAGTCATCATGGTGCTTCTTAAGACTTCTTATGTTTAAATGTAGTAGAGAGAAAGGAAGTTTATCAAAGGCCTTTAAATTTTCAGGTGTGACTCGCTTGCAGTTGAGTTTTTTCAAAGCAATGCTGTTCCCACCCCGTCCAGCACTCCCCTTTGTTTTGTTAAATAAAATCCACCTTTGTTCTTGCCTCAGTCCCTCGTCTGTGTGCTCTCTGCTCGGGTTCACCCCCACGCCCTGACAGGACGGCTGATCAGCTGGGAAGGTTTACTTTTCACAATAGCATTGGGTTTTTTTTTCTAAGAAAATAAGAACACACAAGCAATACTATACAGTTTGCACTTTACTTTAGTCAGGGTTCATACAGCTTTTATAAAAGTAAAATTGAAGCATATCACTTTTCAACACTGTCAGTATCCTAAATCTCAAACACCATGCAGAGCGGCATGACTACAGTCACCTTTTCTCGTATGTTGCTTAACTGTACAGTTGTACAGTGGATGTGTTCACCACACATCTTCCAGCAATGCCCTCAACAAGGAGAAATCATGATGGATATGAGGTGTCTGTTCCCTTTAAGTTCCAAACTTCTACTGACTTTCCATAAAAATGTCTGTCTGAATGGGGATGAAGCCAGGAAATTCCTGCAACTGCCTGTCTAAAAGTAGTACTCTTTGACATGATATTAACAGGTGTGACCTGCTTTATAATGGCTGGTCGTGGTTCTGTCAGAGGATCAAGGATGGGTTCCTTAAAACACACCATCTAGTATATATATATATGCTGACCTTTCTGCTCTAGATCCATAATTCAAATATGTTACAATTTTGCATGAAATGGTAAAATGATCAACTGTAGTTACTGTATTTTTGCGACCATAAGGCGCACTTAAAAGTCTTAAATTTTCTCCAAAATGGATGGAGCACCTTATAATGTGGTGCGCCTTATGTGTGCACCGAGTTCCAAAATGTGTAAATGTTGTTGTGTGACTTTGATGAGCTCCGCTTGACTGACTGAGAGCATTTCCTGCCGACACGCTGCTTATATAGAGAAAAGGCGGACGTGACAGAGGACAGGATGAGAACGTTAAAGGGGGAAGTGTGGGCATGAAAGAAGACACTAAAGGCACGCCCCCAGTTGGTATATAGTGCCGGTATTTGCATTATGCAAAACAACATGGGTTTGGTGTCACCGTCCCTGTTGATCTGTGACTCCATGCGCGTCCATCTCACAGCCGCTGTGAAAAACCAAGTGCAGGAAATGAACTCGGAGCTTGCTATCATTCCGGGAGGCTTGACGAAGGAACTCCAACCGCTGGACATCGGTGTAAACAGGGCGTTCAAAGTGAAGTTGCGAACGGCGTGGGAGCGATGGATGACAGATGGCGAACACAGTTTTACTAAGACTGGGAGGCAGCGGCGGATGAGTTACGCCACAATTTGTGAATGGATTGCAGATGCTTGGGCTAACGTGTCTGCTTGCACTGTTGTTCGAGCTCTCGCAAAAGCCGGCATCATTTATGAGGAGCCGCACGGCAACGAGACTGACTCTGACAATGACGACCTGGCGTGTTCCATGGAGAACTAGCCCAGCTGTTCATTTCGGATACAGAAGATGAGGACTTTGATGGATTTGTGAATGAGGATTGATCAAAAAACAACGTGAAAACATTGCTAAATACGTCAATAAAGTACAACTGAACTCAGTTTTGCTTCCGCTGCCCTTTTTAAAACACACGCTAGCATGCATGTTTTCAGCTAGTACAGGTATGTTTTACCTGCCCGCGCTCTATAATCCAGTGCGCCTTATGTATGTGTTAAATACAGAAATAGCACCCGTAACTGAGACTGCGCCTTTTAATACGGTGCACCTTATGGTCGCGAAAATACGGTACACAGTTTTCAGGGTACATCTGATGATACATTGTCAACATTGCATGCACATCAGTCAAAACACACCTTCTCATTCAATGGTTTTTATTTATTTATATTATTTTCTACATTGTAGATTAATACTGGATATTAACACTTTTTTTGTTTACAACATAATTCCATATGTATTTCTTTATAGTTCTGATGTCTTCAGTGTTAATCTACAATGTAGAAAATAATGAAATAAAAAGCATTGAATGAGAAGATGTGTCCAAACTTTTGACTGGTAGTGTACATCCAGGATAATATGCTGGAATGGAGGCAGCGGCACCACTGTAAGGAGCGAGGTCTTTTCTTCTTTTGATTGGAGACATTCATGATGCAGGTGTAGAGAAAATCTGTTCACGCCGGCATGTTACTTTCAGAAATACTGCATCACGACGTCATCAGAGGGCTCTTCCAATCACGTGTAGTCTTGCGAGAACCATGCGATACACGAATGGACAACTTTTGTTACGTGAGTTTCTACAAAGGCTGCCCGGTATCTCAAGTTTGACTCACCACAACCTCCTCAGCTGGGACAGCCTGGACATGACCGACTAGTTCCAGTCAGTCCCACAACAGACACTGAGAAGAAACTGCTGAGCGTTATCAGTTTGATCAGAAAGCACAGCTGGAGCAGAAGCTGGACTGGTGTCAGAGGTGAGGGAGCAGAGGCTGCAGGAGAGGATGGCCACCATGGAAGCCAAATTAAACAGCTTCTCCAGCAGGAACGGAATTCAGTGGAAAAGATGAGAGCACAGTCCCAAAACTGTGATAAGAATAGATTCCATTTGTAGGATATTTTTAGTGAGTCTTTTGCACAATGTTCTGAATTGGTAATGTTAAACAGTGATATCATGTAGTTCTCCATCTTTGTTCACAAATGTGACTCTTTTTTTTGCCTTGTTGCACTTTTAGGAACAAGGGCGAGACTGTTTATTTTTTTCTTTTTTGTTTCTTTTTTGTGAGAAAAAATGTTTACTGCAAGCAGGTATAATAATTCATTGTCAGCTAAATGCACACAATTAAATTTTGTACTGTAAACTGTAAACCATTCATTCATTCATTCATTCAAATTGTGTCTGCTACTTTAAAACTGTTTTAAATGACTTTAAAAAAAATACTTCAGCTATTCTGCTGTAAGTAGTAAATGGATGTTCTGATTTATTTTCACAGACTGGGCTCTGCTGACAATGAGGTAGTCATTATATATTTAGTTAAAAGTCTGGCTACAAGTCCAGATGTGGAGACAGACGTCCTTCTATGTAAGATCCTGTTTAAAATTGTTCTAAATTTTCTGACTTCATCAACAGCAGCAAAAGCTAACATTAGCTGAAAATAGCAGGAAATAATAATAAAAAGCTAATAATGTCTTCATTTAACTGTTTTTCAGCTGCCTGTAAAACATAATTTGAGGAACTTCCCTACAGCCAACCCAGCATGAAGTCTTCTGCCTGGTGTCACCAGAGAAGAAAGAAAGTAAGAGATATTAGTTTGATTCATTACCTTGTGTGTTTTACATAAGATGTGGTTAGAATACTATTGCTGGTCCCTATGACATTATTTTTCTGTTACATTTGTAAATGTATTGATTGAGTGGAATTGATTTCCTGTACTGATTGTGTTCACAGCTGCTGGATGCCAGGAAGACAGTACTTGCTCCAGATGAAATGGAGTTATGGAGGGACATCACCACTGACATGATGTCAGATGAGGAGGATGGCAGCATTGACAGGGTGTGTGGGTGGATAATGCAGCCTCCATCCGTCTGTAGCCAGGAGCTAGCCAACCTGTGTGCTGTCCTACAGACAAGGTTGGAGGATGATGTGAAGAACACAACTTCACATCGCAGACATCTTCAAAGTAGACAACCATCAGATCAAATAACACTAAATAAATATGATAAGGCAGCAAAGAGACATTTTCAACCTGATCTGATGCCTAAGCTACTGACCAGCCCGGAGTGATGGACCAATTTGCCACTTTTTTAAAAAAAAAATTTAAAAATAAAAATTTTGTTGAAACATTTATATATGTATATTTTGTTTAGCTTCCATTTTATTTTATTTAAAAAAATGTATTTTCATTTTTCTAAAGAACAGTTTGAGTATCTTGTTTTAATTTTAATTTTGAGAACTATTGCAGCTATACTGTTTAATAAAGGTACTATTTTTCAACACGTCTTTGCAAATATTTTTTCCCATCCAATAAATTAATGCCATTGATTGTAGGATAGCCCATTGGTAAACAATAACAAGGATGTAGGTTAACTAATTGTACAGATTTATTCAAATGCTGACAAAAGCTCTTGGCACGGCAGACATTAGATTTGCTTGGTTGAAGGCAGCAATGAAAAAGGCACCTAGGGAAAAGAGTCTGTCGATGACTGATGGTGTTAAAGAGTATTTTCATAGTCAGTGAGACATAAACAGCTACAATGAAAACTCCTGCAAACAAGTAAAATATTCTGCATTTTGCAGTTATGATTTTGTAGCGAAAATAGCTTCACATGTGAACCCTTAATGATAATGTATGGAAAATTTAGCAAATTGTGTAGCCTCTGTAATCTCAGATGGGAGCATCAAAATAACAACAAGATGTGGTGTAACAGACTTGCTCGGCTGTGCCAAATTAAAGAATGTGTAAAATGTGTAGCCTCACCATGTATGTAGAAACTACACCTTATGATTAAAACTGCACTCATTTGTCAGGATGTTTGAAGAGGAATTTGGCAATTAATTAATTGAAAGCAAGCTTCTTAGAAATATGATGAACCCAGTCCAAATGTTGCAAAGCACCATGCATGCTGGGCCAAGACAATTACACAAAGACACAGACATGCTAGGTTTTAAATTCCTTGTTGATTGTAGCGTGGCCACAGGTGTACCTGGCCACTCCTGCTGGGCATAACCACACAACCACACAACCTACACACAACCTACAAGCACATACATCACTGAGGGCTGTAACACCCCCCAAATTCTGATGTAATCCATCTTGCTGCCAAGAACAAATATTTGCCTGAATATCTGCAGGAACTGCTGGCCAGTGTAGGTTAGCCTATTTCACACTCCTCCAAACCTGCCCCAATTCTGCATCCTGTTGCAGTGCTTACAGCTTGTCCTGCTCCAGCTAGGGCTGTGGTGGTCTCTGTATCCTCTTGGTGAAGTAGTCTGAGGTCGCTCAACACAGTCAGGTCACCCACCTCATTCTTTTCATTCTTCACACGCACTGCTCACATCAGTGAAGGTGAAGAAATGTTAACAACTTTATCTCTTCATTAATGTGTTGCTGCCAGTCAAGTAAAACAAAAGCCAGGCTAACACATGTTTTTGGTCTGTGAGAGGAAGCCAGAGTATCCTGAGAAAACCCACGCATGCACAGGGAGAACATGCAAACTCCAGGCCAGGCAGGATGCAAACCGGGGATCCCCTAGCTGCAAGGCAACAAGTGCTAACCACCGAGCCATTGTGCAGTCCTATTGTGCCTAAAATGTTTGATTGATGATTTTATTTCATTGATTTGTGCTTAAATTAGGATAAAATTCATTTGATTGATGTAATCTCATAGTACATTGGATGTATTTTATTCAGGAAGGGTACATTCTAGGCTAGGCTATTTCAGCCCCCAGGGTATAAATTGGGCTAAGCTAAATTATAAGTTGGCCAGACGTTTAATCTGGCCTGTTACACACAGATCAAGTCAATCTTACTTTAAGTACAAATCAAAGACAGCACAAAGAGATATTATAGTGAAATCTGTTATGCAGAAACAGTTGAAACCAACACCAACCAATGTGGATGTTCTTTCATAAAGTTTTGCTTAAATTTTTCTTAGTTTTCAATTCATTTTTTTTTTATTTCAACTTTTTAAATTGCAATTAGCTTAAGGACATTCTAGTTATGTTCTTTCAGAATGATTTACTTGATGAGTATAGCTTTTTGAAAAAAAACCTAAATAACTTATAACAATACAGTAATAACAATTAAGAGTTTAACATCGTTAGTCTTTCTGTGTCAACAGATATAAGCTGACCTAGGTCAAAGTTTATATATATATAAACTGACCAAGGCCAGAGTATACTCCGCCTTAGCTGGCAGGGCTCTCTCTTTTCCCTTTCCCAGTGGACATGAGTTGGGTGTATGTGTGCATGTGATTTCCTCGTGCAGGTGATTGGATAATCAGCTGAGCATGGACACAGGAGTGCCTTACCTGTTCTGCATTCACTACCTGCCATAGAAAAAGGGCTTAGTCCATCACAGTTGCCTGACTCGAATCCCACAGAAAATCTTTGGTGAGAATTGAAGAAGGCGGTAGCAGCACGCAAACCCAAGAATATTAGAGAGCTGCAGGCTATTATTGGGCTAAGATTCCTCAGGAATGCTGTCAGAACCTGGTGTCTGGCTATGCATCGTGTTTGCAGCAAGTCATAGCAGCAAAGGGCGCTCTACTAAGTACTAAAGATGCTTGTTAAGAAGCAGCTGAATAATTGTGAAGCAGCAGTAGTCATTAAAAGTGGCGTGTTGTCTTGAATTTGGATAAACCACCTGTACTACTGGTTGTGTTCAGCTATTTCAATTGTTCTTGTTTGAGGTATTTATCAAAAACAGCCATAAGTTTGTAAATTTTGACAATAAACCTGATTTGCAGTGGGGCTTAAATAATTTTTAGTCCAACTGTAACACATTGTTAGTCCATGGTGTTAAAGCTGTTGGCACAGTAATGTATATTGTATATTCATGTAGGACATCTGCGCCTGCGTGACAACGGCTGCACGTCTGTCTGCTTGGTTGTGTGTTGGTTCTTGTTTTTTGATTTCTCTTATCCTTGTTCTGTGTCTGTGTGGATGTGAGCAACAGACTGCTGTAATTTCCCTCGGGATTAATAAAGTAACTTGATCTTGATCTTGATTTGTGTATATGACAGATTCTGCAAAACTGAGCTGTGCATAGGCGAAAAGCAAGGATCATCAGTAATCTTAAAACTCTGCCCAAAAACTGTATCAGTACCAAGGACCACCACAGAAAAAGTGAAAATGGAAGACTGTAGGGCTGCAACAACAAATCGATAAAATCGATAATAATCGATTATTAAAAGCGTTGGCAACGAATTTCATTATCGATTCGTTGTGTCGCGCGATTCGTGCGTCACTCGCCATGTCGCGGAGCGTCTACTTCACCTGCAGAGCTTTGTCAATGCTGGCTGACTGAAATAAAGTTTGTTTTTTTTTAAATAACTCCACCTGTAGAGCGAGTTGAACACAGCGAGGTGGCGGCAAAGCGAAAGTAAATTCTGAGTAATTTGAACCAAACATGACCGACACGGAGAAAACAGTTTGACCGAAATCCTCAAAAGTGTGGCAGCATTTCACGCTTCACAAAACAAAAAACATGCGTAACATGCAAGCTTTACAAAAGTGATATGATGTACGGGAGCACCACGATGATGATGCAGCACCTGAAACGGAAACACGTTGGAGTCTCTGATGAGGATGAAGGAGCTCAACAGCAGGTAAGTCACTACATTATCCTACGTTTGTTCCGTTTTACAGTGAGGAAACGTAACGTTAGTCTGTCTGGTAGCTCTCCTGATGCTAGTGTTTGTTAGCTGATCAATGACAGTGATAGGGCACGTGTGTGTGTGTGTGTGTGTGTGTATGCGCGTGTGAAACTTTTTATTTCACTTTAATCAGCTTAAGCAGGGTTTGAATATGCTTTATAAATAAACGAAACTTGCCCACAATGGTGATAATAATTTAAAGATTAAGCCTCAAGTTTTAATTTTCTCACAAAGTCTGAGTGAAGACACTGGTCTGTGTTGGAGTGAAGCAGGATGAACTGTATTTAGACCAAACAGGGCTTAAAGTAACTTATTTAGTATGTAGTGTTTTTTATGGTGCTTGTCCGATCTATCTATCTATCTATCTATCTATCTATCTATCTATCTATCTATCTATCTATCTATCTATCTATCTATCTATCTATCTATCTATCTATCTATCTATCTATCTATCTGTGTGTGTGTGTGTGTGTGTGTGTGCGTGCGTGCGTGCGTGCGTGCGTGCGTGTGTGTGCGTACTTTGTGTTTTGCTCTTTGGACTACTTACTTGCCTTAACCTAATACTGCAAATAAAACAAGATAATTACTGAGTTGTTGTAAATTGTGCTATAATACATACTCAAACTATACTATCTTTCTCATTTCATCAACAGCAAACAATGACAGGCTTCATGATGAGAAAGACATCATGTCCACCACAGCAAGCAGCTGTTCTGACTCCTCAACAT
This sequence comes from Amphiprion ocellaris, assembly GCF_022539595.1. Classification (NCBI taxonomy): domain Eukaryota; kingdom Metazoa; phylum Chordata; class Actinopteri; family Pomacentridae; genus Amphiprion; species Amphiprion ocellaris. Next base: position 35,438,126 of record NC_072774.1, read on the forward strand.
GATGGTCCCTGACATGAGGCCTCTGTCGATGGTTGAAGACGAAGGCTTCGCTACAATGATTTTATTTGCTCTGTCAGTCCAAATCTTCTCTTTCTGAATAAAGTGGCGGAAATTAAAAATGTGTTGTTTTTTTATCCGATTCATCGATTAATCGAAAAAAATAATCGGCCGATTAATCGATTATTAAAATAATCGTTAGTTGCAGCCCTAGAAGACTGCATTGGCCATACTTCTAGCTCTGCAAAGTCATCGGGGGGAGCAGCCATGCAACACCTCCGATGGCTTTGTTGAGTAGGTTGGAGCTGGAGAAAGAAGATACAATGTGTCCTTAGATGCACAAGGACAATGTGTTTAATGCTGAATTGCCATCCACTGTTGTTCCAGACGTACATGAAGATCGTCGGCCAGGTGAGTTCCATTGTATTTTATTTTGTTGTCGTTGTTGTTAGCATTACAATAACAATCAGAGTGGTCATCGAGTTGTAAACTTTGTCAATACTGATTTTAATATCATTAGCCAGTTATTTGGGCAAGAGTAATAAGATTGCTGTTAATTTCTGTTTAGTCTTTTGTTCATAAGTAACTCCGTAATGGCAGGAAACCTGAACAAGAGGTGATACTTTGCTTCCTTTTGTGAGCAAAGACTCAAGATAATGCTCAACTGCTGAAATGGTCGATAATTGTTTGCTGTCTTTTGTTTTCAACATCCCCTCATGCCCCACCCACAAAGAAAAGGAACAAGAGAAGACCCCTGAGGAACTGTACAAGCTGTTCTCTAAAATGGACAGAGATTTTAATGAGGGAAGATGCCCACATCCTTGAGCAGAGGTAATATGAAGAAAGGGTACAGTAAAGAGTAAGCAGATGGAGCATGAGTGGCAGGAATGGGACCTGCAGATGTCCATGTGAATGGAGATGCAGGACCTTCAAAGAACTATTAAGCCAATGGCCAGTTTTTCCAACCCCACAGCAACAACACACCCTGAAGCCATCAGCAGGACATAGTAAAAAAAACATAAGTAAAAGACAGATAAACTGGGAGAATTAAATACAAAGTGCAGTTACACTCCTGTCACAAAAAGGAGTAAATAGGCCACATTTGATTTGATTAAGTAAATTGACCATGAAAAATAAATGGTGCTTTTCCAGGTGAATTTAGATTAAGAACAGAAAGCAGTGCTGTTCTAGATTATCCTAAAAGTCTGGAAGGCTCATAACATATCAGCAGATCAGAAATTATTAGAATAATTATTCTGTGATTTTATGCATTTTGACAGTGAAACAGGAAGTAAATTTATTGCACACCTAAGTGATTAGAAGTTCAAGGTCTACCGATTCTCAAGGGGTGGTTAGCTTATTTCTCAGCACTTTTCGGAGAAAAACGGCTTGAAAATGTAAGCATACCTTACCATACCATGGGGAAACAAACACTTATCTTGCTGTTCAGCCTTACATACAATGAGTAGTTTGCCCAAACCCTGGCATTATGTGTCTGCCTGGTCCATCCGACATATATGTCAGTAAAACTTTAAAAAGAAAATAATGCAAAAACTTACCGACATATAGTTGAGATGAACAAATATGACGTGTGTGTAAAATAACAATGTGAACAACTTACCATAATTTGTGATCCACAACATCCTACAGTATAATTGAATGCCATCCTCTCCTTTTAATGTAAGCTGTGTGAGCTTCATTTGGAGCAATAATTGGGATATAAGTTCCATCAATAGCACCAGTACACATGGGACAGCCATGAGCGACAAATCCTTCCATAGTCTGCTGTAGATGTTCTCTGTCAGGTAGGCACATGAATGAGGAGTGTATTTTGATGCTGTTGTTACTTGTCACACCAACATGCACAGAGTGGAGAGGTAACCACCAAACAAGGAGCTAATACTATGGTATTTGCTGGTTGTAGAATACTACTACAAGTTGATGGTCTTTGACGATGTTCAGTAGGTTGTAACCATCTAATTGTTTTTGGCCTCAGGGCACCGTCCACAAGTTGCAACACGTAATCAAATGCATTGTGTGACCTGCAAACACATTGCCTCCAAATTTCAAAGAAGAGCAACAACAGTTCTGATGAACAAAACACTGGGCCATAGTAGCCTTTATCCACATGTAGTGTCTCCTTTGTTATTCTGTTGCAGCATGGTGTGCCTGTCTAGTACAATTTCTCATCCAGTTGTCTGCACCTGTCTTTTCTGCATTCTGTGATTTCTGGTCACTAATGTTCTAACAGCGATGACCTAACAAATAGGATATCTCCTCAAACATACTCACATTTTCCCACCGACATGCTGTAAAATGAAAGCAAGCATCTGAGCTTATCTGAGTTTTTCCAACAACACATCAACCAGACCACCCGGACCTCCTTCTTTCACCTCTAGAACATCGCACACCTCTGCAACTCACTCTCCTTCCCTGCTGCTGAAACCCTCATCCATGCATTCATCACATCACGAATTGACTACTGCAACAGCATTCTTTATGGTTCATCTTCAGAAGTCCTCAATAAACTTCAGTATATCCAGAACTCTGCTGCCTGCCTCCTCACCCACTCCTGCTCCCATGAACACATCACTCCTGTCCTCCAAAACCTCCACTGGCTCCCTGTCCTACAACGCATTCAGTTCAAAGTCCTCCTGCTGACCCACAAAGTCCTCCATAACCAAACCCCCTCATAGCTCAGAGACCTGCTCCACCATCACACTCCCTCCTGCAGCCTTCGTTCATCTCCTGCAAACCTTCTCTCCCCCCTGTTCTGAACCAAGCACTGAACCTGGGAGGACAGAGCATTCTCCATATCTGCCTCCACACTCTGGAACTCCCTGCCACAACACATCCATGACTGCACAGACCTGACCATCTTCAAATCACTCCTCAAAACCCACCTGTTCAGAACTGCTTTTAATACATAATACAAACTTATTTTTATGATATATTTTATGACTTCTTTTATGATGTTCCTTTATTTTTAATGTTTGATGATTTTTATGTAAAGTGTCTTTGAGTGTTTTGAAAAGCCCTATACAAATAAATTGTATTATTATTATTATTATACATTATATGTTATACTGTCGAGGGCTGCACAGTGGCGTAGTGGTTAGCACTTTCGCCTTGAAGCAAGAAGATCCCTGGTTCGTGTCCCGGCTTTCCCGGGATCTTTCTGCATGAAGTTTGCATGTTCTCCCTGTGCATGCGTGGGTTCTCTCCGGGTACTCCGGCTTCCTCCCACAGTCCAAAAATATGCTGAGGTTAATTGATCATTCTAAATTGCCCGTAGGTGTGAATGTGTGAGTGCTTGTTTGTCTATATATGTAGCCCTGCGACAGACTGGTGACCTGTCTAGGGTGTCCCCTGCCTTCGCCCGAGTCAGCTGGGATAGGCTCCAGCCCCCCCCCGCGACCCTAGTGAGGAATAAGCGGTGTATAGATGATGGATGGATGGATGTTATACTGTCGAATCTTGTGGGAATGGTCCGTCACATAATGATAGACAAGTGGCTCTCACTCCACACCTTATGAAGATGTTGGAGTATCTGTTTCTGCGCCGCTTTCTAGGACCACAGGTTGCACATTCACTTGACCCCCTGCAGTTTGCATACCAGGAAAATGTTGAAGTGCACAATGCGGTTCTCTACATTCTTCACCAGTCTATTCTCACTTGGATGAACTGGGTGCGGATATGTGAGGATCATGTTCTTCAATTTCTCAACCACTTTCAACACAATTCAACCCCTCATACTTTGAAACAAGCTCAAAGCAATGGGGGGTGATGTCTGCCTCACGTCTGAGATTACGGATTTTCTTACAGGTCAACCACAGTTCATTAAGTTGGGGAACTGTGTCTCTGGGATAGTGGTGAGCAACGCTGGGGCTCCTCAAAGCAGTGTTCTGGCTCCACTCCTGTTCGATCTGTACACCACAGACTTTAAATATATACAGATCTAAGTCCTGCCACATTCAGAAATACTCTGAGGATACAGCTATTGTGGCATGTATCAAGAACAGGCTGGAAGGTGAATACAGGAAACTGGTGACAGCCTTCACTGACTGGACCGCTAATAACTGACTTCTGCTGAACATGATGGGCTTGGACTTCCGCATGTCTAAGCCTCAGCTGCAGCCTGTCAGTATCAGAGGGGAGATCATTGAAGTGGTGCAAACCTGCAAATATCTGGGTTTGCACCTTGACAACAAGCTGGACTGGTCCACAAACACATATGCCCTGTACCGAAAGGGACAGAGCCAGTTGTTCTTCCTCAGAAGATTAAGATTTTTCAGTATATCCAGTGATATGCTGTATTTGTCAGTGGTAGCCAGTGTTCTTCTCTATGCTGTGGTCTGTTGGGGAAGCAGCATGGTGACTGAAAAGAACACTAGGTGACTGGACAGACTGGTGAAGAAGGCTGGTTCTGTGCTCGGCAGGAGTTTGGACTTACTGAGGACTGAGGCAGAGAGATGCATACACAGCACACTGCAGTCCATTCTTAACACCAGTCATTCTCTTCACAGCATCCTGGCTGGACAGAGGAGCAGTTACAGTGAGTGGCTCATCTGACTGTGCTGCAGGACTGAACTTCTGTTGCATTATGTGCTCTCACAATACTCTATACTTTTTGTAAATACCATCAATTTACACCTTATTGTAAATGTAGCGTAACTACTTTTGTAGTTAAATTGCACTTGTTCATTTAAGCACCATCTCAGTTTACTGAGAAAATTATCAATTTAGACAGTCTCAAAGAGACTGATTAAAATGAAATTAATCAGTCTGTTATCTGAAAGTCTACAGTTCCGATTAAATTGACTTCAGTTCCCACACAAAGAAAAACATGATAATGTCAATTGGTCACAATAAAAAATGTTTATTAACTATCCTTCTAACATACCATGTGAATTATATACAGTGGAATTAGAGTGTGTGCAGTGAATGTGTGGTGTCATATTAACCAGTTAAATGAAGAGGATTATGGTGAAAGGAGGGTTGTAGCAAACGATCTAATGTTATATGGTCTGGATTCACCATCGATATGCTTATGAATAAATAAATTTAACGGCTATTGAGAGCAAGTAAAAAAAAACTAAAGAGACAAAAATCAAAAAGGCATGAAGAGCATAAGAGCTTAAAAAGAATCAGAGGATAAGAGTGAAAAAGATAAGACCCCCGAACAAAAGCAGTCTCCGGCTTTTTATTCTGCAAAATTTGGGCGTCCACATTGAGGGCATAGAGAGAAGTTTGCCATGAAATCTTGGGTAACTTAACTCCTCTACCTATGTAAGGAATGTTAGGAGAAAAGGCTGCATTTCTGAAATCAAATCAAAAATACATTATATACGCAAACATGATCTATCCATCTCACATCATGACCCATCAACATGAAATTAAAGATTGATGATATACATATGCATCACAGATAACACAGACTACAGAGAAACGTAGCAATGAGGTATAAGAATGCTTAGATATGAAGAATGTAGATTATTGTGGGAGAATGTAACATATTTGGTGAAGTATATAGTTGTAAATATAACCAATTTCACATTTCACACGTTTAATAACAGTAACATAGTTATCAATGTTGATTTAGTCCCGACATTGCTGGACCATCCCGTGTAGCTGGATGACACTGTGGGTCCATGTTAGAAATGTAAATATTTCAGTAAAATATTAACTTTTTCCCCACCACCAGTGTTAAGAGACAATGGTTTTTCACCACATCTGTGAATTGTCCTGAGGCTCTGGCTCATTGCTATGTTCTCTGATTGCACCTCTTTTTGTATATTGCAGAGTAATGGCTGCTGTTTATTCCCTTTCTGTAATGTACACTAGCTATAGACTTTGCAAGTGTAAGGCAAGTCACTTCAATAGTCTTTTCACTGGATTGAATCCAGTGGCAGAAAAAAGGAAAATGGCTTGTGTTTTTGGTTCTGCATTCGAAAACAAGTGTCAGAGTTGCCCGGTCTTGTTTCTGGCCACAAGACCGAACTAGATAGCAGCTGATACATACAGTTTGTTCACCCATTTTCTTTTTTTAAGACTGAAAAGCTACATCTCTGTGTTTTCTGTCAATTATTTTTTCACTGTGCCCCCTTGAGAATAAGAGTTTTCTACTTCCCTATTTGCCACCTCTTTTCCAGTTGACAGTTGACTCCTTTAACCTAATTATGAAAATTGTGTCAGTCTTATGACGTACAGATGTTGGGTTAGAAAGCAGCATCTATTTCAGCAAAACTCAGTTTGTTGTCATTAATGCTCTATGATGTGTAAATAAACAGTTAAGACAGCATACCATCTATTTGCAAACAACATTAACAATACATTGATCAATGGCTCAGTCTATGAGAAAAATTTACATAGATCTCCAAACTTTCCCAAAATAGGACAGACACACACTGAAGGTGATAGGGAAAGAGGAGGAGAGGCTACCACCAAATTAGGGCAGAGGCAAGGACCCAGACAATCACATCTGACCATGTTTGTGATTTGAACTGCACCATAATCACTAGCAAGTGAAGACATCTGTGCAGGAGCTAGCTCATGTGGCATCAATCAGCACTGCATAAAATTCAGATTTTCATTCAGTGCCAGGTTGTCAGTCTTGACATGCCTTCACCTGGTCCCTTGCATTACCCACTGATGCACCTGATACCAATCTGGACCTTGTTCCACCTGTGTACTCCCTTTCCCTGGATCTACAGTCTGCCTTTAAGCCTAGAACCCTCTGCAAGCCTGGCTCCCTCATTCCACCTGTGTCCACACACTCTCTGACCACTCTCCCTACTTCTGCCTGCCAGCGAAGTAGAGTAGCTCATTCTACACCTGCTCTTGTTCATGTTCAATTCAATTCAATTCAATTCAATTTTATTTATATAGCGCCAGTTCCAGTCAAATTGTCTCGTGACGCTTTACAGAACCCATATGCCTGACCCCCAGAGCAAGCCAAAAGGCAACAGTGGCAAGGAAAACACCCTTTTAACAGGGAAAAAAACCTCGAGCAGAACCCGGCTCTAATGTGGGGGGACCCATCTGCCTGCTGGCCGGGCGGGTTGAGAGGGACAGAAGAGGTAGAGAGGTAGAGATAGAGGGGTAGAGGTAGAGGGGAAGAGGTAGAGGAGTAGAGATAGAGAGGTGGGGGGTGGGACACAAGGACCATAAAACACAGCCACACATCTGAAGCATCCAGCATCCAGCTCTGGGACTAGGGACACTCGGAGAAAGGACACAGAAAGAAACAGAGTGAATGTAATGCAATAATGGTATATGTAGTAAATACATAGGTAGTTAGAGAAGGGCTCAGTGCATCAAGAGAGGTTCCCCAGCAGCCTAGGCCTATAGCAGCATAACTAGGAGCAAACTAAAGGGACGTCAAGAGGGGAAGTCAGTTGTGCAAATGAAAACACCAGCATACCCGTATGTTAGCATTAACTAGTTCCTGTATCTAGTTTTCTGAGTAACATGAACTTGCTTTATATCATGTAACATTGCGCTGCGTTAGTCTGTATTGGTTGTTAGCTTGTTAGCTTTTCTGCAGTAGTAATTCTGTATTCAGCCTGTATAGTTTGTCATATTTTTGTTCCTGTAGGTTTAGAATTTCTGTGTTAGTCACTCTTGCCTTGGTTTTATGTTTCTTCCCTTGAGTCGGAATAATACCTTGGTACCTTTGTATTTACTATATATACCATTATTGCATTACACTCACTCTGTTTCTCCCTGTGTCCTCTCTCCCAGTGTCCCTGGTCCCAGAGCTGGATGCTTCAGATCTGTGGTTGTTCTCCCACCAACTGGCCTAATCTCCATCTGTGGGATGCTGCTGCTGACCTTCCTCCAGCCCACTGCTTCCAGCTGCCCATTTCCATCAATCTACTCTGCATCACCCTCACTATACTTGGTATGCTCATCTACATACTTTTTGAGTTTTACTACCAGCTATATATGTAGTATATTTAATGCCAGAGCTGTACACCATAGCAGTAAACTATGAATCAATTTCAATGGTTGCTTGTACTTTGTATGTATCATCTATCTTATCATGCGTGTATCCAACTTTGTGTTATATGTTCCTTGTTCCCCACCCTCCTCTTCTCTCATCCTTCCCCCTCTCCATCTCTCTACCCCTCTACCCTTCTACCGCTGTACCTCTATATCTGTATAGGGTTTTATATAAAAAAAAAAACAATAGTAAATGAATGTAGTTTTGTGCACGAATTGCTCAGTTGACAGTGTTCAGTTTTAACACATAACGTAAACACCATTCAATCCTAAATAATAAGTAAAAAAAAAAAAATAAAAGTTCCAACTGAGTTGTATCTTCTTTCAGTGTTCCTTCAAATGTTCATGTAATTGTTTCTTTAAGTTCCAGGTTTGATCAGTTCAGCTAGCTTTAGTCAAAGGAATGATGTCAAGTGAAGTGCAGTTTCAAAGTGCTCTCAGGTTCAGTAAATCTGTCAAGAGTCAAATAGTCAGATGTGGTCAGATGTGGACGATCCTACCACACAGCATTTTAACGATGAAAATGAAGAGAGTAATCCATCCTCAGCGACACAAAATCTTGATCCTCTCCTTGGATTAAGAAGGCATCTCACTCACTGGGGCTCGCCATCTCCTTCGTCAAGGAGAATCCAGTTCCAAAATCTAAGGTTTCCAAGGATTTAAGAAACCTAACCTGTATAGAAACAAGGCTTTTACTACATAAAATCATGAAACTCAGTTCTCTATGGCCATAATGAAATGATATCAAAATCACTAACATCCTATTTCAACACAATAGTGATGAAATGATTTATTTATCCATTTTAACCTTTTAACTGTACAGTTTTTCCTTAATAGAATACATACATATACATATTCCCTTTTCTACAACAACATAAATCATTTTTAGCTTTTATGAACTAACATTTTAACACTTTTTAACTCTTCTGAAAATTACATGTCTCTTAAATTATGAATTAAGTGACAGCATATACACACACATTCAGCGTTTAAACAACCTAGTGAACAGTATTAAACACAGACAGAACTTAAGGAGAAATACATCCACCATGGAAGTAAAAGGACTTAATGTCCACTCATATCTCATATTTTCTTATAAAATCACCAGTGCAGAAATACTGTGCTTTAACTGTAGCTCCTATACTCAGCATCAACATCATAACTGTAAATAAAGTCAGTTACATCTGTCAACAAAACAGCATGCTGTCTACTAGCCTTCCTGTTAACTACAGCATGGCTAATATGGCTAGCTGCGTTAGCTGAGCTCCATTAACTCACCAAGACTCCGCCAAAAGTAACAAACTCCTGGTGCACGGGACTGTGAATCACTTCGTTCATTCAGATTACGGTCTGCTCAGGTTTACTCAGGATTCATTAAAAACTGACAACAATTTATTCTGGAATTACTAGTTTCTGCACTGCAGCACAGAGGGAAAAAAATCATCTCCCCTAAATGTAAAGTGACTACTTCTTTCAGTGCTTAGAAAACTATATATGAAATAGGAAATCTTTCCAGGGTCACTTTAAAATAAACCTCTGCTGTTGATGCTGATACTGTGATGTCTCTTCATCTTAGCTGTGTCTCATTTTCACTGTGAGGATCTTCTTAACATGAGCCAACAGAAAGAAAACCTAATATGTATGGTGCTGTTCATCTGTTCGTGAAGAGACTGAATGGAAGACACCCTCAGTAACCACTTTCAGTTTAGCGTTGGCTTATGGTAGAACAGAGCAACTCTTACAAAGTTCATTACTCTGCCAATGAACGGTGGAGTTATGTGATGGTTGCCGTATGTTTGTCTGTTTATCTGTCTGTCTGTGCACAACATTACTCAAAATCAGACAAACGGATTTGGATGAAATATTCAGGGAAGGTCAGAAATGACACAAGGACCAAGTGATTAGATTTTGCCAGTGATGTGGATTATAGTCGGGATCCACAGATACACGCTACGTCAGTTGTCTGTGGGTAGTCAGCAAATGAAAAATCTTAGGCCCTCACGATGATGCCATAAGAAAAGAGTTTGGCATGTCTTCCCTGCACAGACTACACGGTGTTGTCATGGTCCCTGCCTAGCCCCGTCCCTTCTGGCCATCTGCTCCTGTGCCTGCATGTCTCTGTTGTGTGCAGTTCTCTGCAGCTGCTGATCAGCATGGATTAAGAGCAGCTGTGGGAGCTGCACATCTGCAGCTCATGTCTCCATCTACTATAAAGACTGGCATCACATGGCAGCCAGTTCCGGATTCTACTGCCTCAGTTGCATGAACTGAGCCACAGGGGCTGACCGCCGGAGCAGCTAACCCCTGCCCACAAGTGAGGACTGGGACCCCTGCTGCCCTCCACAGTGAGGACGTAGGGAGCCTGCATTCCCCCCTTCCCTCCCGATAATGAGTGTTTGGCCTTAGTTGGGTGCTAGAATTATAATTATTATAATAAAAGTATGTTTGAACCGGTCTGCCTGCCGCTTCTTCTGTGATCTTGCTCTTGTGTTCTCCCCCCGCATGTACCGTGACAGGTGTAGGGGACCTGAGCTTTAAGGTCAGAGACAATATGAGAAACTGGAGGAGGTGTCTGCAACCATTTATTTAATGTCTAAAGTTTCCTAGTAAAAGTTCAGTTTACATTGTTATACCTACAGTACCACACAAGAGTCCAGCAGCAACACAAGTCATGATGCCCAGCTGGACTTTCAGTGGTACTGTACTTAAACTGTTTAGAGATAATTATCCACAAAACCTCTCAATTATCGATTGATCTGTACCTACATGCAAGAAAGTATTTATTTATTTTGTCCTGCATAGAGTAAGCACATTGCAATCAGTTTAATTTGAAGAAATAGTTTTGATCTATCTTCTGTCAGTGGTGCAGCACACAGATCTGGACCCACAAGTGCAGTGGAGAAACTCAGAGAAGTCTGTTATTCTTGCACTGGTGCAATAATAATGGTGTTTAAGATCATGTTGGATAAGAATCAGACAAATGTTCTGTGAATGCAGCAGCTGGGCCAGATTTTGCTGAATGCTAATCTCTGCAGTGCTTGGCATTTGGCCATACATACTTGCTTTCTAATGTAACACAAAATTGCAGAAAGATATGATTTATACAAAGGAACTATTCATCTGGCAAGGGGTTCCCTGAGAGAGAGGCAGGAAAATTAATTCACACCCCATTAGTTGCACACAGAAAGCCCTATGACACCAAGCAGTTTGTCTGCCTTCTCCGTTCTTCATGAGTAGACACAAGTTCAATAAAGGAAGCTTGCTGAAAGTGAGAGGCCAAAGAGTGTTGGTTAAACCTTGATTGAATGCTAAACAAGAAGATAGAAAAAAGAAAATGTTAGCCCGGGGGTTGGAAGGATTTGTTTGTATCTGGTATGGAATATTAGAAAGCTAACAACCTATGACTTTCAAAATACACATATACATTTGAATTTTGTATAAATAATGAACATGTGCTCAAAGGCCAACACCATGTCATGACAGTCATCTGTCTTGACATATTAAATGGAGCAGATGCACTAATATTTTAAATAGTATACAAGCAGAATGTATGCAGAATGCCTGTAACCACTATCTGAAGTATGTTTTATGCATCACGTCAATTTCCCAGATTTGTATGTTGACTCTATGCACTTCAGAAACACGGATAGACACAATGGTGAACAGGAAATACTACTGCTGTTTTGCTAAAACTCACAGTACAGCTTCATCATGGACACACTTTAAGGTCATTCTAAGCCAAATAACTTTGAGGAAGCATTTTATTGCAGAAAATGTTTTTCACCGTCATAATTAAGTAAAAGGCTCATCAGATTTTTAAGGAACCACTATGACTAGACTTATCTGTTGTGAAATTCAACTTACACAAGATTAGAATGTCTTGACTGTAGACATGTCGACAAAAAACTCTACTTGACATGGTAACTTGCTGTAGTTTTACTTCAGCAAGTTACAAGTTTGAGCTCCTCCAAACTATGATTACAGAATTGCATGACCACAATATTCATAACTTTCCTGCAACTAAATGCACAATTTCAGCTGCTGGTACCAGATTACACAGATTCCAGATTGCAAAGCAGTCTGGAGTCTGACGCTGCAGCCCTCTGGACCCTCACTCACATCATCCAATATTGCCTTTACTAATTATATCTCTAAACCAGCATTGTGGCATGGTCCTTGTTTATGAATAGATTTGAAATTGTAGAGCAAAGTGAGTGAGAAAGGTGCCTTGTGATTTTAGCACACAGACTGTTTGGAATGTTTCTGGACCAATAATGAAAACATACAAAAGGTATTTCCTTAGTCACTTTACACAGTTGGAAGTACCATTGCTTGCTCAAGCCTGCCTGTTAATGTGACTCAGTACAGTTCAGACTAGTGACATGTTAAAAGTGATACAGAAATGATAAACATGTTGCCAACATGTTCAGTTGCCATCAGATAAACAGAATGGAGTGCATGTTTGAAAGAGTCTATTCAAAAAACTGAATAAACTCTTTTTTTTATTAAACAGACTGTGGATTTTGTAAAGACGGTTGTGGTAGTCATGTCACTAATATTTAAGCTGCAGTACTTGCAAACCGCTCTGTTGTGACTACTGTTCATCTTTTATTATTTTTCAGCCTCTGTATCCTACTAGGCTGCCAGGTTTATAGGCATTGCACATGAAATCACCCAGTCATGCTACAAAAACAGAATACTACCTATCAATATCTCCTAGAGTGCACATATTTCATTTTCAAAAATCTAATTCTTTTACCTGTCTCAAGTCTAATTCAAGTCTGAAGTCATAAACACCAAGTCAAAGTCTTTTATCAATTAGTGAAGCACGTCTTATCAAAAAATTTGACTTGAGTCAAAGCATGTGACTCCAGTTCCCCACCTCTGGTGTTAAGACCACTGGACCACAATGCTTGATAAACATAAAGCTTATCTGGAAAAAAAAAGCTGAAATAATTAAGAGTAAAAGAGTATGAACTTACAGTGGGTACGGAAAGTATTCAGACCCCTTTAAATTTTTCACTCTTTGTTTCATTGCAGCCATTTGCTAAAATCAAAAAAGTTCATTTTATTTCTCATTAATGTACACTCAGCACCCTATCTTGACAGAAAAAAAAAACAGAAATGTAGAAATTTTTGCAAATTTATTAAAAAAGAAAAATTGAAATATCACACGGTCATAAGTATTCAGACCCTTTGCTCAGTATTGAGTAGAAGCACCCTTTTGAGCTAGTACAGCCATGAGTCTTCTTGGGAATGATGCAACAAGTTTTTCACACCTGGATTTGGGGATCCTCTGCCATTCTTCCTTGCAGATCCTCTCCAGTTCTGTCAGGTTGGATGGTGAACGTTGGTGGACAGCCATTTTCAGATCTCTCCAGAGATGCTCAATTGGGTTTAGGTCAGGGCTCTGGCTGGGCCAGTCAAGAATGGTCACAGAGTTGTTCCAAAGCCACTCCTTTGTTATTTTAGCTGTGTGCTTAGGGTCATTGTCTTGTTGGAAGGTGAACCTTCGGCCCAGTCTGAGGTCCAGAGCACTCTGGAAGAGGTTTTCTTCCAGGATATCTCTGTACTTGACCGCATTCATCTTTCCTTCAATTGCAACCAGTCGTCCTGTCCCTGCAGCTGAAAAACACCCCCATAGCATGATGCTGCTACCACCATGTTTCACTGTTGGGATGGTATTGGGCAGGTGATGAGCAGTGCCTGGTTTTCTCCACACATACCGCTTAGAATTAATGCCAGAAAGTTCAATCTTGGTCTCATCAGACCAGAGAATCTTATTTCTCATAGTCTAGGAGTCCTTCATGTGTTTTTTGGCAAACTCTATGCGGGCTTTCATATGTCTTGCACTGAGGAGAGGCTTCCGTCGGGCCACTCTGCCATAAAGGCCTGACTGGTGGAGGGCTGCAGTGATAGTTGACTTTGTGGAACTTTCTCCCATCTCCCTGCTGCATCTCTGGAGCTCAGCCACGGTGATCTTTGGGTTCTTCTTTACCTCTCTCACCAAGGCTCTTTCCCACGATTGCTCAGTTTGGCTGGACGGCCAGGTCTAGGAAGAGTTCTGGTCGTCCCAAACTTCTTCCATTTAAGGATTATGGAGGCCACTGTGCTCTTAGGAACCTTGAGTGCTGCAGAAATTCTTTTGTAACCTTGGCCAGATCTGTGCCTTGCCACAATTCTGTCTCTGAGCTCCTTGGGCAGTTCCTGCGACCTCATGATTCTCATTTGCTCTGACATGCACTGTGAGCTGTAAGGTCTTATATAGACAGGTGTGTGCCTTTCCTAATCAAGTCCAATCAGTTTAATTAAACACAGCTGGACTCCAATGAAGAAGTAGAACCATCTCAAGGAGGATCAGAAGAAATGGACCGCAGGTGAGTTAAATATGAGTGTCACAGTAAAGGGTCTGAATACTTATGACTGTGTGATATTTCAGTTTTTCTTTTTAAATAAATTTGCAAAAATTTCTACATTTCTGTTTTTTTCTGTCAAGATAGGGTGCTGAGTGTACATTAATGAGAAATAAAATGAACTTTTTTGATTTTAGCAAATGGCTGCAATGAAACAAAGAGTGAAAAATTTAAAGGGGTCTGAATACTTTCCGTACCCACTGTACAGTGTAGTATCTGTGTTTCTGAGTTGGGAGTAATAACAATTACTTTCTCTGATCAGAGATTAAAGGCACAAATGACTTATAAATAAAAGATTCTTTCCAAAAGTGCGGAACAGTGAATATGTATATGGCCTTGGTGCTTAGTTTGTGTCTGTGTGCATAATTGTGTTATCAGGCATCATGATGTAAGTGTTTGATCATGAACTTTTTATTTTCAAGTTTGAACTATTCTGAACTGTAGCTGCATTTTTCATTTGACTTCTTTATAGATTTATGTACTGTTTTACATTGTTCTTTAGCTGTAAATATATTTTATTGGACTTTAATCCACAGACAACGTCCATTAAAAAACTTCCATAGTATGCCAATTGTGTGTGTGTGTCCAGGTTATCATGTTTATTATTTGCATTTTTTTACATCAGTTTTTCTCTCTATAATAATTATTCAGCAAATCTTTTGCTATATTTCCTATAAATTATGCTGAATTGAAACAGAGAAACAAATGTTGTATTAAAAAGTACTTTTGATCTACCTAAAAATTAAGTTAGAAGTAGTTTATTATTTGGTTTCATAAATCCGATTACAATTGGTTTTTACATGCAGCATATTTTCATGATAAAGATCAAGATGATGGCTGAAGCTATATGTGTTACGCCAGATTTTACACCCACATGCACAAGACAGGTTGAGCGCCCTACTGCTCCAGTGGTGCCGATTATCTCTTTTATTGTTTACACTACATGTATAATAAGAGGAGACAACCACATTTATTGAAGAGAAAATTTCCCCAAACCTGGCTACTCCCTTCTGAGAATGTGCATACAAACAAACACATGTAGCATGTGAAAGTTCCGATATTTTTTCATTGAGTAGATAGTGACAACCTGATGTATCAGTTGGTAAATATATTTTCTTCAGGTAGGTTTCTTTATTTGGATGAAACACACCAACCAGTGATCGACTACTGATGGCTTTTTCAATTTGGTACCTTAAAACCCACACAGAGACTATTTCCAAACAGTTGGTCTGCTTCTTCAAACATATTCATCCCCTACTGAAACACAAGTCACTATTTTCACTGATCCATGTTATTACCTTCCACTTGTAGTGACAGGCTATTAATCTTCAATGTTTCTTTTTCGCAGTATTTTTCTCTTTTGTCCAAACTGCTGTACTTTAACAGCATAATTAGTAGTCTGTCCAGCTTTGTGTCCACACTTTAGTATGAAATTGCACATTCCTGTTGGATTTATCATCTTTAAACTTCTTATCTGCTGTTTAGAACATGTCTTTCTGGTATCGGAATTTTGTCAGCCCAGTGTGATAAAAATTCCCTTTGAAACCAAACAAAAATCACGGACCTGCAGGTTGTTTTTTCCTTCACTTTTGATTTACCTGCTGTAGCTTCATTTCTGTCACACAGCACTCTCACCAGCTCCTGTGTAGCTCTCTTTAATTCCTTCCAAAGCTTGTTTTCATTTGTTTGTTTGTTTCTCTACATGACTCTACATATGTTGCGTAAAACAAATACAGTCCTTTGGCTAAGCGAAACACGTTCAGTAGCATGACTTTATTACAGTTGCTTCATTTACATACTTAGACATACTTAGAAAATGTATAGTTCAAATTCAATACACAATACTTAACCCAGATGGCTACACTACTGCAGCTATACAGTGTCTGGATCAAATTATCAAAAGTGTTTTCAAATAATTAAATAACAGCCTCCTATTTAGGCCAAAAAAAAAAGGCAGGGTCCTTTAGAGTTCCTGTCTCTGCCCTGATTTGCCTCTCTCCTTTGGTTTGTGTGTGTGTGTGTGTGTGTGTGTGTGTGTGTGTGTGTGTGTGTGTGTGTGTGTGTGTGTGTGTGTGTGTGTGTGTGTGTGTGTGTGTGTGGGTGTGTGTAATCAACAGCAACTCCAGTGCTGAGGTTGGCTGATCAGTTAGCAGCCCTCTCCATAAAACCCTGGCTGAGACGTTGCTGACTGCCAGATTGTCAGTCCATTGTCCATTGACTGGTTTCCTGCCTTGTCCTCAGCTCTTCTCCCTGGAATCACTTTGCATCAGTCGCTGCCTGTTTCACATTGCCTCAGTTTTGAACAAGCCACCTGGATCGCATGCCTGCTTCAAGCTTTACATGCCTTTTTTTTTTCTTGGTTACCATGGCAGCTTGTGTAGACGCAGCGACCTGGTGCTCTTCTTAATGTCTCCACTGAACTTCTCCTTCCACACACACACCGTCCTCCGAGCCACAAACTCCTGACTGCCCTTTTCCAGCCACCACCTGTCAGCTAAGTTTGCCTGGTGTTTTGTCAGTTTTTGTTTTCCACTACTAACTTGACTTTCCTTAATGTTATTCCTAGTAGCTCACCTTGTGTGGTTATACCTGTGTTTGACCTGGCTACCTTTAGTCCTTTCTCGGAGCTCTGACAGAAGTTAGTGTGTTGTGTTTTCCCCAGTACATTTGTAGCTCTGTGTGTTTGTGATTATTAACTTGTATGTTTAGTGTGTCTTGCCCGTTTCCTCAGAGTTGTGTATCATGTATGTTCAGTTCAGAAGTTACTCCTAACCACTTAACTTTCCTGGTGAGTTTGCTTTGTCTGTTTGTCTCTCCTTGTACATGGTATTCACCATATGATGTAATAATTATAAAATAAATACTTTCTTCATTGATTCTCTGGTCTCATCCTCATTAGTGTCTGTGCCTGGGTTCTCTAGTAAAACTGTGACTGTTGCAACTGACAAATGTCAAACAAGCAGAGCAGTGCATTGATCAAAACGACACATTCCTGCCAGAATACAATGTGATGCAAGCTTTATAGTTATGTTTGCTTTCCATATTCTCAAGTTCTATAGTTCTATAACTGCCTGGACAATTGTAGTCACACAGGAAAAGCAACACTATTCAATTAGTCCATGAATGTTGGTTACTAATAATTACTTTTTTAAAATATTGACAATGTTCCAAATTTATTTTTGATCAAAGAATAACATTCCTACCCCCATTACTTAAAGTGGTCATTTGAAGAAATGCCTGTGGACAGGGTTAGGAACAAATTCTCCCTATTGAACAAAAAAAATTATGAATATTTATTCCCTTTTGAGCAACATTTTGTCAGGCCTGCTCCTGCAGGCTCCAGATAGGGCTCTCCCTTTTCCCGCCCTTTCTGTTGTTTCAGGTGTGCTCAGCATAGAGGCTGCGGTGGCAGGTGATTTCTATCCATAATCAGCATCAGCAGAAGCGGGAGCAGGTGGAGCTGGCCAATCAGGATTCACCTCCTCTACAATAAAACCTGACTCATCTCATCATTCTGTGCTGGACCGTGAAGAATCCACTGTCAGTCTCTGCACTGTTCACTCCAGCCTCCGTGTTCTGAAACTCTTGGTAACTTGTTTTTGTGTTTCCTCCTAGTCTGGATTCAGCCAGTCTGTGTCCACCTGCTCCCAATTTACCTGGATCACCGAACCCCTGGCAGCTACGTTTCCCTCCGTCTTCAATCCCAGGAACTCACCTGCTCTGTTTCCTCCGTCTTCTTGACACCTTCCACCCACAGAGCCTGCCACCACAGCCTCCGGAACAACAGACTCCCACTCTGAGCTTCTCCAGCTTCCTCCCCCCTCGACTGGACAATCAGCTGGTTTCCTATTCACCCCCCAACCACTGTCTGTTCAAGCTAGGTCACGGCATGAGCATTCCAGACTAGCAAATTGTTTTCTAGTTCTCGGTAGAATAGTATTCTAAGAGTTTGTTTTTGAGTGTAGACACTCTTTTGTATATTCCTGGTTCGCCAGCTTTGAATTAGTTTTTTCATGCTCTTGTATTTCTTGTAATATTACACTGAGCGTAGTCATTCAGTGTGTTATTTTGTTCTCCAGTGTAGTCTGGTCTTTTCGTTCGCTAAACCTGACTAGTATTATTGACAATCTGTTCTTGGATTCGATTTTTGCATTCTCGTTATTTAGACTTTGCGCTCTCCTGCCTAGGTGTTACCTAAAGTGGGTTAGTTTAATTACTTTGTTTCTGTGTACTCCACCAGCCTTCTAGGCGATCTCTTGAGTTAGTTTTCTCAGTCAAAAATATTTAGCGTCATTTCCGGTAGTAGTCTTCCGGCCTTGTTTTGTAGTTTCTGTTATCTGAAAATTTCTGTAAATCTCTTTTTTGGAACTGGTTCATACTCCTTCTCATTCCTGGGTCTGAGCCTCACTGAAACCGTAACACATTTTCTGGTCTGATGCAGCTATCAACAGGACAACAGTACTGTTTCAAAATTGAAAACATTTTTGGATTGAGATTTGGACACAAAACAGTTTGGTTGGGATTACAGATGAATCCTATTTCCGGAACGTGCGCCTGTGAAAGTGGCTGCAAAGTTTGGTGTCTCTTAACTGCTTTAAATTTTTGCTGTAGTTATTTTTCTTATTTTTGTCATGTTTTGTTGTGTTTTTGTCAGCTGCTGATGGAGGTTTCTGCTGGGAGAAGAGTCTATTCAAGAGAGGAGCTTTTTTCATTGAGACAGAACAAATCTGGACAGCAACATCCAATTCCAGTGGACATCTTGAGGTGTTTTTGTGGTTGCCATGCTGGTGCAAAGGTGAAGGCTAGGAAATGGAGATATAAACCATTTCTTCCATCAGTCATCATGGGAAACGTCAACTCTGCCAAACAAAAGTGACGAGGTGGAGACATTGGTGAAGACTAACAAAACATACCGTGAATGCCGTCTCCTGTGTTTTACTGAAACCAGGGGTCCGTTTCACGAAGCAGGTTTAGTGAAAACTCTGAGTTTGTTAACCCTGAAATGAGGGAAACTCAGAGTTTTCCGTTTCACAAAGGGAGGTAACTCAAGACAGAGGGGTAACTCTAGCCTGTTTCACAAAGAGAGGTAACTTAAACTCTCGGTCAGTTACCGTAGTAACAGACTCCCTGACTCTAACCTGGTCGGGACCAGGTTTATCTCAGTAAACCTCGAGTTTCTCTCAGTCTCCGCCCTCTTTCAGTCACCCACGCTATTTCATTTCCTCATTCATTCAGTCAGCAGGCGAGTTTTGGTGAAGTCTAGTTCTGCCGTGTGTCAAAATGACGTCCTTTTATTAATGATCCAGTGGATGAAGGAGCAGAATTACTGTGCAGAGAATTAAATCTGGGGCTGCACAGTGGCGTAGTGGTTAGCACTTTCGCCTTGCAGCGAGAAGATCCCTGGTTCGCGTCCCGGCTTTCCCGGGATCTTTCTGAATGGAGTTTGCATGTTCTCCCTGTGCATGCGTGGGTTTTCTCCGGGTACTCCGGCTTCCTTCCACAGTCCAAAAATATGCTGAGGTTAATTGATTATTCTAAATTGCCCTTAGGTGTGAATGTGAGAGTGCTTGTTTGTCTTTGTATGTGGCCCTGCGACAGACTGGCGACCTGTCTATTTATTTCCTGAGATGCTCGGCGGTTCCAGAAGGTTTTGCTGGTAGAATCACAGCAGGTAAAGTTCAGTCAGTCAGCTGGGATAGACTCCAGCCCCCCCCCCCCCCCCCCGCGACCCTAGTGAGGATTAAGCGGTGTATAGATAATGGATGGATGGAGAATTAAATCTTCGTCAGGAGATTGTTATCAGACCGCGCATAGATGTTCTCGCATTTCTCGACACGTATCTTTTAGAGCGGTACCGTTTCACGTCACAGTCCATAATCTACATACAACCTAATCCATCCTTACATCTGCAACATTACCAACCACGGTCATGCTCTCACATCCCAGCAGATATTGTGTGTTGTGCTGCAGTTCTTTGGAAATGGAAGTTTTTTTATATAATGTAGGAGATGCAGAGCACTTAAGACAACTGTATGCAGGACGGTCAGAAAAGTGTGTCGGACTCTGAAACAGCTTTTACCATCTTTGTCGCTATCCCTGGACATAAACCTGTCAGAGCCACCAAGGCTCTGTGTGTGTGTGTGTATATATATATATATATATATATATATATATATATATATATATATATATATATATATATATATATATATATATATATATATATATATATATATATATATATATATATATATATAGTTGGCTGAGTAGAAGTCTGTGTTAGTTTAAATAGGCTTAATTATTTAACAGAACATGATATGGATGCAGACATTTAGGCTATGTGTGGGATAGAACCACTGCACAGTCAAACAGCCACTTAATATTTAGGCTACTTTACAATGTAAAACATGATCAAAATGAGGTAGCTCCATGAGATTATGCCGACTTCTTACTTGTATGAACAATGTTTTTATATTTCATCTTAAGCTGCTCCCACGTGCGCTTCTCCCCTGCAGGATTGTACCTAAATGAAATAACGTAATAGTCTACTATTCAAACAGTTTTCCTGTAATATTATTATGATTTAAACTTACACATTGACCCAGGCAGCAATGTTCTCCCACACCGTCTCCCTCTCTATTGCAGCTGCAGATGTTGCACTTCTTTCTAAAAACGTGTTCAAACTCGCTATATAAGCGCATTAAGATTTCCAATTCAAGCGATGTAGTCCTCCGCTTCCCCGTTGCCATGGTGACTCGTCGAATCAGTGCTCCATTGATACTGGCTTTTCAGAGCTGTGGTGCACGCGCTTAACTCTGGGTGAAACTACTCCGAGTTGATTAAACCAACTCAAATCAGCTGTTGTGAAACCGAAAACTCAGAGTTTTCTATCTCAGAGTAGATCAACTCAGAGTTCAGGGTTAAACTCAGAGTTTGTTGAACCTGCTTTGTGAAACGGACCCCAGGTTGAATCAAAACAACTCAGACTCATCTGTGGATCTACCTGGCTTCACTCTCATGAGGTCAGACAGAGATGCTAAAGCTAGTGGCAAGAAGAAAGGAGGGGGTCTGGCTTTATTTGTTAACCAGAGATGGTGTAACTCCTCACAGATAACTGTTAAGGAGAAGTTGTGTTGTCCAGATATTGAACTGTTGGCAGCTGCCTTTTGGCCATATTATGCTCCAAGGGAGTTCAGTCATATCATAACAATACTTGTATATATTCCACCCGAGGCAACTGATTTGGTTCCATGTGATATTTTGCATGATACTGTTGCTAGGATAGAGACTCAACATCCTGAGGCACTTGTAATAATATCAAGAGATTTTAACCATGTCAGCCTCTCCTCTCACCTGACTGGATTTACACAGTTTGTTAACTGCCCCACCAGAGAAAACAAAACCCTAGACCTGCTGTATGCCAATGTCAAAGAAGCTTACAGAGTTACTGCCTCACCACCACTGAGCAGGTCAGATCATAACTTAGTTTATCTGCAGACCTGTTACAAACCTTGTGTGCTGAGACAGCCTGTAACTAAAGTCAAAAGCAGAAGATGGACTCCTCAAGCTAGTGAAGCTCTAAGGGACTGCTTTGAATCAACAGACTGCAATGTGCTGCTGGAAACAGATGAGGACAGTATGAACATTGACAGACAGGTTGATTGTTTTACTGAGTACATCAGCTTCTGTAGAGACACAGTCATACCTGCAAAGACTGTTCGCTGTTTCCCCAATAACAAACCCTGGATCACAAGCAACATAAAGGCAATCCTCAACCAGAAAAAACAAGCTTTTAGAGACGGTGACAAAGAACGGCTCAAAGAAGTACAACATGAGTTGAAGAGGAGACTGAAGATGGCAAAGCTAGAATACAAAAAGGAGATAGAGAGGAATTTTCAACACAGCAACATCCGTGATGTGTGGAGAGGAATCAGTACCATCTCTGTACATAACAATAAAAAGAAAAGGGAGCCAATAGTGGGTGATGTGGAAAGAGCTGATGAACTCAACCTGTTCTTCAACAGATTTGACACTGTGGACACACCTACTTCCACTGCTGCTCCTCCTTCTCCTTCTCCTTCTCCGTCTCCTACACGTCTCCACAGCTGCAGCCACTTCCCTTCTAGCACCTGTAACCTTCTCTGTCACAGAGACAGGGCTGATGTTGGAGCTTCAGAGACTTTGCTCTGGGAAGACAGCTGGTCCAGATGGTGTGTGTCCAAGGCTGCTTAAAGACTGTGCTGCACAACTGTGTCAACCTCTCCACAGGATCTTCAATCTGAGTCTACAGCTGGGGAGGGTGCCTGCTCTATGGAAAACATTCTGTATTGTACCGGTACCAAAAATCAAATGTCCAGCTGAACTAAATGACTACAGACCTATTGCCCTGACCTCACACATCATGACAACTCTGGAGCGGCTGATTCTACGACTACTGAGGCTTGAGGTCAAAGACAAACTTGATTCCCTGCAGTTGGCATACAAAGAACACATTGGAGTGGATGATGCCATCCTCTTCATGCTTCACCGTGCCCTGTCTCATCTGGAGGAACCTGGAGTTTATGTGAGAATCATGTTCTTTGATTTTTCAAACTGATTCAACTCCATCCAACCCACTATACTCAAAGACAAGGTCACGGAGTTGTGAATGGATCCTTCCTGTGTTTCTTGCATCATATATTACCTGACAGGAAAGCCACAGTTTGTCAGGCTGGGGAACTGTGTTTCTGGGACATTAATGAGCAGTACTGGGGCTCCACAAGGAACAGTCCTGGCTCCATTCCTGTTCACACTATATACATCAGACTTCAAATACAGCACTGAGTCCTGCCACATTCAGAAATACTCTGATGACACTGCTATCGAGGCATGTATCAGACATGGACATGAAGCTGAATATAGGGATCTGATAAATGCCTTCAGTGACTGGAGTCACAAAAACTGCCTGCTACTCAACACCTCAAAGACAAAGGAAATGATCATAGATTTCCGCAGATCTAAACTCCCTCTTCAGCCAGTGAAAACTTGTGGCGTGGATATCAAGGTGGTGACATCGTATAAATATTTAGGTGTACACCTGGATAATAAGTTGGACTGGTCTAAAAACGTAGACTTCATCTACAAAAAGGGCCAGAGCCACTTTTTTTGTCTCAGAAGACTTCGATCAATAGACATCTACAGTAAGATGCTGCAGATGTTTTACCAGTTATCAAGTGTTCTGTTTCATGCTGCAGTCTGCTGGGGAGGCAGTATAAAAAACAAGGATGCCAGGCGTCTAAACAAACTGGTTAAAAAAGCTGGCTCTGTGGTTGGAATCAGATTGAACTCATTGGAGGATGAGGTGGAGAGATGGGCACTGAGCAAGATGGAGGCCATTCTGAGAAACATGGATCAACCACTTCATATTTCCCTCAATGAGCAAAGAAACATCGGTGGTGGATGGTTCCTATACCTGCGCTGCAGGACAGAAAGATTCAGAAAATCTTTCATACCATCAGCAATTACATTATTTAATTCAACAGTAAACAGATGAGACCAGACAATTGAATTTCCCTTCGGGGATTAATAAAGTCATTGTATTGTATTGTATTGTATTTAAGGATAAAATTACTACTTCTTCACTGTTACTGTAACAATTGTGGTCACAATTAAAAGAAACCAGTGCTGACCCATACATGCATCTGACCCCTCTCTCTCGCTGTGGACTTTATCACTGTGCCACCCTCCTTTGTTAAATTCTTGGCTGCATACTTGAACAAACCCTTGTACTTTTTTTTTTTTTTTTTTACCATGTCTTTACAACAGAATAAATTTAGGGTACTTCCAGCATCAACAATACAAATCATGGCTGTATATTAGGGTTAAGGTTATTTGGGAGGTTTTCTGTATGGCCAAACATCCATAAATATAAGCATGGATGGGTGAAAGCAGTTAAACATGAATAAAGTCCCAGCTGATGACAGATAAGGCCTCTCCAGACTATGACAGAGTGGCTCCTGGGGAACGACTAATATATACAGCACTGAATTTCCTTTCTATCATCCTGATAAGAGACAAGTGATAGCAGATAGCGATCTGTGTCAACACAAACTAAATTAAAAATGTAGAGACTTAAGAGTTGATAGTATCTCAAAACATAAAGCAATTTATTCTGCTGGCATTACATTTTTAACTTCTGAGGTGATGGAGGGACTAGGGAAAAGTAATGGCTGCTGACTGACAGTTGCTGGTGAAAAAATGTATTTACAAGGACAGGGACCTTTGTTAGCTCATGTTACATGCACAATCTTTAGGATTTTTATTATCTCAAAGCCATCATTTGTGCTCAGAAAAGCATTTACAGGTTTGTTAATATCACAAAAATGTACTAATTGTGTAGTAATAAAGACCAAGATAAGAGATATTTCATGTAAAACAAATGAACACAACAGTGTGTGTAAAAATCATTGGTAAGAACAGTTCATAGTGAAAACAAACTGATCAAATGAAAAGGGAGAGGTAAAATTAAATGTTTCTTTGAACCTTGATGTATTGTGAGTTCAAAAAAGTAGAACCTCAATTTCAAATTTCTTTATTAATTGGTTCAATTAAAGCAAGTGTCATTTCTGGTGATCTTCTTTGTTTGGGTCAGGAATGTAGGTGACAAATACAGTTTTGGGCTCTGTGAATGGAAAGCAGTTTTCAAAGCATATGTCACAACAACAAAAATGATAATGAGACAGGAGACTTAAACAGGGGCTTGGTAAGCAATGCTTCCATTATCAAAGTTTTCAAAAGTTCTTTTAACTTAATTGTAATTGTTTAGCACTAGTAGGTTCACAAACACTGAGTCCTGAATCAAATTGAACTACCAGAAAGAAAGATCAGTGGTGCTGAACAAGTCGAAACCTATCTGGTGACTGAGAGCACTGTTGTTAGATCAGATGAAATGCACTTGATGACACTTCCGCTTTAAAAGCTTTCTGAAAAGACCAGTTAGTAACAATGTTGAATGTCAGTTCATCATTTTGTTACTTATCAAAGCACATACCACATATGCTATGGAAGTAATTACGAAATTACATTTAAATAGTGCTGACCCACTTAAAGTTTAAACTCTCCAAATCGGGATTTCATGGCCCTAAGATGGTTGTGACAGTGGTTGCCAAGACAAAGTCAAGCTGTAAATCTGTAGATTGTCCATTTGGAAATCCTCAAATTACTTCACTTTATTATGCTTTTTTATTTATTTGTATTATTTTCTACATTGTAGATTAATACTGCAGATTAACATTTTTTTCTTTACAACATAATTCCATATTTATTCTTTTATATGTTTGATGTCTTTAGTATTAATCTACAATATATAAAATAATTAAATAAAAACCATTGAATGAGAAGGTGTGTCCAAACCTTTGATGGAGGTGGCTCTACTGATGCAGCACTGCTGGTATAGCTCCATCAGGCAGGGGAGTGGGGTGCCAATGATTTTGCTGGCTGTCTTGACCAGTCTGTTAAGTCGCTTTTAGTCCTTCACGCTGCAGCACCCGAACCAGGTGGTGAAGCCACAGGTCAGGATGCTTTCAAAGATGCCCCAGTAGAAGGTGGTGAGGTGTGTGGTGGGGAGGCCTGTTTTCCTAAGTCTACGGAGGGAGTGGAGCCGCGCTAAGCTTTTTTGAGGACTGCCGAGGCGTTAATGGTTGAAGTGAAGTCATCATCAATGTTAACCTCAAGTACTTCACCATGCTGACCCTCTTCACAGCAGTCCAGTCGATGAATAGTGGTGCATGATCCTGTTTGCCAGCCCTCCTGAAATCGACAACAACCTCCCTGGTCTTGTCCACATTGAGGGAGAGGTTATGGGAACTGCACCAT
The DNA here is from genome assembly GCF_022539595.1 of Amphiprion ocellaris. Lineage (NCBI taxonomy): Eukaryota > Metazoa > Chordata > Actinopteri > Pomacentridae > Amphiprion > Amphiprion ocellaris. The sequence continues at coordinate 35,464,393 of NC_072774.1, forward strand.
GAGCTCAGCTGTTTCACTTCTTACTTATATGCAGATTCGCTTTTGTCCTTAATGAGGCCCACCACCATTGTGTCATCTTTTTATTTTTTTATCAAAAGATTTATCAAAAAGTCATGTCATCTTTTTATCAAAAGATTGCTCTTTTGATAAAACCCATTAGCCACCTGATGCAAGATGGCCGCCATTGAGTATAGAGAACTATTGCATTCGCAATAAAGTTGCACAGACTTGTCTTATTTGAATGGTCTTGGTGTCAAAATCATATATTTCTGACTATGTAGAATCTGAATGTGGAACTATGTATCTACTCACTGGCTTCCTTGTACAATATCAGCCATGGAATCATAATTAGGATAAAAAGTGCCCATTTTATAGGTATCAGCAGCCCGATATATTATTGGTTGTACATGTAGGCAGTAGGCCTACACTTGTCTCTTATTGTCTTGCTGCCTGGATGAGTATTCATTTTGTGTGCCGCTAGTCATTCAAGCTGTCTGCAAGATCCAATGCCGTTCAAAGTAAAAACAAAAACAAACAAACAAAAAAACACCATTGTCCAGCATTTTGTTAGACTACCTCCAGAACGTCTAGTTGCTCCTCATCCGGCAGACGTCTTGGCGCTCCCTGCCACCTCTGTTCTTTTACAAAGTAGTTGTACTCCCCTCAGCCCTCAGCTTTTCATCGCTGCGCTGCCGCAGATATGTAGGTACTTTACCAAAACCGTTTTTTTTACTGTCTTCAAGGATCTATTATAGTAATGTTTAACATTTCCCCAACAAATCTGTTGTAGCAGACAGAAAAAAAAAATTTGAGCAGTATTGTTAGAAAACACCTTCTTCTTGATGTACTTGGGGACAAGTCTTGACTTGTGTCCCATAATGGTGTTCACACACATAGGTTGTGGCTTCTTCGGCACTGCAGTAGCTGTCTCTATAAAGACGCTCTTGGTGTGAATTCCAGTGAGTGGGTTTTCAGTTCTTGGTTTCTTCTCTGTGCAGGTGCAAGTTTTATGAGCATCTTTGGAGCACTCCGTCGCTGAAAGAATGCAAAACGTAAGAAGGCATTTATGGACGTTTATGGTGTGCTGAACTTATTTCATGAATAAGCCAAGCTAAATTTTGCCTAAGTTGCCGTTGGCAACAAACATAAAAACATGGCCAACGGATCAAATGCAACTTCAGTGCCCAATGGTATTATGACATATATACATTTTTTTTTCTGCGTAGTAGTCTAAAATTGTAAAATAATCATTAACAAATATGTATTCATGCAACAGCAGTAACAGGAAAAGATCTGAGGGAGCTCTGGTGGGAAATGGGTGCAGTCGTACAAGAATTGCTGACAATTCATTGTGAGCAATTAACCCGCTGAGAGCCACGGTTGCAAAATTGCAACATTTATTTAAAGATGTTTAGTGATAGACAACTCCAAATATTTTTCTTTAAGTATAATACATGTGATTTTGAGGGATTTCTTTCGAGATAGATAGATAGATAGATAGATAGATAGATAGATAGATAGATAGATAGATAGATAGATAGATAGATAGATAGATAGATAGATAGATAGATAGATAGACAGATAGACAGATAGATTAAACTTTTATTGATCCCATAGCAGGGAAATTTACAGTGTAACAGCAGCAAATACAACTGTTTGAATAAAAAAGAGAGCAGCACACAATGCACACAGTGCATAGATATACATTTTTTCTTCTTCTAGAAGAAAAAATACAATATTTACAGCAAAATTTCTATGAAATTGCACAGCATCATTATTTACATTTTTATTGCACAGTTAGTTAGTGGGTGAACTGAACTACTGGGAGCAGGTTGATTGTAAAGTCTGACTGCAGCAGGAAGGAAGGACCTGCAGTATCTCTCCTTTAGACACTGTGGGTGAAGCAGTCTGTCACTGAAGGAGCTGCCCAGTGATGCTACTGTTTCCTGCAGGGGATGGGAAGTGTCCTCCCTGATCGATAACAGCTTTGTCATCATCCTCCTGTCTCCCACCACCTCCACAGGATCGGGGGGGCAGCCCAAGACAGAACTGGCATGAGTAAATTCATCCATTGTGCTATCTATGGCAATATACAGTGTCTATACTGTATATGTAAGTTATGGGGTTAAGGTTAAAGCTTAACCCTATTAATTTTTTATAGGATTGACAGTATATTAACAGGTACATTACCAGTCAGAAGTTTGGACATACCTTCAATACTTATGGGTCAATCCCATATGATCTTATCCAAGAAGGACTTAACCACTATTACATCCCAGTAGCGATCTGAGACATGATCACCAGCAATCTTGCTGGGTTCAAACTCAGATTTACATCAGCTCTTTTCACTACCAGTTGGCTGGACTTCCAAAAGGGGATTCCAACAGGTTGTACCATCTCCCCCATCTTATTCATTATGGGAATGAACCTACTGATATCCACAGCAGAGGGCATTGTCCAGCCAATGCTGTGAGTGTTCATAGATGACATCACAATAACAACAGTGACTCATGTCCAAGCAAAATGGAAAAAAAAAATGTGGCCCTTCCTACAAATGTCACAGATGTATCATTGAGTGCAGATGCTTTAGAATTGGCTGTAAGACCAGATGGTTATTTAGAATTTTTCACTCCCATACATCTCTCTGAACTAATTTCAATAGTTTCTACATCCAAACTATCGACATGTCTTTTAGATCCTATCCCAACTAGACTGTTCAAGGAGGCTTTACCTTTAATTAATTCCTCAATGTTAGATCTGATTAATCTCTCTCTAGTAACAGGCTATGTACCACAGGCTTTTAAGGTTGCTGTAATCAAACCTTTACTTAAAAAGCCCACTCTAGATCCACATGTTTTAGCCAACTATAGACCAATTTCCAACCTCCCATTTCTCTCTAAAATTCTGGAAGAACAGTTGCAAATCAATTATGTAAACATATACAAAGAAATAGCTTGTTTGAAGAGTTTCAGTCAGGCTTCAGAGTGCATCATAGCACAGAAACAGCTCTGGTGAAAGTTACTAATGACCTTCTCATAGTGTCAGATAATGGACTGGTCTCTATACTTATTTTATTGGACCTTAGTGCAGCATTTGACACAATCGACCACAAACTTTTATTACAACGACTGGAACATTGTATTGGCATTAAAGGGACAGCACTGGACTGGTTTAAATCCTACTTATCAGACAGGTTCCAGTTTGTGCATGTCAACAATGATTCTTCTGAGCATACTAAGGTTAATCATGGAGTTCCTCAGGGTTCTGTCTTGGGACCAATACTGTTCACATTATACATGCTTCCCTTAGGCAATATTATTAGGAAGCACTGTATTAATTTTCATTGTTACACTGATGACACTCAATTGTGAATTGTGAATCTATGAAGCCAAATGAAACTAATCAGCTAGCTAGACTGCAAGAATGTCTTAAGGACATAAAGACCTGGATGACCTATAATTTCTTACTACTAAATTCAGACAAGACTGAATTCATTGTATTTGGCCCCAAACATCTTAGAAAATTGCTTTCAAAGCATATAGTTACTCTGGATGGCATTACATTGGCCTCCAGTACTACTGTGAGGAACCTCAGCATTATCTTTGACCAGGACATGTCCTTTAACTCACACATAAAACAAATCTGTAGGACTTCCTTTTTCCACCTGAGAAATATTGTGAAAATCAGGAACATCCTGTCTCAGAGTGATGCAGAAAAACTAGTCCTTGCATTTGTTACTTCTAGGCTTGGCTATTGCAATTCCTTATTATCAGGTTGTCCCAAAAGCTCTCTGAAACATCTACAGCTGATCCAAAATGCCGCAGCCAGAGTACTGATGGGAGTTAGCAAGAGAGATCATATTTCTCCTTTACTGGTTTCTCTTCATTGGCTTCCTGTTAAATCTAGAATAGAATTCAAAATCCTTCTTCTGACATATAAAGCTCTTAACAACCAATCTCCATCATATCTTAAAGACCTGATAGTACCATATTATCCTAGCAGAACTCTTCGCTCTCAGACTGCAGGCTTACTTGTTCCTAGAATCTCTAAAAGTAGAATGGGAGGCAGAGCCTTCAGTTATCAGGCACCTCTCCTGTGGAACCAGCTCCCAGTTTGGGTTTGGGAGGCGGACACCCTCTCTATTTTTAAGACCAGGCTTAAAACCTTCCTTTTTGACAAAGCTTATAGTTAGGGCTGACTGGGGGACCCTGAGGGGGTCAGCTGGTGTCTTCATTTACACAACTGTCTTCCCCTTGTCCCTTAGTTCTGCCGCTAGTTATGCTGCTATAGGCCTAGACTGCTGGGGGACCTCTCTGGATGCACTGAGCCCTTCTCTAACTACCTATGTATTTACTATATATACCATTATTGCATCATACTCACTCTGTTTCTCCCTGTGTCCTTTCTCCGAGTGTCCCTGGTCCCAGAGCTGGATGCTTCAGATCTGTGGTTGTTCTCCCACCAACTGGCCTAATCTCCATCTGTAGGATGCTGCTGCTGACCTTCCTCCAGACCACTGCTTCCAGCTGCCCATTTCCATCAATCTACTCTGCATTGCCCTTACTACTTGATTTGCTCATGTACATATTTTTGAATTTACCACCAGCTATATATGTAGCATATTTAATGCCAGAGCCGTACACCATAGCAGTAAAGTATAATCAGTTTCCACGTTAGTTGTATTTTGCGTGTATCATCTGCCTTATCATGCATGAATCAAATTGTGTGTTTTATGTTCCTTGTCCTCCCCACCCCAAACTTACACTTTGGGGAAAGGTTAACATTACAAAAATTATCATAGCCCCCCAATTTAACTATGTGATTATGATTTTACCTGTCACCATACCTCCTGTCATTTTTAGAAGATATGAAGGCTTAATCAAACAGTTCTTATGGGGAGGTAAGAAGGCCAGAATTAAGTTAAGTAAACTATGTGCTCCCAGAGAGAAAGGTGGTATGGGACTACTGGACCCAAGATTATACTGTTTGTCATTTGAAATGGCCAGAATAGCTAAATATTGGGAACAGGATGGAAAAGCGGTAGATTGGTTGACTATTGAGACTGAATTATCTTTACAGTTTACTCCCAAAGAGAGATTAACTCAGAAAGTTGATTCAACAAATCCAATTCTTAATCACTCCAGAGATGAAAATACCACAATATGTACAGCTGTATACATCCTTATGGAACAGTCCCAGTATTTGTATTGGGAAAGCACCTGTGTACTGGAGGCGGTGGGACTCAAGTGGTATCCTTACGATAGGAGACTTGTAGAAAGATAGAGTGTTTATATCATTCCCAGACTTAATCCAGAATTTTAAATTGGAGGGTAGTGTAGCGTACTAAGGAGCAGAACATTCCAGAGCAACACACCAAGATCCAAAGACCCTCCCCCCAAAGCTGTAAATTTGGTAAGACACCATTTCAGGAGACAGCTAACCCAAAATTCACCCCCAAATCGAACATCTGCTGATTGGATGTTTACTACTAAAGGACCACTCACGGCACTTTTGGAGACAACAGGATGCCTCCTACCTCCACTAGAATCTGATAAAGGTCATAAAGTGTCAACTGTGAGAAAAACCACACGTCTGCAGGATTGGGATTCTGACCTTCTGATCTCCCAACCTAACACACAGAACTTTCTACACAGGAGTGAATAGAACAGTTTAAATCAGAACATTTAAGAAATGCACCATCACCGGAATGACGATCTGGACTCAGTTTCTGATACCAGATTGATCAGGACCGGTATGGAAGAAGAACACATCGAATCTGAAGTGTTTGTGGAAGATGAGCACACATGATACCAACAGCCCCTCCTCTCTCTCTCTGTCACAGACCACAGCCATAAAGGACACAGAGAGACTTTTTACTCTGAGAATATTTACTCCCTATGTCTTCTTTTTCTTATTATTAGTGAATGTATATGCTTTTATGTTTAACCATGTTATAAGTTCACCTTCATGTAGCCTAAAGTCTACAATTTATAAGTTTATTCTTATGTTTACACCTTTTATTATTATCTGAGGAACTATATGAAATAAACATATTGTGTTTGGTGTCATTTTAATCATTTATTCGGTGTTATTTCAGATCTTTGATCATCATAAATATTGAACAACTGGAATTCTATATTTAAGAAATGGACTAAGAGTAAGTTTCAAAGGTATTTGGCCTCTGGCCTCTCCTGGACAGTGAAGCTTAACACCACCCACTGGGAGGAACACATCTAACATTGGTTAGATGCTGATTTGCATTTGGCTCCAAAGCTTTCTATATAGAGGAAAGCAACTGAAATAGTTTAGTTCTTGAGTTTTTAGTTTTTAGTTAAGCTTTGTTCTTAGTTTTCAGTTGTTTTAAGTTGAAGTTTTTGGGTTTAGTTTTTGCTTAAGTTCGGGCTTTGTTTTTGACCTTTTTGAATGTCCGAGCTCATGCCATGTAAATTCAACTTGGGCTTGTAACTGTTCTTGTAAGAATGGGCTATTGAAACAAAGGATCTTAGGAAAATGCAAGTCTTAGAAGAATGCAACCGGACTAAAGAACTACAACAGCACAAATATTTTCTTGATAACTATGAGCTTTGACTCTTAGTGTTTTTACTTTGGCACACTGTTGCAATGCAAACCTGACAAAGTTCCTTCTTGTCTCTGCGTTCCTGAACATCTCATCCAGCAGATCATCACAGCTCCACATCCTGCAGCGGCCTCCCTCTCACTACTACAAAGGCTACACAAATATCACTTTCCTTCCGCTAAACAGGTGAATTTACATATTCTAATTGGTTTTCCAATTCCAAATTCATCACCTTTCCTACCAACTGCTGCCAGTGACAATCACAGTTAATTATTTTATCTGCATGTATTCATTCATTTCTTCACTGTCTGTTGTTGTCATGTCAATGTTGTTTGTTCGTAAAATTAGTTAATAAATGTTTGTGTATAATTATCATCGGTTCTACCGTCTATTTCTTTGTTTTGGGAACTGGAGGTCAATGAAATCAGAGTTTACGACTTTCAGAATGAGACTGATCAACTTCATTTAATCAAAGTCTTTTTGAGACTTAGCTTAAATTGATAATTTCCTCAGGCAAGCTGAGGATGGTGCCCCTAAATTATCGAGTGCATTTTTAATCATAAAGTGTAGTTTCTATCATTTCTACGTGTTCTGCTACAGTAGGGTTAATCTTTGGAAATACCTAGAAATAAAAAGTTGTATAACCTCTAAATGTAAGTTGGGGGAATTGTAGAAAACTGCATTTTGGACTATCTTAACATGCCGCAGGGATGCCACACAGCCTCCCAATTTTATAAAGTGATTGGGAGTTCTATAAGTGGTGAGTCATCTAATGTGAAACTAATATGGCAACAAGATTTAAGACGGATTTTCACAGGATAGTTGGGTGAAAATTTTGTCAGATTGTGGAAAATATACAAAGGAGGCTCGAGAGAAAGTTCATTCAATATAAGATCTTGCACAGGTACAACCACACCCCATTGAGACTTTATAGAATAAGACTGTTAAAGGACAACGCTTGTTGGAAATGCAAAACAGAGGTTGGAACATTCCTCCACTGTATCTGGGAGTGTTCTCTGGTGGCACCTTTCTTGAGTAAAGTTGTTCGAGTTCTGAGTAGCTGGTTCGGTTCAATGATCCGTCTGACCCCAGACCTTTCTCTTCTGGGTGATAAAACTCAAATACAGAATCCCTCCAAGAGTGCTTTTTCTGTCATTATGGTTGGTTTGATCACTGCGTCTAGAATTATTTTCAGACTTTGGAAAACGGACAGAAGCCCAAGCCTGAAAGACTGGGTAGATGTAATAATAGAGACAGCATCTTATGAATCTATGCTGCATAGATTAAAGGGCAATACAGAAGATGGGACCACCTCCTGGGACTGCTTTTGGGTTCACATAAGAACGGACCAGGACATGGTGCAGACCCCAATAGCGTCAGGATCTCCTGTATAACTATATCACAACAATATTGTATTATTTCAGTCACAACATAAAGTGTATTTTTTTTGTTTATTTTTCTCTCTCATTGGATGCCCTGTCTGTTTATGTATCTTTTATCTTGTCTTTATTTTATAATAAATGTAAAATGGTGATTATTGAAAACTTTTATTCTTCTTCTACTTTGTTATGAGTGGAATTTGCCTTGTGTTATGATTTAGTGCTCTGATGTGGCAGTTAAGGATTGTTTGTATTGTGTGTAATAGAAACAGGGTTATGTAAAAATGTAATCTTTGTGAGGTTTAACATTGAACTTAAAAGTTATTTTGGCTTAACAGTGACAAGCCTCTATGTTTTTTTTGTTTTGTTTTGTTCCATGTTTTCTCCATTTGTGGCTAATGGCTCTCACTGTGGTTATGTCAAAATGTGTTTGATGATCTGAAGCATTGAAGATTGACAAATATGCAAAAATAGAAGATATCTGCAGGGGGTGAGACTTTTTTTTACAGCATTGTGCGTAGTGTTTTTATTTATATATGAGATTATTAGATTATAGATTATTATTAGATTTGTCATAGTCATTGTTCCACATAAGTACAAATGACCACTCTAACTATTCAGCTGCTAACTGCAGCATGTAAATGTTATATCCCTGCTGAAAACTGTAGGGAGACTCATAGCTGTTTTTAGAAATATTATTTTGCACTAGCAGACCTGTAATTGGATTGACCTTCACCCCCTGCAGCAACATCAATTCTCAGCTTGTCTACACTACCTTTCTTATTCTTGAAAACACTGTTGTAATTTTTCAAACACTGTTTCAACTGTAACATTCAGGTCTTACCTCCAATCAAGCTGTAACTACTATATGACTGCTTGCTTTAATGAGTCTGATGTGGTGGGCTGTTAAATTAATGTAAGGTGAAATAAGGCCCTTTGAGGCATAGAAACCAAGCATTACTGAGCAGATACTGTGCAGATCAATCTCAGATATGATGCTGTGCTCTGTCTGAATGTCTCTCCATACAAACCCACAAAACAATGTCAACCCCCATCCGTCCCCTGTGGCCACTGACCATTCTGAGTAATCAATACCTGTTTAGAGCCAGCATTTTAAACCTGCTCTTCACCAGTCTCTTTGCTTTTATGAATGTATCTGGCCTCTAATTTCTATCAGCACACCTTAACACAGTGTTATTGATTACTGTTTTATTCCCCTGCCAGACCTCAAGATTACTTCTCTCCATTCAGCAGCCCTGAAGTTGTGTGGAGATGCTGACGTGTGCCCGTGAAACCTCTCTGGTTCTCCAGCAATTTAATTTGCTGTGGGCATGCCGGAGGATAAATAGATAATGGTACACTTCTGATTGACTTGCCTGTGCTCGCACTGAGCAGCCCAACAAAACAACAAACTCCAATGTGAGTTAATAAGTAGGTGAGGTAGGAAGAGTGTGTACAGGGTTGCAGTGCTGCACTCATGACAGAGATGTGACACACAGAAGGAATATACAAGCCTTGGCTCGTGTGTGTGTGTGCGTGAGTGTGAGAGTGTGTAATCCTCCAATTTGAATGACAGAGAGGTAAGGTTGCTTTGCTCTAAATGAGATCCCAAGAGTGAAGAGTCCTCCAGCTTTTATCCCTCCCTGTAGGTATGCAGTGTTGAGGAGCTGCCGGACACACATGCACTTATGTTCAAAAACACAATTACAACATTTCCAGCAAACAAACACATGGACATTACACTGAAAGCATGTCACCTGAAAATGAAGTCTAATAATCTGTTTCTAGAACAACCTTCACTGTTCAGTAAAGTTTTTTCACAAAATTTTCTCAGATTCCTTCCCTATCAGACAAGAACACTGATACCCAACTATCCTCCAAAATCCCAATATTGGATTTAATAATTAATCTTTAACATCTGAGGACAAAATTTTAAAATAAACTATAACAAAGCACCAAAAGGTCTGAGCTGTTCCTAACACAATAGTTGGGGTTAGGGTTATGCATTTTCCAGTTAAATGACAAAGATCCAACTGCGGACCTCATGACTAGAGACCCTAGGTCAACAGTTTAGTGAAAGCTCTAATAATTAGTAAGGATTCTGCACCTGAAATTGCTAAACGAGTGAAGACTGTTACAGCGGGTTCAGAAGCTCAAACACAGGAAATGAGAAAAGCAGACGAATGAAAGCTTAAGTTTTATTTTTTCCACACACATGAAACACAAGGAGTACAAGTCTAAACCAGGACTGACCCCGGAAACGGAAGTTCTACCTAACCAGCATAGGTGGAGAAAAATGGGGAACCTCTAGAGGTTAGGTAGACTAACTACATGAACTCAAGAAAACAGAAACTCGCGGACACGGCAAGCATAAAACAAGCTTTAGGGTGAAGGCAGGGGACACCTGAACAGGTCACCAGTCTATCACAGGGCTACACATAGAGACAAACACTCAGATTCACACATGTGGCCAATTTCAAATCACCAATTAACCTAAGTGTGTTTTTAGACTGTGGGAGGAACCTGGAGTACCTGGAAAATAACCTCACATGCAAACTGGGGACCAATTTTTCTGAGCCATTATTTTAAAGCAATATCAGTCAAATATGGCATATGGCACAGCTGCATCATATGTTCATAGGTATGTTGCAACCTACCACCGCATTTTATGATCTGTCAGTTGAGCGTAGCAGTGTTGATAACATTTATAATTATATTTACGTTTAATTCAGGTCACATCATAGCACAGTGTAACAACAATTTATAGATATTGGATACAAATTTTTTTTAAACATACAGCTGAAGACAAAATAGTTTAGGGGATTTTAGCTTTTCAAAATGAAATAAAACAACTTCAAATGGTATTTTCAGTATTTATTTCTAGGTTCTCTTTTTTTTATTATTTATATTTTATTAAATTTTATAATACACAGAAAAGAAAAAAACAAAACACACTAAAAAAAAAAAAGGGGGGGGTGACACCAAATGGGTTGCACATTAGTTATTTTGCTTATACTTTGTCCATTTTGTCCATTTTTTGTTCATTTGTGGTTCTTGTAGTCTCAGTCGATGGGTTAGTCTCTCCATTGTAAATATGTCCTCGATTGTTGCCATCCACTGTTCTTTTGAAGGGACAACAGTTTGTCCCCATTTCCTTGTTATACATTTCTTTGCTGCAATTAACATTATCTTTACCAAATATCTATCACTTTCATAAATAGAACCATCGGTAAAGTTGCACAGATAGAACAAATCCGGTTTCAATGGTATTACGTAACCCAACACTTTAAATAAAACATTACAGATATTTTTCCAAAATTCTGAAAGTTTCGGACATTTCCAGAAGATATGTGAATGGTCAGCATCTATTTCCCCACATTCTCTCCAGCAATTCTGATGTTTCTTTAATTGTTTACTTTTAGACTTTGGTGTAATAAAAAATCGTATAAGATTTTTCCAGGCAAACTCCCTCCACATCCGAGAGCTTGTGGTTGTATGGTGAAAACTCCACATGTTTAACCACTCATTTTCTTGGATTGTTATATTAAATTCTTTTTCCCACTTTGCTTTTACTTTATGTGTTGTGTGTTTATTGATTTTTATTAGGGCTTTATATAGAGTTGAGATTATCCTAACATTACTATCTTTATAGGTTTTAGTCATTATTTGGACGATGTCGCTCTCTTCCGTGGAGGGAATCACCTGGATTTCTTTATTATGATAGTCTCTCATTTGAAGGTAACGGAAGAAGTTCTATTTTCCAAGATCAAACCTTTGTTCCAAATTCCAGAAGCTCTCCAGCTTCCCATTATTTTCCAGAACACACCAAGCTGTAGCTCCTTTTATTGCCCAGTTTTTATAAGTTTGGTCAAACTTAGCTGGTGTAAATTTATCATCATGACCGATCCATTTCAATTTGTTAGTTTGTCTTTTAATTCTGTGTGTCTTAATTATTTTAAACCAAACATTGAAAGTATGATTAATTATTGGATCTAAATGTATTTTATTTTTGTCATATATTTCTTTCTCTCCAAGGAGGCTTTGGATTGGTTGTTTTAGTGATCCAGTCTCAATATCTTTCCATCTACTACAGTAGAATGGATTGCACCAGCAGTATATGTATTTTAATTGTGCAGCCTGGTAGTATTCTTTCAACTTTGGTAACGCCATCCCTCCTTTCTCTTTGGGGAGCTGGAGAGTACCATACTTGACCCTTGGTCTCTTACTATCCCAAACAAACCAGGATATTAATTTATCCCATGCTGTAAATTGAGTTTGGGTGACTTCTACTGGTAAGGCTTGAAACAAAAACAAGAGTCTAGGTAAAATGTTCATTTTTACAGTTTCAACTCTGGAACTTAAATCCAAGGGCAAAGTTGACCACCTTTCTATGTCTTTCAGTATATTTTCTTGGACTTGTGAATAGTTCTTTTTATTTAAATCTTGAAAATTTTGTGTCACTTCAATTCCTAAGTATTTAATTGATTGCATTTTCCAATTAAATTTATAAGTTTTTTTTTATATTTTTAGAGGGTTCATAGTTAAAGGTTAATATTTGAGTTTTTGAAATATTTATTTTATATCCTGACAAATATTTAAATGTTTCTAATAGCTTCATCAATGCAGGTAACGATATATCAGGTTGTTCGAGGAATACTATAACATCGTCAGCAAAAAGGCCAATCTTGTGTTCTACTCCGTTTATAGTAACGCCTTTTATTTCTCTATCTTGTCTCACAGCTTGTGCCAGGGGTTCAATAAAAATTGAAAAGAGCGTAGGCGAAAGCCCACACCCTTATCTCGTTGATCTCTGTAAATAAATTTTATCTGTGAGATTTCCATTGATTTTTATTCGGGCATTTGGTTGGCTGTATAATGTTTTTATCATATTCACTGATTTGTTACTAAAACCCATTTTTTGTAGGACAAGATACAGAAAATTCCAATTTACAGAGTCAAATGCCTTTTCTGCATCAATACTCAAAAGGACCATGCTTCTTTTCTCTCTCTGTGCTTTTTCGGTAATATGAAGTTTTTCTGATATTGTCATATGTCTGACAATCCCTCATAAACCCAGTCTGATCTTCGTCGATTAATTCTGATACAAAAGTATTTAACCTTCTAGAAATGATTGACGTATATATTTTATAATCAATGTTTAGTACTGAAATTGGCCTGTAATTAGAGCAGCATTCCTTATTTTTCCCTGGTTTAGGAATAACCGATATTATTGCTTCTGACCATGATGCTGGCATTACACTTTCCTTTAGAGTCCAATTTAATGATTTACAAAGCAATGTTGCTAGCTCATTTTTAAATATTTTGTACCATTCGGCCGGAAAGCCATCACTTCCAGGTGATTTATTATTTTTTAAAGAATTAATTGCTTTGGTAATTTCTTCTTTGGAAATTTCAGCTGTCAATATATCATTTTGCTTTGTTCCTATTGCTGGAAGGTCCAATTGTTGAAGGAAGTACATTTTTTCCCCTTCACTTGCAGATGGAGGTTGTGTATAGAGATGTTCATAAAACTTTTTGAAAATACTTTCAATTTCTTCTGGGTTATGAGTGACAGTATTAGTACATGGATCTTTAATTTTACTGATTGTATTTATTGCCTGCTGTTTTCTTAATCTTTTGGCTAAAAGTTTTGTTGATTTTGGTCCCATTTCATAATAGCTCTGTCTGAAATACATATGTTTTTTTTTTCCATTTCATCCTCCAATATAGTATTTATGGATGTTTTTGTATCGCAAATCTGCTTATAAATTTCAGATGTTTTTGTTTTTAAAAATTGCTGTTCCAGTTCTTTGAGTTTTCCAGAACACTTTTCGTATGTTTGCATTTTAATTTTTTTTAACCAAGTTGTTTTAGATATTATTTTTCCCCTGATCACTGCTTTCAGAGCATCCCATACGATAGTTGGATTCACTTCCCCATTGTCATTTTGTTCAATATATCGTTTAATTTCTTCCTTGACTTCTTTTACTGTTGCTTCATTGTTTAGAATACTCATATTTAACCTCCAAAATGTCTGTTTTCTTCTGCTGGATACATTGATTTTCATATAAAGAGCATTATGGTCTGATACATCTGCACATCCAATTTTACATTCATCTACTTTATGTACATCTGATTTGTTTACCAAAAAATAGTCAATTCGTGAATGTACCTTGTGACTTGCGGAATAATGGGTAAACTCTTTTTTAAATGGATTAAGTGTTCGCCACACGTCAGTCAATCCCAGTTCCTCCAATGATAATTTAACAAATTTAGATAAGGATGCTTTGCTTTTTTGAATACTTGTGTCGAGTTTATGGTTCAAGATAATATTTAAATCACCACCACAGATCAATGTTCCTTCTACTTCGGTCGCTAAAATATTAAACAGTGATTTAAAGAATTTTTTGTCACTCTCCGGTGGGGCATAAACATTCACTATAGTGATAACCTCCTCTTCAACCCTTCCCTTTACAATAACGTACCGGCCTTCTTTTTCTTTAATTTCCCTTTCAAAGTTGAACTTTGTTGAATTAGATACCAGGATTGCTACACCTCGTTTACGACCCTGTTTATATATATATATATTTCTAGGTTCTCTTGAAGCTACAGTTAAAAAGTATTTTATTAGATATTTTACTATTATAAGATTTATTTTGGGCAGGCTCCTTATTCAAGAAGGCAAAGTAGAGTGATAGGAAATGTCTGAGAGAGCAAGAGAGTCACATGCAGCAAATAGTCTGCTGCCGTTCAAAAATTGTGTCATGTGTTCATGTATGTAGGCGTACGTGCTCTTTGTATGCTATCACAGTTTATTATTTTGAAAGAACAAGTTCCTGGGTCTATCCCTCCACTTTTGTGTTGAAAAAAAGCAGCAGCTAGCATCTTGGTCAGTGATTTTTACTTCAGAATTAGAGGCATGCAAGGAAGAAAATATTTCACTTCTTTATGCGCAGATTAGGTTTAGAGGTTATGGAGATGTTAATGATTAGTCATGAAATTATTTCGGCAGAGGATAAAATTTTGGGGGTCACCATATCTCCCCATCTTTTTGTCTGAAAGCCTTGTCTAGTCTTGAGGCAGAGCTCAAGTATAGTCACAAGTTTACAACTGTTGTATATACCGCTCATCAAATAAAACTACAAACAAAAACCTCCCTTGTGTTGTTAGTGAGACTGCTGCCTTCAAAACATGCACATATTTTTTTTTTTGTGGTTTTCTCTACCTTTTTATCAAGAGCAAGGTAAAGGTAATTAACTTGCTTTACTGACAAACAAACAAAAAAAAAAATCACAAAATACAAGATTTATTTACAGAATAAGCCAGAACAAATACGAACTACAAAAGGAAACGGAACTCAGAAACCGGAAATGGAACTAGGAGTAACGCCAAAGGTGTAACAGAACTAGATACCCCCTAGAGGGGGTAACGGACCAAGTACACAAAATAACTAAACAAAAGGTTAACCCATGTATGGTAACACTATGGCAGGATAACAAATTAAAAAGAAACTGAAATAACTAAACTATCCTAAGCTGCAAAAATCCCAGAATACAGAACCCAAATATCCTTAGCAGAATAAACACAAACAGATAATCAATAAACAAACTATTATCTGGTGAAGCTAGGGCGAGAACTTAACTGATTGAAACTCTGATGAAATGGCTCAGGAATTCAATTGTGACCAGTCTTTTAGAGGCGAAGACGGAGTCCCAGGTGTATCAGTGGCCAACAGGTGGTAATCTTGGCATCTCAGGTAAGTAGACGGTAGCAGCGGCTTTCCAACCCAACAGAATGGCGTCCTTGGTGGCGTGGCAGCAGCTGGCGTCCTCCTCTGCCTTCAGAGAATCCCTGGAGAATCCAAAGGTCCAGTGGAAGCCAGGAAGCCTCGGCCAGGTGGTGAGTCCAACAGCCAGGAAACGACGACAACAGAAGCAGGCAGGAGTCAGCACTAAACATAGAGAACAGGATTAATGCAAGCACTAGGAAAGAGTGGCTCAGACTGTTCAAATCACAATATTAACTGTTCGTTAGGAGATGGTCCGGCACCAAGTGATGAGTCGCATCAGGTTTTAAAGGGAAGCCAGCCTGCTTGATTAGATGACTCCCACCTGCACTCGATCAGCTGATTGGAATCTGCCACACCTGCTGCCAGCCTCTGCCACACACCTAGAGAGAGAGAGAGAGCCAGGGCTGGAGGAGGAGAGAGCACTGCCACCTAATCACAGCCTCTGGCTGTGACTGTGACAGAAACAGATGATGCTTCTGCTGCAACTCCTCTAACAGGCAGGAAAAGCCAACGTTGCTACAGCCAACATGGCGTACCAATACATGACTGACATAAGTGACCACCTCGAAGCCACTTTTGTCTTCACACAAAAATGCCTCAGCAAATGGGCAGAAGGATGAAAGGCTTACTCTGATCAAAAAGCTTCCCCTGACATCCTCTTAAGTGGGGGACAGAGTGTGGTACTACATCTTCATCTATCCAGCTAGGAGTGCTAAATCAAATGGAGAAAAATTTGCACACAAGTTCCTCCTGTGCTGGTCTGGTCCTTATTTGATCATAGACAAACTCTTGCCTGTGGTTTACCAGTTCAGGATCAGCAAAAGCCAAAGGGAACCCATGCGCCCTCTATAGTCAGGCACGTGGCAGCGGCGCTTCCCGTCTTCCACTCCCTGCTTGCTCCTGTGGTGGCTGTGGCTTAGCATGGCAGCGTTGCTGGGTGCCGCTGCTTCTCTCTGGTGTGGCTGCCCAGCTGTGGCGATCGCCGTCAACGAACGCTGTCTCTTCACATGTGAGTCTCTGCCATCTTCCTTTGCTTTCTGTGCATAATGGCACATGGTCTCACACAATCTCCGCTCCTTTCAGCGTGACGCACAGTGATCTGCTGGAGCCCTGCTGTGTACATGATTTTCAGCTGCTCCTGTCCTGTTTGAACCATATTCCTGCGGCTGACATTCACCAGTCGCCGGTATGTATTAATTGGCTCTCCCCACGATTAGGTTGATTTTATTTAATCTATCAAACTTAGGTTTCTTTTGTAGCAGCCTGGCGTCCAGTCTGCCATTATCACTTGGAGCCCTGCTGCTGTTTTGGTTTTGTTAAGTTGTTGTATTGCTTTGGTTTTCTATTATTTTAGCTGCCGGTTCGGAGCTGACTACATCTCAGCCCAGCATGGCTGAGGGCCGCCTGGGCCCGCTGCATGCAGAGACTGATTGTATCATTGCTGTGTCAGAACCTGTCCGGCCTCTAGGATTATTTCAGTTGGCTGAGCTTTTATTTTATTTGGAAATTTATTTAGGAATCTCCTTTTGGTATATTAGGTTCTGTTGTTGTATTAGTTGGTTTAAATGTCTTTCTTTTCTTTTGTAAGTTTATTTAGTTTGGTGTATTGATTTAATGACCATTCTTTGTTCTTTTTTTTCCTTCTGTTATATAGATACTGTGGGGTTTTTTTTGTTGTTTGTTTGTTTTGTTGTTGTAGTTTTTGTCCACACCAGTTATGTTTAGTTTGGGCATGTTGTATTAATCAGTGCTTGTTTCTGTTGTCAGGTGCTGTGGCTGACTGTGGCAGTTATTCCCTGGTGGTGGTGCATTCTTCACGATCCCCCCTTTCTTCTGGTTTTGTGTGTGCATGTGTATTTATTTGCAGTGTCACGGGTGATTAATTTGAGAACCCCTCGTCCCTTTTGGTTATCCTGCCGCATGGTAAGCCCCAGCCCTGCTTTTATTCCCTCTTGCCCATTCTTTCTCTTATTCAGTATGTGTTAACTGGTGTGGGACATTATTTCCTTTTCTTCATATAATTTGTTAATAAAAATTGTTAAATTAGAACACGTCTCACCCCCTGTGTTAATGGTACCTGTGTAGCCTTAATTGGTTCAATGACAGTGGAAAGACACCTGAGCTAGGATTTCCTGGGTGCAATTCCCAGGTGGCGTTGTCGGGACCATAATTGGTCTTATTAATCAATCAGTCAATCAATCTTAATTGGTCATTGCACACTTTCATATACAACGAAATTTCATTTGAGCTGCCCTGCCAATGACAGCTCTGGCTGCTGTGCAGTGCTGCGTGCACCTTTCTTGAGGAAAAAAGAAAAAGGACATGTTGGGATCTGGGTAGGGATAGCAGAGGGTAAATGAAAAAAAAGGCTCGTTGTACCAAATGAAACCTCCAATGTTGGGAAATTTAATTTGAGAAGGAACCTAAAAAAAAACAAACCTGCAACAGACAAAGCATGACATAAGACAAGGATAGTTGGGATAAGGATGTGGGGTGGTGGAGGGAGGAGCACCACACAGTTAGTCGGTTCCTGTGCAGCAATTTCTGTGCACGGATACCTGACCCCTGTGCATAGCGAGGGAAGCTTGTGGAGGTGGGGGGGAGGGGAGTATGGACATGTGTGTACGAATGTTTAGCTCAGTCCTCAGTTCAATGAGTCCGAATGTTTGTTTATGCGTGTAGCCCACCTTCTTCCATCTCAGACCTCCGGTGTCTCAGTTCGTGAGGGTAGGAGCGCGATAACACAGCAGGTTGCTATGGAGACGTCCTCGGTTGGCCCGGTCCAAAAGTCAACAGGTGTCCTTGGGAAGGTGGGGGGGAGTTTAGGAGAGCTATCTCTTGGCCATGAAACTTCCAGAGGAGTTTGTTATTGTTCCAGGGGCGCCAGAATGTAATCAGTTTTCTTCATGTTTAGGCAGGAGAGGAGTAATTTCACCTTCCCCCTACTGCTCTCAACAATTTTAGACCTCAGCTGTAGCGATTCTCACCCTGATGGCTTCCAATCTGCGACTCACATCAACAGTCACACCAAGCAAATTGTTCATCTTACGATTGAGTTCGTCATACCGAGCATCGGCAGCCGTGATCCGATCGTTCGCGTAGACCAGCAGTGTTTGGACATCATTTGTATCTGCGGTCTTCCTGATTATCCAGAAGCTCAGGCCAGTGAACAAGCCAATTATCAGCAGGCCTGTCATCATAAATCCAAATATATAAACATCTTCCACGTCCTCCACAGATAGGGGTGCCAGGCACATGATCCCCTTCCACTTCCCCCAGGCGTCGATCACGTAACCAGAGGCGAAACTCCCATCCGGGCAGGTAGGCTCCCCTAGGCCTGTGCTCTTTGTGGCGACAATCTTGTCAATTGCATTGAGAGACCAGTTAATCAATTCCATGATCGGTGTTTCGAAGGTCCAGTGCCAAGTGATCATTTCAAGTCAGACAGACGAGACGAGAGGAAAATGCAGCAAGCAGAAAACATGAGGGTGTGGGGAGAACAGAGATAGCAACGGAGCGACGAAAAGTGCGACCGCCTCCTACAAGAGCTCAGAGCAGACAAAGAATTAGGCACAAAGAATCCTCTATCACGCTACACATGGATAGAGTGAATCACTTTAAATCACTTGAGAAGCAGGTATCTTGTTTTCAGGCACATATATCAGATGCAAGTGGGGGTGAAACAAGTCTTGTGGATACTCTCAGGCTAAAATGAAATAATGTATGAGTTTCCTTTCAGGATGATTTGGTCGCTGACTGTTTTGATATGATTGATCACCGTCCTGGGGAACCCTGAAGATTTTGAGCCAGGACCAACCTTTAGGATTGTTTTGAACAAACAGCCATGCCTATTGATTACAAGCTGTCAGCTGCACACTCAAAAGGTGCTTGTCAGGTTCAATGTGGAGACAGTATGCAGAACACATTTACACCACAGCCAAGCTAACCACTTGAGCTGGCATTAGCTGGAACAGGGAGTTTATAGCGGCTGCTGAGATTGATGTCACACACATGCTAACTTAGCTCCAAAAGTTTCTTATCATCTGAGCTGAACTGAGATAAATCAGTAAATGAGAAAAACCATTTTTTGGAGCGCTACTGACTGCAGCCTCTGTCCTTGATTCTCTATTCAGCATAGGAGTCTCCTCTGTCAATTCTCACTGACTGGATGATATTTGGACCCCAAACCTACATAGGTGCAGTCTGACTAATCAAAGCACCATGACAACCTGGGTGGTATATGTGGTCTCAACACCACGACCAAACCACCAAATAATCACAATGCCCTGCGACTGTAACACTCTGGTACAGATCTGGTACACAGATCATGATGTAGGCCCTGTTGATAATATACTGTACTTTCAGGCTAACACACCCATTCAACTGTTGGCTTTCTCCTGGTCGATCCCTGACAGGTACTGGCAAAAAAACTAGATTTAGAGTATTTGGTATTAAATAGTTATGCCAAAGGTTAGCAAACACATCAAGGTCCTACAATGTAAGCTAGACAAACACAACTTGAGAATAAACTGAGTTTTTAGACGTTAAAAACAAGGCCAGACCCCCAGGAATGCTGAAACAATTGAGGAGGAAAATGATTTCGAGGGGAACAATGTATTGCACGCCCTGGTGATTCTTGAACTGATGTATGATTGAGAAGTCAATTAACAATAACCATAGTACTCCCAGAAGCACTCTCTGGTTCAGGAGCAATATGCATAGCATTCTCTTCTCTCTCTAGTTTCCTTAGTTGCACATAGTATTAGTAGATTACGCTTATCCTTTACTCAAAGGATAAAACAGGGCAATTCAGCTTAAGGGGTTAAGAAGTAGAGAGTATTTAATCAAAGCACAAATTAGCAAGTCAGACTAATCATCCATTATGTTCAAACATACATCAGCCCTGAACAGAACAGCAACTGTTGTGCCTCCTTGTTCTTCGTAACTTTGAATGTCCTCAACCTGACAGCCCAGACTCACTCAATGATCCTTTAAAGGCAATCACTGAGTGAGTCAGAAGAGTGGAGATCTGTAGTGGACACAGCTTAGCCTCCTTGTTGTTCCCTTGTATAGAGTCTGGAGCTGCACCTACAATAACACTGCTACACCTACACTATGTAAAATGCTGCCTCATGCTAGTTCATACTTGCACAGAGTCAGACCAGTCACAAGGTTCTACGCTGTCCAATCATGCTTGTCTTCAGTTCACTCCTCCTTATTAGCAAGCTTTATAACTGACGCAGCCTCCATTGTTTCAGCTCGCTTTGTGCTTGCCACAGCACTACTAATCATCAATCATCTCCTCCTCCTCCTCCTCCTCCCCAGCCTCCTCCTTGTTATAAGAAAGAGCTGTGCATGTTTTGGTTTGCTTCTTACTCATATTGTTCCATTTTGTATTCTTTTAAAACATTATCAATGTCAGGCTCTGCCAGGGAGGTTGTGATCTCAGGTACTGTCTGTGTCATGCTTGTGTCGATCGTACTAGAGCAGGCCTGGCCAACCTGCAGCTCTTTGTCTGGCTTCATGCGGCTCTTACGTTCATGTCGAATTTTGTGTTTGTGTTTTTTTTTTTATGTGTATGCGCATTCGCTTAGCTTGAGTTCAATACGGTATTTTCATCTCACGTGCATGTGACCCAAATTTTTGGGAGGGAAAACCTTATTGTTGATTATTGTGTCAAGTTTGCTCTCAAACTGGCAGGGAAAAAATGCACAGCAAAATGAAAATATGAAGATGAACATAGGACATTTTTAACAGTGTGGGAGAGTTTTTTGTTGTTGTTGAATGTAATGGCAATCCATTCTGCCTTATAGTATGTCAGGCATCATTAGTGCATTTCAAGGCTTCAAATCTTCAGTGCCACTTCACCCCTCTCCATGCTAACATCTACCAGGAATTTCTGAAGTGGACTGAATTTCGCAAGCACAAGTTAGTCAATTTGAAAAGTCAGGCAGAAAAGCAGACACAGTTGTTCCAAAAATTTAATAATCACTTAGAGAAGGTAATGCTTGCATCGTATCAACTGGCGTGGAACATTGCATGGGTTAAAAAGTCATACAATGAAGGAGAGTTCGTTTAAAAATGCTTCAGTGATGCTGCTGAAATCTTGTCTCCTGAAAACGGCAAACTAAAATGAATGGTATCAAACATCCAACTGTCCCTCCACACTGTTGAACACAGAATATCAGACATCAACATGGCTACTGAATCACAGTTGCACTCTGACTTTCAAGCATGTGTGTATTTTAGTGTGGCATTGGATGAGTGTTGTGACATACAAGACAAGCCTCAGCTGGCAATATTTGCATGGTCTGTGTCTAATGATTACACGATCAAAGAAGGACTCCTTGATACTGTGCCATTAAAAGACAGAGCCCGTGGCATAGATTTCAAAGAAAATATGATGGCTGCATTGGTGAAAGCAAATCTGCCCATACCAAAACTAACTGCGATAGCCATGGATAGAGTGCCAGCCATGATCAGATCTGTGAACAGGCTTGTGGGGCTGTGGAAAGCTGACCAAACATTACCTGAGTTTTGGAATTTCCACTGCATCATCCACAGGGAGCAACTTGTGTCTAAATAATTGAATTTAGACAACGTCATGAAGCCTGTGATGGAAATTGCCAACTACATCCACACACATGGACTTAACCACAGGCAGTTCAAGAATCTCATCACTGAGCTGGACCAAGGGCTTCCAGGTGACCTGCCGCTGCTTGTCCTTGTCCTTCTCTTCCATGAACAGTGTCATGACATCCGAAAGCTCAAAGAAGCGAGAAAGTACCTTGCCTTTTGACAGCCACCTCAATGAAGAAAATTGGAGAAGTTGCAAAATGTGAGAAGTTGTAACCTCTCCTGCAGTCTGAAATAAATGGTTAAATTTCCTGAAGCATCCAGTCTGAAATGATGAAACCTACAACCATTTTTTGCTTGCCTAGTCTTTTCACTGTTAATTTTGCACGACTGATTGAGGACCCTTTTACTCAAAGCATTATTCATAGACATAAGTACTCTTTGATTTGTGAAAACAAGCCAATCTACAGAATCGAAGTGTTGTAATAGCTCTCCAGTTGGACCACGCCTTCGCTTTAAATTTTTGAGTCATCGGCCCACTACCAAATGGTCCTAAAAAAACTGTGAGAATATTTAATATTTGTTCTGAAATATTAAATTTCTCAGTAATCTGAGATGGTGCCCTTGATTTCATGAGTGCAATTTAACCTTAAAGTGTAGTGCTGTAGATAAGCAACAGCCCCCCAACCCCCACCCCCATTCTCCAATCCTTAAAAATATGATTATATGCTGCACCACTGAGACTCTCCTAAACTTCACGTAAGGGTCCTCATTCCAAAAAAATGATCCTGGATCAAAACTTACAAATGTTCTCCACATACTTTAAACTAAAGCTGCAATGTTGTGATTGTAATGATGAATGCCATTCTCTTGGAATAGCTGTTTGGTTTTTGCTGTGTGCATCACAACAGAAAGACTGTGAGCTGATGGCACAGAGGAATTCCTGAGGGATCATTAACATTCCAGGTAGTCCACAGACCAGCCAGTTACTTCTTAAATGAGACTGACAGAAAGTCTTTAAATTCTGTACAACGTTTGCTCAAACAAACCAATTGTTTACATGATTGCTAATTAATTCATCAGTCTTAATTAGCAGAGATTTACGGCAGTGGAAAAACAATCAGTGGATTTGCTGTATGTGTACCTGGCCACAAAATTGAATACGTACATACGCACAGTAAAAACAGAGAGGTAGACCTACATTTGTTGTTTTTGTTTTTTTTTTTAAATTAAGTTTATCTTCAAAAATATTCATTTCAAAATGAAAGTACATAGAAAACAAACACAGCAAGTGGAAAATAACAAAAACATATGTAAACGTGTAGCGTTTCTTATACATGTCTCTGATGCTACTGCTATCTCTCTTCTACAGTAAAGACTCAAGCTCACATACAAAAATGCCAAAACAGATGTCTGCAAATTGTTATTCAACCAATGACTGTGTTGTGTGAATCCATTGGCTGAAATCAGAGCCAGAGGACAGTGATAGAGATACTAGCTTCCTACAGATGTACTGCCTCTCAAGTAGCCAAGCAAAGCAATGAAAGCAGTCATTTAAAGCTGAAAGAAAAACATGCACACGTGCTCACCAATAACAAAGTCAGTTGTACACCTACCCTCGATAATGATAAGTGAAGCTCTGAAGCGGACCCATGATTGAAACCACACTGACTTTACTCACCTCAGCACCATTTCGATTTCACAAATGTGAATTCTTTGTAGCAGCATCAAGTGTGTCTATAATCTCAATTTTGAAATGGATGTTTTCCCACTCTTTCTCTCTCTCTTTCACTGCATCACCATCTCATTTTTTTTCCCCCATTCAGTTGTACAGACATACAGTGCTTAATAAATTCCTTAGACCACCACCCAGTTTAAGGTGTTTGCCACCGCTGTCCAAAATGAACATTATTGCTGATTATCGAAATACTTTATGTTTCTGTAATGGTTAATCTGCCAGTATGTGCAAGCTCTTCAATCAAAATGATTTCTTTAATGTTAAAGTGCAATGCAAGATGCAAGATGGCGCCGTGCCAGCGGCAGCTAGTTACAGCAGCTCCGGTTAACTTTAGGTCTGTTTAGTTATTTTTGTAGTTTTCTTCTCTTTTTAAGTTTTTCTTTTCAGCAAGTAGGGTGACGCTTTTGTACGGGACAGACATGGATGTGCAAATAGCGTTTTCCCTACTTTGTTTACTACTGTTTTCGGAACTTTTTAAATCCGCATCTGGTGACCCGTTCAGCCATGGCTCCATTGTTTACAGTCGGGAACAGCTGTTGGCGCTGAGCCAGGCCAGGCCGCTGTCGTGGGAGAGACCAGACATCCCAGCTGAGCTCCGCAGAAGGAGGAGAGGATGCCGGGCAGGACTGAAGCGTCGGGAGAAGAGGAGACGCTACAAGCCGTCCGTTCCATCTGTGATTATGGGGAATGTGAGGTCTCTCCCGAATAAGATGGAAGAACTGACGGCGCTGACCAGGCTGCAGTGGGAGTATAGGGAGAGCAGCCTCATGATGTTCACGGAGTCATGGCTGAACGAACTCACTCCGGACTCACTTTTAACTCTGGACGGATTCCATCTGGTCAGAGCGGACCGGAACGCGAGGGAGAGTGGTAAGAGAAAGGGTGGGGGCCTCGCGATGTATGTGAATGAGAGATGGTGTAATGCTGGGCACATTAGCGTTAAAGAGCAGCTCTGCACTAAGGATGTAGAATTACTGGCGGTCAGTCTGCGTCCGTTCTATCTGCCCCGGGAGTATTCACATGTAATAGCCATTACTGTGTACATCCCTCCCTCGGCTGATGCGGCTGCAGCCTGTGAACTCATCCACAGTGTAGTGTCCCAGCTGCAAACATCTCACCCTCAGTCTCTTATCATCATCTCAGGAGACTTTAATCATGCATCGCTCTCTGCCACTCTCCCCACGTTCACCCAGTACGTGACCTGCCATACCAGAGACAATAAAACCCTGGACCTGCTGTATGCAAACATCAAGGATGCATACAGCTCCTCACCCCTCCCCCCACTGGGCCACTCAGATCACAACCTGGTGAGACTGCAGCCCATTTACATACCTATGGTGAAGAAACAACCCCCCACCACCAGGTATGTGAAGAAGTGGTCTGACGAGGCCACTGAGGCGCTGCAGGACTGCTTTGAGACCACAGACTGGGATGTGCTGTGTGGTCCACACGGGGAGGACATTGATGCACTGACAGACACTGTTACGGACTATATCAACTTCTGTGCAGAGAACATCGTACCGACCAGGAAAGTACGGTGTTTCTCTAACAGCAAACCCTGGGTGTCCCTGGAACTGAAGGCCCTGCTGAAGGAGAAGAGGAGGGTCTTTGGATCTGGGGACAAAGAGGAGCTGAGGAGGGTGCAGAAGGAGATAAAGAAGAAGATCAAGGCGGACAAGGCCAGCTACAGGACCAAGATGGAATCTCACCTGCAGGACAATAACACAAGGGAGGTCTGGAGAGACCTGAGATCCATCTCTGGTTACAGCAGAGGCCATGAGAGGGGAACTGCAGCAGGAGGCCAGGAGTGGACCAATGAGCTGAATCTATTCTTTAACAGATTCGACTCTGCTCCCACTCCTCCCCCCTCTCATCAAAGCACCGACCAGCCAGCTCCTTCTTCACACCTCAGCTCTCTACCACCAACACCACCAACAGCACCCCTCCTCCCATCCCCGTCTTCTACCACCTCCGGACTCCGCATACAGCCCCATCACCCCTCCTCGTCTCACCCCCCACCATCACCCCTCCCCCTGCCACCCTCCCCCTGCCTCTCCATAACAGCTGATCAGGTGAGAAGTGAACTTAAAAAGATCAAGACCAGGAAAGCTGCAGGTCCTGATGGAATCAGCTCCAGACTCCTTAGAGACTGTGCAGACCAGCTCTGTCAGGTGCTGCTGCACATCTATAACCTGAGCCTGAGTCTGGAGAGGGTTCCTCTGTTATGGAAGACTTCCTGCCTGGTTCCTGTCTCTAAGACCAGGAACCCCAGGGAGCCTAACCACTTCAGACCTGTGGCCCTCACTTCTCACCTGATGAAGACCATGGAGAGGATCGTCCTCAAGAACCTCCGTCCCCAGGTGAGCCAGTATCTGGATCCACTGCAGTTCGCCTACCAACCGAACATTGGAGTGGATGATGCAGTGGTCTACCTGCTGCACAGATCACTGACTCACCTGGAGAAACCCAGCAGCACTGTGAGGGTCATGTTCTTTGACTTCTCCAGTGCTTTCAACACCATCCAGCCTTCTCTGCTCAGGGTGAAGCTTGAAGGAGCGGGAGTAGACTGTCACCTGGCTGCTTGGACCATCGACTACCTCACCAACAGACCACAGTACATGAGGCTTCAGGACTGTGTGTCTGATGTGGTAGTCAGCAGCATGGGGGCCCCACAGGGGACAGTGCTCTCCCCCTTTCTCTTCACCCTGTACACATCGGACTTCCACTACAACTCTGGGAGCTGTCACCTCCAGAAGTTCTCCGATGATACAGCCATTGTTGGGTGCGTATCTGAAGGGGACGAGCGGGAGTACAGGATGGTCATCTCTGACTTTGTGGACTGGTGTGAGCGAAACCATCTGCAGCTCAACGCCAGTAAGACGAAGGAGATGATCGTGGACTTCAGCAGGAGGAGGACACCCCAGACTGCACCGGTGAACATCCAGGGTTTGGACATTGACATGGTGGACACATACAAATACCTGGGTGTTCACCTCAACAACAAACTGGACTGGACACACAATACAGAGGTTCTGTACAAGAAGGGCCAAAGTCGTCTCCACCTGCTGAGGAGACTGAGGTCCTTTGGAGTGTGCAGGACTCTGCTCAGGACATTTTATGACTCTGTGGTAGCGTCTGCTATTTTCTATGCAGTGGTCTGCTGGGGAGCAGGGAGCACTGAAAGGGACAGAAAGAGACTAAACAGACTGGTCAGGAGGGCTGGTTCTGTCCTGGACTGTTCCCTGGACTCCATAGAGGAGGTGGGTGAGAGGAGGATGTTGTCAAAGCTCACATCCATCATGGACAATCCCTCTCACCCACTGCATGACACTGTGGGGTCTTTAAGCAGCTCCTTCAGCAGCAGACTGAGACATCCACCCTGCAAGAAGGAACGCTATCACAGGTCCTTCATTCCATCTGCTATAAGACTTTACAACATCAGCATCACTGGCTGATGTTAACATAAACTGGACTATATCATTACCACCCCAAACCATAAAATTTGCACTGACATTCTTGCACTGCACATCTCTGCACTTTTAAACTTTATTTTTATTTTTATTTTTTCTGTTAAAAAATTTTGCCACCCTTGTATATATTGTAAATAAAGCTGCTGTAACAATGTAAATTTCCCCTGGAGTGGGGAGAAATAAAGAACTTTATCTTATCTTATCTTTATCTTATCTTATCTTATCTTAAAATATAATTATTGTTGTTATCCATGAATTTTAAAATGTACAGTTTTACAAACAGGCAGGAAAAATGGATGGGTTAAGGCACAATATTGTTTTTAATTGAAATGCCAAGTGAGTGGCAGTTG
Organism: Amphiprion ocellaris; assembly: GCF_022539595.1. Classification (NCBI taxonomy): domain Eukaryota; kingdom Metazoa; phylum Chordata; class Actinopteri; family Pomacentridae; genus Amphiprion; species Amphiprion ocellaris. Next base: position 35,492,272 of record NC_072774.1, read on the forward strand.
TGTGGACCAAAATGCCTTGTTGATGTGAGAGGTCAAAGGAGAATGGGCAGACTGGTTGGAGATGATCGAAAGGCAACAGTACCTCAGATAACCTTTTTTTTTGACAACCAAGGAATACATCTCTGAATGCACAAAACGTCCAACCTTGAAGAAGAAAGAAGCCAACCTTGTGGTCAGTGAAAAACCCACCCTTGCACCTGAGCCCCAGCTGCCCAATGTTGTGGGATTTTAAAACTGAACAAACAGCAACAGCTAAAAATATGATTAAGTTAGACTTATGTACAAGAATGAATAATGCTGTGTGTGTCACGGTATGGAGGAGTGGTGAACCCAAAGTGAGAGATACACAGAGCAGGCAGCAGGCAGACTGTATTTAAACTGGATTATTTACAATAATACTAAAATAAACCAATTTAACTAATGGCCAGAACTCACTACAGGTGAGGGAGGGAGGAAGGCAGGCTCCCAGGGATCAGCAGTCCGGGGGTTCAAGTCCTCTATTTGAAGGACGGCCTCTAAATCCTCTATCTGGAGGCTTCTTGGAGGGTCCAGGTCCTCTATCTGGAGGACTCCTGGGGGAAAGGCAAGCTGCTCCGTGGTTGCAAAGCTAAGAAAACAGGCAGGATGATCCGACGCTGTGTAGAGCGCAGATCCCACTTTTATTGTGGATAGGATGATGACATGAGCTGTGTGACTGCTGGAGATCAGCGCAAATGCACAAAATTATTCAAATCAGACTCTGAAGACTGAAGACTTTTTCTTGAACCTTTAAAGATACTAATAGTTGATCCAGAAGCGATTTTTGAAAAAGTTGGTGGACGAAGCTGCCAGACCATCACTGGTGCCTATCTGGCAGACAGAGATCCAACATTGAGCTGAAATGTCACGGTAAAAATCAGACAACTTATTCCCTAATATTATTAGAAGCTGTGCAAAAAAAAATAAATAAAAAATTGCGTTGTGTCCCCACAGCATTAGATGATTTCAGCACTCTCCAGCAGAATCCATTTGACTGCAAAGTCCATATGAGCTACAATAAAACACTCTCTAGTGGCTCTTTGGATGCAGTCATACAGGCAGGAAACAGCACTAAGAGGAGCCTATTATATGAGCAAAAACACTATTTTGAAACATTAATGATTCCTGCACCAATAGGAGTGCTTTTATCTTTGTTAGCCAGAACACTTGCTGGGAGATGCTCCATTTTGACACAAGGTTCACAGTCAGGAGGTCAGAGGCCACAATACCTGCTGCCGTAAAATCCACAGCACCAAACAGAGAAAACAACTAAGAAAGACAGAAAATGATGAAGAAAGGGTAAACGTCCCACAGTGATATAACTTAAATGTACAAGGTCATGGTTTTAGAAGGCTGTTTCATGTTCCATTCACTGAACATTTTTACAGGATGTCAAAAAGTTTCTCTTTTCATTCCCTTCAGAGGGGTTTGATCAATACACCTCAGCCTCCTGTTAGCTTTTGTTTGGGAGTCAGAGGGAAAGTTAAATAATTCTTTCAAAATCACAAGAAAGACATCCTGTTCAGAATAATAAATCACCCTATGAATAAATGATAAGGCCAAAGTGCAGGGTTTGCAGTTGGTTTAAAGTAAAATAATTTTGATCTTTCATTCCTCATAACCAGAGCTTAATGCATAAGTTATTGTGTAATTGAAAATGCATACCATTGTGTGTGTGTGTGCCCATCAAAAATGACACTAAAGAGTATTCTAAACAGCCAGCTTAGGAGTACAAAGGTTCTTTGCTTAACTTAACAATGGAACACATGTATTAAAGTACTTATTTCTAGGTGTATGGCATTGAAGTAACACATATAGAGAAACTTCCAAGTGATCATATTCACATGTACACTTAGAGAAAAAAAAAGCCATTGCAAAAGTATTTATCCTGCAACTACCATATTGTTCTATTTTTTAAAAATTAAAAATGCCACATTTTACTGTTTTTAAAAAAAAAGAAATTAATAAATAGTAAAAATGTAAATTTCATCAGTATGAAATTTGTGTGACAGAAGCATTTTTAAAACAAACATTTGTGAATTTAATAATAAGTTTTTTTTCTGTACATACAGTTGAAGACAAAATTATTAGCCCCTCTCATTTTAAGTTTTTTTCAAAATTTTCTCAGGTGCCTTTTTAACAGAGCAGATGCTTTTCTACATAACACTTCTAAGCATACAAGCTTTATTTAGAAAGCATAAAATAATTGTTTTTGGCCACAATAATCGAATAATTTTAGAAAAATGAAAAATTACAATGGTCAATATTATTAGCCCCCTTAAGAACTTTTTATTGCACAAACCACTGTTGTGCAATCATGTGCTTTAACTTTGTAATGCTCATGGCTTGTAATCAATTAATAAATCACTAAAGTTAAAACTGAGGGTTGTCCTACATTTTACACTCAGAATGAAAACTTCATTAAGGATTTGAGCTGTCACTTGAGAAAGCATCATGCCGAAAACAAAAGAAATCAGTTTAGACCTGAGAAGAAGAATTGTCGATGCTTACAAAGCAGGAGAAGGGTATACAACATTTCCACAGCATTTCCAAGTGTCAAGAAGTGGAGTGAGAAGTATCATCAAGAACTTCAAAGAGAGCCACACGGTACAGAACAAGTCTGGCAGAGGGAGGAAGATTTCAAAGGCTCTGGAAACAAAACTTGTGAGAGATGTGTCTAAAGATGCCAGAACAACCAAAACACTAGTTAATGACTGAGCCAAGTGAGGAATTATAGTGTCAAAGAAGACAGTCACTAGAGCCCTGCACAGAAATGGACTGCAGGGATGCAGGCCAAGAAAAACTCCACTTCTACAGAAGAGACACCCTCAAACCAGACTGAGGTATGCTAAGGACAATCTGGACAAAGATTATGAAGACTGGAAGCATCTGCTTTGGTCAGATGAGACCAAACGAGAGCTCTTTGGCCATAGAGACGATGCTTATGTTTGGAGAAAGAAGGGAGGGGAACACCGTCCCCACAGTTAAACATGGTGGTGGCAGCATTATGCTTTAGGGATGCTTCAGTGCGCCTGGAACTGGGAATCTTGTCAAGGTTGAAGGAGTTATGAATAAAGAAGGATATACAAAAATGTTGAAAGAAAACTTCAGTCAGCTCTAAAACTGGGTCGTTGTCATGTTGAACACAGCTTTATCTTCATCATGATGTCACTCTTCTTACCTGAAACCTTAGGTATGGAGAGAAGTCTATGCTGCTGACCTTGGGTTTAATATCTAAGGTGTCTATATCAAATGGTTTTCCAAAAATAAATTTAAAAAATCTTGGACCCAAAGTCGTACAGTTCTGATTCCGTTGAACTTACTTGGTTCTCAGGTTCACAAAAATCACTAGGTTGGGCAAGGAGACTGGCAGTAGCACTCTACCAGTAGAGCAAAGAAACTTCCACCACACAAGAAACACACACACTACCACTGCATCAGCTGGAATAACAAAAATGCATACATTTATGAAAAAGATTTCGTTCTCATTTTGAACACATTCCCCTTTAAACAAAACAAAACAGAAAAGTGTTTCTGAATCAACCTTGACAACTTAAATTGAACAATAAATACTTTTCTTGTTTTACCCTGTTTGCTCAGTAATCAGTCTTTTAATAGTCTTTGTTTCAAGCTTCCTCAAGCTGTAGTTATAGCACTTTGAAATAGTCTTTTAGTCATTTTTTTTACCTTTTTGGATCCAACAAAAAACTAGTCTAAGATCTCAGAGAAAAGTGCAAAAAATAAAAAATCCTCTCTTTCAACTTGGTTTCTACCACTCCATGGAACAGCACAGCATGTACATGTCCGTCTCTGGCCACAATGATGGCGTCTTTCAGCAACGAGGGCGGCCTGCTCAAAGATTGTCCTCTGAAGGAAAAAGATTGTCCTCTGAAGAAAAAAGATTGTCCTCTGAAGAAAAAAGATTGTCCTCTGAAGAAAAAAATGTCCTCTGAAGAAAAAAGATTGTCCTCCCAAAAAAAAAAAAAAAAAACAGGATAAAAAGAAAATGTCTGGCGGACTTAGTCCTGATGATACTCCTGGTGTAACAGACGCTGCAGCTTGACAGCTCTCTCTCTCTCTCTCTGGCGATATTATTGTGAATTTACCGTTCCACAAAACAGTCTAATGCATTTCAAAGTTAGTCTCTAATTTTGATCTGCCAATGGGACTTGAGACGGAAATTAGCCGTATGGCTACAATCTATCGTATTTACATGAAAATGTACATCAATACGAATTGTCCCATTTTAAAAATAAATGAATAAATGAAAATGAAATGAATAACATGAGTTCACTTTTTAGTTCTCTTTCAACAAATTAATTCAAACTTACAGTTCAAACCAGACGAAGCTAGCATCATGCTACCTGTCCGAGCTACATGCTGTCCCTGCCGCGGCTGTTTAGGGAAGAAGAAGAAAACTTCTGCACACATGTAACGTAACCTGCTCGAGGTGCGTTAAGGGAACCCCCGTAAAATCATGCACACGTAAAGCAGCACGTAAAGCAGCACATAAAGCAGGACGCTGGCGATGCATTTAATGAACCTCTGTCATTTTGTGTATCACAGAAATAACCTGGGTTACAATGACAATGACCCAAAACAGACGTCGCTCCTGAAGATCTACCTCCAGAGGAGCAAAGTGAATGTTATTGACTGGCCTGCACAAAGCCCTGACTTGAATTGCATTGAAAATCTGTGGGGTCAACTGAATACCAGGGTCCATGCCAGAAGACCATCAAATCTGGGGTAGCTTGAGAGATTTGCCAAAGAAAAATGGGCTGTGATTCCTCAGGAGATGTCAGAGACTTGCTACTAACTACAACAAATGACTGCGAGCTGTTATCCAGCAAAAAGGATTTACAACTGACTATTAGCATCACTAGGCGAATAATTTTGACCCTGGTAGTTTTTGTTTTTTGTTCACTTTTTGCCTTTATTTAGTAGTATAGTATAGTAACGCAGGAATTGCCAGAGAGAGAATAGGGAATCTGCTGCACCCATATGTTATGCACCCTAACCACTAATTCAGGTCATCCCAAACAAACACAATTTTTCCTGAATCATGTCACTCATCGAGTCTGAGTGAAATTCAACACTGAAAGTAGTAATTTCACAGCCAAACTTCAAAATCTGAAAGTCATTATATCCCCAAATCGCAGACATTTCTTCCATTTCCTGTGTGTGCAAAGTGCATTACCTTTTAATTGACCATTATAGTATGCTGTCAATGGTACATTACATATACTTTCAGGGATAGGTACATTGTATAATATAACTTTGGGACCGATTTTTCTGTTGTGAAAGGAATATGTTGACTTTCAGTAGAGAACTATTGTCTCCCCATTCTGGCAGTGAATATTTACATAAACATAAGCATTGCATCACTGTTGGTGTGCCAGAAAATCAGATTTTAAACTCTGCTATACTGCACAGAAAGATTTATCTGGAGCTAGACTTAGTCAGCACTACATGAACTCATTTAGCAAGGGCTTGAATGTAATGGACATTCATTTAGATTTTAAAAATTATGCAAACTCAATTAAAACTTGCTTGACACCCAAAAATCACTGACATTTGCGAGCAAAGACACCTGCAATCCTCAGCAAGGGATGCTGCAGTTGATTACAAGTCAACCTGAAACATTTTTCAATACAGGATAGGAGTGTACAATTTGAAAAACTGCACTTTAAAGTTTTTTTTTTTTTTTTAAATACGTTTATCCAGTTTCTGCTGTAGCCTATATTCAGAATTATGTATCTGGTGACTGAGGTAGCTGTTGCCTGTAGGATACAATGCTGAGATGTAAATTAGGCACTAAGTATAATTAAAGTAATCAGACACAAAACTATTACCTTCTCTGTTCTTCTTTTGTCAGGAGTTGACTACATTAATCAAGACAACCACAAAGATTTAATATTAATTGCCTTACCTCCACCCACCTGAACACCATCTTTGACAAGAGAGAGGCATATGTGATAGGTAGAGGCTTAGACATGGGTCTGATGTTGTTTATGAGAGCCTCTGCAGGTAGTAGAGGTGAGTTGTGAGTTGGCGGTGTGCTGCTTCTCCAACAGAGTCTATGAGAAAGCTGAAGCGGCCTCAGTGGGGTGTATATATATATATATATATATATATATATATATATATATATATATATATATATATATATATACGTGTGTGTGTGTGTGTGTGTATATATATATATACATACATATATATGTGTGTGTGTGTGTGTGTGTGTGTGTGTGTGTGTGTGTGTATATATATATATATATATACACTATATTGCCAAAAGTATTCGCTCACCTGCCTTCACTCGCATATGAACGTAAGTAACATCCCATTCCTAATCCATAGGGTTCAATATGACGTGGGTCCACCCTTTGCAGCTATAACAGCTTCAACTCTTCTGGGAAGGCTGTCCACAAGTTTTAGGAGTGTGTTTATGGGAATTTTTGACCATTCTTCCAGAAGCTCATTTGTGAGGTCACACACTGATGTTGGACCAGAAGGTCTGGCTCTCAGTCTCCTCTCTAATTCATCCCAAAGGTGTTCTATGGGGTTGAGGTCAGGACTCTGTGCAGGCCAGTCAAGTTCATCCACACCAGACTCTGTCATCCATGTCTTTATGGACCTTGCTTTGTGCACTGGTGCACAGTCATGTTGGAAGAGGAAGGGACCAGCTCCAAACTGTTCCCACAAAGTTGGGAGCATGGAATTGTCCAAAATGTCTTGGTATGCTGAAGCATTCAGAGTTCCTTTCACTGGAACTAAGGGGCCAAGCCCAGCTCCTGAAAAACAAGCCCACACCATAATCCCCCCTCCACCAAACTTTACACTTGGCACAATGCAGTCTGACAAGTATGGTTCTCCTGGCAACCTCCACCCCAGACTGGTCCATCAGATTGTCAGATGGAGAAGCGTGATTGGTCACTCCAGAGAAGGTGTCTCCACTGCTCTAGAGTCCAGTGGTGGCTGCTTTACACCACTGCATCCCACGCTTTGCATTGCACTTGGTGATGTATGACTTGTATGCAGCTGCTCGGCCATGGAAACCCATTCCATGAAGCTCTCTGCTGAAGCACTGTTCTGGAGCTAATCTGAAGGCCACATGAAGTGTGAAGGTCTGTAGCGATTGACTGCAGAAAGTTGGCCACCTCTTGGCACTATGCTCCTCAGCATCCACTGACCCCGCTCTGTCAGTTTACGTGTCCTACCACTTGGTGGCTGAGTTGCTGTTGTTCCCACACACTTCCACTTTCTTATAATACAGCTGACAGTTGACTGTGGAATATTTAGGAGTGAGGAAATGTCACGACTGGATTTGTTGCACAGGTGGCATCCTATCACAGTTCCATGCTGGAATTCACTGAGCTCCTGAGAGCGAGCCATTCTTTCACAAATGTTTGTAAAAGCAGTCTGCATGCCTAGGTGCTTGATTTTATACACCTGTGGCCATGGAAGTGATTGGAACACCTGATTCTGATTATTTGGATGGGTGAGCAAATACTTTTGGCAATATAGTATATACGTATATATATATATATATATATATATATATATATATATATATATACATATACATATATATATATATATATATATATATATATATATATATATATATATATATACATATACATATATATACACACACACACACACACACACACACAGACACACATACAATCTTTGTTGGAATTGCATCACCCGATCATCTACAATCAGTGTGATAGAGCTGACACTGGAACCCAAAATATTGTTTATTAATCCTAGAACATAGAAATGTCCCACTTTACAAGAAGTATGTTTGTTTTTAGTATTTTGGGAGTTACAGCTGAACAGAGACCATTCAAGCCTTCAGTATGGGCTTGTTAGAAACAGACCCTTTTAAAGAAGGTGTAAATACATCCAGTATAATTAAGCATAGTGTTCTTTGCTGTGACGTGTATGGGAACCATCTTTATGCAAAAATAGACTGGGAGCACAAAGTGAATGTCTATTTTTGTTCTCTCAGAGATGGTGCTGCCATAAACATGCTTAAGCAAATAACTCATCTACTCCAAAGATGATTGAAGACAAATGCCAAAAAACTATTTAAAAAATGGACTATGTAGAATCTAAAATGATCTGCAGAGTCCCTCTTAGTCGTGAAGAACAGACTAAAAACCCAGCTCTTCACTGAACACCTTTGCACTTACCAGACTGCAAAAAAACTGAAAAAAAAATTCCTATTACGTCCACTGCCTGTGGACACCACGGTCCTATTGTCACACTTGTTTTATAGCTCTTATCCAGGTTGTTTTCTCCTGACTAGATCCTTGCTTGTGTTGTATCTAATTTCAGATGTACATCGCTTTGGATAAAAGTGTCTGCTGAAGGAAATTGTAGAATTGTAAAAATTTGTTAAAGTAAGTGGGTGTTCCAACCAAAAAGCAGTATCACTGCCTGGTTCCTTTGAGGAATCATGTTATTACTTCACTAGTGATGCCTCGTTGTTACTATGAATGGCAAAGTAAAAAGTATAATGTTGGAGAGTTCATCATTTTAAAATGGGAAAAGATGAATAGGGAAACATCTGAAGCCAAAAAGAGGGTTGGTTTCGTGAACGTACGCGGGTCTGTGGCACTACCATCTAACCTGCTGTTGCACCTCGCTGTGTTACCATGGCAACAACAGAAACCACACAGAGGACAACAATGGAGGAGCTAATTTTAGAGTTAGTTGGAATGACACCTTTATTAGACAGCCTAATCAGGGAGGAGAACAGTATTGGAGCTTATAGTGAGATAAACATCTGGGATACCACACACAAAAAATAACTTGTTTGATTTACTTAACCCTCGTATGGTGTTCATATTTTTGTTTCACAGCCAGTGTTTACGGGTCTGGTGGACCCGTTGCATTTTGGGGTTTATCAATTCAACGCAGTCAAATAATTTTATGTTAAATACTCAACAGATGTTTTCCTCATTCCAATTACAAGCAATATAAACAACATAAATGGTAAATATTTGCTCTTTACCTTTGTTAGATCACATTTATGAACTAAAGTGTCACAGCTTAAGCTGTGGGCTGAGGGAGTGCTCTCTCTCTCTCTCTCTCTCTCTCTCTCTCTCTCTCTCTCCTAGGTGTGTGTGGCGTTGAAGCTGGCTGCAGGTGTGGATCATCATAATCAGCAGATCTGGTGCAGATGGGAGCCGCTGATTGTCACTCTGGCTTCTCCATAAAAGCAGACCTCACTCGTCCTTCCAAGCTGGACCGTCGTCTAATCTCCAGTACTGGGTACTGGTACTGGGAATAGAAGCAGTCTTTGCCACTTACCTGGAACCATCAGTAACCCAGTTTTCTATGTTTAGAGGTTGACTCCTGCCTGCTGTCTGCTACCTGGATTTCCGTTGCCTGCTGGTTCTCCGTTCCTCTAAGGATTCTGCTAACCACCTTCTGCCAGCTTGCCTTGGGACGAATTCCATCATTGTGGATGCCAGTTACCGCCTACTCAACAGACGCCATTCTGCCAACTCTGTGTTAACAACTGGAAGCACAGAAGTTGGAGAGACTCCTGTCCAAGTCCGACGTTTTTCCCCTCATTACAGTCAGCTAAGTTCTTGACTCTTAGTAACACCACACTATCAGTTTCTTCAGTAGTTTACTTGTTGAAATAATTAGATCAGTTTTTCGTGTAGACTATTAGTAGAATTGTTATGCATTTCATAGAAAAATATTTAGTCTTGGGGTTTTCAGGTTTCAGGGTTACTGTAATCTTAGTTTTTGTTTAGTCATATTTTGATTCGTTTTCCTGCCTTGGTTATACCAAACATGGTTTAACTGTTCATCCATCCATCCATTATCTATACACCACTTAATCCTCATTAGGGTCATGGGGGGGCTGGAGTCTATCCCAGCTGACTCGGGCGAAGGCAGGGGACACCCTAGACAGGTCGCCAGTCTGTCGCAGGGCTACATACAGAGACAAACAATCACTCACACATTCACACCTACGGGCAATTTAGAATAATCAATTAACCTCAGCATATTTTTGGACTGTGGGAGGAAGCCGGAGTACCCGGAGAGAACCCACGCATGCACAGGGAGAACATGCAAACTCCATGCAGAAAGATCCCGGGAAAGCCGGGACGTGAACCAGGGACCTTCTTGCTGCAAGGCGAAAGTGCTAACCACTACGCCACTGTGCAGCCCATATGGTTTAACTGTTTACTCAGTTATTCTGGTTGTAGTTAGTCTTCCGTACCGCTAGAGGTTTCATAGATCAGTTCTGTCTTTAGAGGTTTTGTAGTTCTTCTGGTTCTGGGTTTATAGTTCCAGTTGACATTTGTAGTTCTATATGTGATATTGTAAATAAAAGCATTGTTAAAACTATATCCTCAGTGTTCATCTTCATTTCCTGCTTCTGAGCCTTTTTGCATCTGCCGTAACATAAAGTGCTACTCGTTTTTTGTTTGTTTCATTGATAAAATATAATAAAAGGAAATCAATTCTACTCATGGTAAGAGTAGAAAAAATAAACACATTTACAAATGAAGGAAGGTTTTTCATAACTACTAACTTTTGTTTTTTTTTTGAACTTCATTAGAAATTTAACCCTTTCAGCTCAATTTATGCAACACAAGCTGGACAATACAGTCACCATTGTCAGTCAAGACAACACATCAGTCCCACTGAACACATGGTCTTTTCATGCCAGCCTGTACAACACATGAGGGGCAGAGTTATACTGTGTGTGCTGCATATGTATGTCTTGTACTTGATGGAAGTGGCATCACAGGTAGCCCAGATCTTTATACCACATTTTGCAGGTTTAAATGATGTATACTGTCTGAAGGGGGAAGCGGCCGCAAAATGGCATCAGCTGCTCATCATAGTGACTTTAGGCCCAGTACAGGGTTGTAAAACAGTGGGAGGTGGTGCAACCACTTGTCCCACACTGTCCTGATGGCAGCTAGGTTGTCTCTGCCGTCAGGCTGGTCTGTCGTCTTGGTTATCAAACTGGAAGATCCTGGAAGTTATGTGGAAGTTTTCCAGAGACATTGTTGCACGGAAAAGTTCTCTGCCAGTTTCTGCATCCCACAGGGATTCTGTGGATTCTCCTTTGGACCTGAAAACTCCAGCAAGGATAAGAAACCCAAAATAAGCATGTAAATGGGTTTGGTCTATCTCCCTCCACCTCTCTCCAAAAACATGTCTTCCTTCTGAATTAGTGCAATCCAGAATAATTTTCTGGTTAGAATCTGTGATGAAAATCTCAAAAGAAGACTTGATGTCCTCCACATGAGTAACTGTCATGTATGTTGGTCTTGGTTGCATCCTTGTCACCTTGGTAGCCATGTGGGGTGGCTCATTTCTTGGGCAAGAGGACCATTCATTTTTAGCATTTACTGACATCCATATTTCTTCACTTGCTAGCTGCTGATGGGCTTGTTCTGGTCCTGGGACTGGCTGGTCCTGGACTGGCTGCTGGTGGACTGGTGCTGTGGCTTGTCTTTGCTTTGGAGCTAGCTGATGCTCAATCTCATTCTCTTCTTCAAAGTCACTGTCAGACCCTGACTTTTCAGAAATGTGATCCTCAGATTCTGAAATCTCTTCCTCTACGTCGTTATCAAATGCTTCCCTCTCTTCCAAAATCAGTTGCAAGGCCCTCTGAGCAGAGAGTCCTTGGCCATCTTGATCAGTTGTAATAAGGAACCACACTGACAAAGCTATATTTATTGTGTCCCAGCCCCAATCTGCAGCTGGGATAGAGTATGAGAAAATAAAGATGGTTCCCGCAAGAGAGAGGGTGTTGGTGCTTGAATTTTGCAACAATGCTGCAAACTTGTGCGGGAACAGCGGGACGGACAATTCCAATACCATCACACACACACACACACACACACACACACACACACACACACACACACACACACACACACACACACACACACACACACAGGAGGCCCAGAAAGGAGGAGGACAGAGTGAAGGTACACAGAACCTTTCATCGGCCCTGGGATACAGTGGACCCGAACATCCTGTATGTAATATAAATGTGTAGGGGGGGTGTACGGTGTGTGGTCATTGAAAATGAGTTGTGATATGTTCTTCACAGGAAATGAGCCAAGGCCAATGAATCTGGGTTTGAAATAAAAAATTATCGTATTACTTTTCTTTGATACAAAAATGAAAATGGGTCCCACAGATCCGAACACCATACAAGGGTTAATACAGTTATGTCAACAATTTCCACAAAACTAAGTTGTGTTAGATTTAATTTAGTAATATTATTAATGTGGTAATAACTACATTGTGTACAACCAACAAGACTGCATTGAATAATTTCAACATTATCTGGTCAAGTTAGACCTGCTTAACAGGTCTGTGTTCAGCTAACTAAACAGACAACCCCTAACCACTGATTGCTGTTCTTCCTCTCTTTAAGTGGCATAAAACATACAACCTCTCTCAATTTCAAATTGTTCCTCTCATTCTCTCCTTTTTTTGAAAATTTTGAAAGTCTGTTAAACATCTGAAACAAAGAGCATTTCCCTCGTAATTGTAACAGGTCAACATACACATTGTTTCTGCCAGATGATCTCCTCCAACTTCTGTGCTGCTTCAGAGCACAAAAAAGGTCTTTAATGATCCACACTCCTTTTGAAATGTCTTGTCTAAAATGTTTTTTAGCACTTGGGCCTTTTTTGAGAGGTTTCTGCAATCTAGTTCCATCACAAGTTTATGCAGTACCTCAAATGTGCACTTCAATTTTGTTGGGTAGCTCAAATCCAGTGAGTACATGAGGCAAATAAAATGGCAAATGCATTTTGCAGCATTACCAAGGTCATGAAGCACTTCCACACATTGGATGATAATTCCAACAGCTTCCAGGTCTTCTGTGGGTTCTACACCTTCTTTCTTTCTTTATGGTGAAGATTCCCAGGACCATCTGCTCTATAGTCTCCTGGTTGTCCTCAACATCCTCAAAAACAGAACAAATAATTATAAACCCTTAGCTATGACATACACGCCAGAAAAAAGCTAAGTGATAATTATCCAGATTTCCATCATTCCAGACTGCGTTCAGTGTAGTTTTTCTAATTCAGACATGACCTACTGATGGTATTAAAATATGTTGTCAACCATGGACATGAAAAAAAGCTTTACAAAAAGGTGACATTTGAGAAACCATCCATGAACAATACCTTCAAACAGTAGTCCACAAACTGCTATTAATGTTAGTTAGAAGGGATTTTTACTATGGAAGCATGGCAGTCTTTAAGGATGTCAATGTTCTTTTTTATATTAGTGTCAGCAAATCTCATGTTTGTATCTACAACAATAATGACAAGACCCAAAAAGTGTTGCATGTACCCTAAGCCTTGTATCTTATCCTTTTGTGCCATTGACCTCTGGTGTCCAAAAACTACTATAAACAAGTGAAACACAGCGCAGCACTGGGTAACATTTTCCTTCACTAAAAATGGTTTGGTCACAATATATTGTTTAGTAACAGCTACAATAAGTAAGACAGCGATCACATTTTCCGTTTCTGGAGGGAAATTATGTAGACAGCAGAGGCCAAAACACTTACAAGGTACTCCCTTATGTGGTTTTCAGGGTCTTCATTGAGGTAAACAATTAGTGCTTTCGATACACAGGTTCTTGTTTCAACTGAATCATTCTACAACAGAGAATAAGGGAAGTGTGTAAGAGCGATCGTATTGTTGCATTGTGCTGATATTAACAGAAGAGATGCATCGCTGTTCAACTTCATGACATTTTTTAAAGTTTAGGTACATATTTTGCCATGATGGAATGTTTATTTGAGGTACATGAGAGAAATAAAATGTTATTTTCTGATCGTTTTACAAGATCACAACTGAGCACCAGGTGCATGTTGTTGGAATATCTTAATCAGTATACAGCTTTCCAAATAAAGACACAGCTGCAGTAAGTAGTAATAGAAGAAATTTTAACTAAAATATTTTTAATGAGCAGACTGTTAGAAAAACACACCTTTTCTATGTCCGCCATGATATTCCTTATTTTTCATCCTGCTGCTACTCCTTTCCTTCGGAAAACAGTCATTAGCTGGGGAGAGTAGTGATCCAGCTGCTGCATGAACTTGGATCACAGTGGTGACGCAAATAAACTCTGTTTCTACCTACTAACATTTCACAATGATGGTATAAAATCAACAATGCTTCCTGGGGTCCGTTTCATGAAGCAGGTTCAACAAACTCTGAGTTTAACCCTGAACTCTGAGTTGATCTACTCTGAGATAGAAAACTCTGAGTTTTCGGTTTCACAACAGCTGATTTGAGTTGGTTAAATCAACTCGGAGTAGTTTCACCCAGAGTTAAACGCGTGCACCACAACTCTGAAAAGCCAGTATCAATGGAGCGCCGATTCGACGAGTCACCATGGCAACGGGGAAGCGGAGGACTACATCGCTTGAATTGGAAATCTTAATGCGCTTATATAGCGAGTTTGAACACGTTTTTAGAAAGAAGTGCAACACCTGCAGCTGCAAAAGAGAGGGAGACGGTGTGAGAGAACATTGCTGCCCGGGTCAATGCGTAAGTTTAAATCACAATAATATTACAGGGGAAGACTATTAAGTTCATTCATTTAGGTGCAATCCTGCGGGGGTGAAGCGCACGTGGCAGCAGCTGAAGATGAAATATAAAAACATTGTTCAAACAGGTAAGAAGTCGGTATAATCTCATGGAGCTACCTCATTTTGATCATGTTTTACATTGTAAAGTAGCCTAAATATTAAGTTGCTGTTTGTCTGTGCAGTTGTTTTATCCTACACATTGCCTAAATGTCTGCATCCATATCATGTTCTGTTAAACAATTAAGCCTATTTAAACTAACACAGACTTCTACTCAGCCAACAGAAAGAAAGCAGATGCCTGTAAAAAGGGAGGTGGCCCAGCACCACCACCTCTAACGGAGGCAGAGGAGCTGGTCCTAAGCCAGAATTTGGGAAGGCCAGTGGCTGAGGGAATCCCTGGAGGGAGCTCATCCTCTGAGACCACATCCCAAGACACAAGTGCTTTTATAAAATGTAATGTCTCTGTGTGTGTAGCCCATGTATATGTATATATGGAATGTTTTCAAGCATATTCATACAAACATTTATTTCTCTTTTGGGTCTTTTTTCTTTTGGCCCAACAGATTCTGATGGTACTATCTGCCTGGTGGAGCCCCTTCACACCACAACAGACCTTGTAACTGTAAGTAGGCAATACTCCAAAGATTTTGCCAAATGGTAGTTTAAGTCCACTGAAACATATCAGTCATCTAGGATGAAGAGGATGAAACTGTGTCTGCTGCCTTTACAGAGGGGGATCCAGAAAGGCATCTAGAGGTATGTTAGTGATAGTTCTCTTCCCATTCACATTTCTTAACATTCTGGTGGAATATAGACTGGCATTTAGCCTACACTGATTATTGCACATTCTCATCCTTTTTAACAGAGCATGGCTGGACAGCAGCAGGATGCTCCCTCAACTTCCACTGCACAGATTCACACAGTGAGATGGATGTTCAGTAAACACCAGAGGTTCAGTCCATGGAATTCATGTGCAACTGTATAATTTAATGTCCTTCATGTATTCCCAGTTACCAGTAAAACAAATATACAAAATCCACTTGCTGAGAAAAATACAAAAAACAGATAAAGAAATGCAGTACTTGGACCACCAGATTAAGAAGGCAGATCTGGAAATTGAAATACTGGAGCACAAGTTAGAGGTGGATGCAGGTCACAGGTGAATTATGTTAACTACTGGAACATGAACTAAACTAGCTCTTTTATTTGTAGGAAATAAAGAAGACCAAATGAAATGTATGTCATGTGTTTATTTCACTGCTGTGGTGGTGATGATGGAGACTTAAACTCTGCAGTGATTATTGCATATGGTGTCTCTGACTGTTCTGCTGTCCTGGATAGCTGCAGGTGGATGAGGTCATCATCTGGGTCTTCAGTTTGTACGGCAGGGTGTTGCTCTCCTCTAATAGTGGTAATATTATGAAGAACAACACATGCCACAATAATATCACAGGCCTCTCAGGGGTCACCCTGAGGTGATGTAGACACTGGAAACAGGCTTTCAGCAGGTCTATGGTCATCTCCACCCGGGCTCTCGTCTTGCAGTGAGCCCGGTTGAAGTTCTGTTGGGGGCCTGGTTCAGGGTCAGGGTATGAGGTCATCAGCCTGGGTTGGCATGGTAACCCCTGTCACCCAGCAGAAGGCCATCAAACTCTCCTGTAATGTATAGTGGATACATTGGAGTATATTAAAGGAGGGAGACAAGTGAATTATATTGTTAAAATCTTTAGGATGCCTACCACGCTGCAGTCTGTTGCTCAGGTTAGACTCGAAAAATCCTCCAGTCATGAACAGACCCAGGCCACTTGGCCTCCACATTGGAAATGATGTGTGCAGCATCACATATGATCTTGACAGTGCAGAGAATGACTGATGTTGAACTATGATGCAGTCTTTAACATTTTGAAACCGTAGTCAATCTACCTCTAACGTACCTGCACATTTATACTGTGAATGGACTTCCTATTCACATAATCAGCTTCATTATATTTGGGAGCTTTGATGGGGATGTGGTGCCATCAATGCAGCCAATCACACTGGGAAATCCTAAAAGAAATACAATTTACTAATCCCAGTCTGAGGTTGCAGCACAATGTCATTAACAGAATATGATTTAAAATGAATTTAACAGATCTCTACATCATTCACCTGCAATCCTGTGGAACTCCTCCTTGATGACTCTGACAGGTTTATGTCCAGGGAAAACCACAAAGATGGTAAAAGCCGTTTCAGAGCCAGACACACTTTTCTGACCGTCCTGCATACAGTTGCATTACTTAAGTTCTCTGCATCTCCGACATTATATAAAAAAACTTCCATTTGCAAAGAACCGCAGCACAACACACAATATCTGCTGGGATGTGAGAGCATGACTGTGGTTGGTAATGTTGCAAATGTAATGACGGATTAGGTTGGATGTAAATTATGGACTGTGATGTGAAACGGTACCGCTCAAGAAGATAATTGTCCGAAAATGCAAGAACATCTATGCGCGGTCTGATAACAATCTCCCGACGAATATTTAATTCTGTGCGCAGTAATGCTGCTCCTTCATCTACTGGATCGTTAATAAACGGACATGCCATTTTGGCAGACGGCAGAACTAGACTTCGCCAAAACTCGCCAGCTGCCTGAATGAATGAATGAGGAAATGAAATGGCGTGTGTGACTGAAAGAGGGCAGAGACAGAGAGAAACTCGAGGTTTACTGAGAAAAACCTGGTCCCGACCAGGTTAGAGTCAGAGAGTCTGTTACTATGATAACTGACCGAGAGTTTAAGTTACCCCTCTTTGTGAAACAGGCTAGAGTTACCCCTCTGTCTCTGGTTTGAGTTACCTCCCTTTGTGAAACGGAAAACTCTAAGTTTCCCTCATTTCAGGGTTAACAAACTCAGAGTTTTCACTAAACCTGCTTCGTGAAACGCACCCGTGGTGTTATTAACTGAGACTGATGTTCAGTTCACATGGGTGCACTCCAATAGTAAATCCAAAATTCATGTTAGCGTTATGTTGAGAAGTCTTGGCTAGAGTAAAACTTAAGAAGTGAATCTTGAAAAGGGAGCCGGAGTGTACAGAAGGTTAAACAGCAGGTCCGTGTGGTATCCATGAGTGTCAGTATTCCAGTGCAGCTCAGAGAAACAGAAAGTTGCAGGTTACTTTAGAAAACATGGTTCAGAGGTAGCTTATGCCGGTAAGTTCATCAGGTGTTAGTTGGAGAACACTTCAGCCTCCTCCGCTGCACTAATATAATAATAATACATTTTATTTGGCAGCGCCTTTCATAACACCCTAGGTCACTTTACAGAGGATAAAAACACAATAAAATAAATAAAACAAAACAGCAGACAAAAGTAACACAACAGTTAAAAGAAACAATGAAATTACAATGAGTATGCAGATTTAAAAAGATGAGTTTTGAGTCTTGACTTAAACTGGGGTAAAGAAACAATGTTACGGATGTCTGGTGGGAGAGAATTCCAGAGTTGGGGAGCAGAGCGGCTGAAAGCTCTGCTCCCCATGGTGCTGAGGCGGGCAGAAGGTAAAGAGAGATGAAGGGAGGAGGAGGACCTGAGGGAATGAGACGGAGTGGCAATATGGAGGAGATCAGACAGATAGGAGGGAGCGAGGTTATGGATGGCTTTAAATGTATACAACAGAATTTTGAATATGATGCAGAATTGGACCGGGAGCCAGTGAAGCTGCTGGAGGACGGGGGTGATGTGGTGAAAGGAGGGAGTACGGGTGATGATGTGGGCTGCAGAATTTTGAACCAGTTGGAGTTTATGGAGGGATTTGTGGGGGACACCATAGAGGAGGAAGTTACAGTAATCAATACGGGAGGTGACGAGGCTATGAACTAGAATGGCCGTGGTATGAGGGGTGAGGGAGGGGCGGAGATGATTAATGTTGCGTAAATGGAAATAAGCAGACCGAATGATGTTATTAACGTGGGAGTGAAAAGAAAGTGAGCTGTCGAGGATGACACCCAGACTCTTTACCTGAGGGGAGGGGGACACTGTGGAGCTGTCAATGGTGAGAAAGAAACTGTCAGCTTTGGATAGGGTGGATTTAGTGCCTACAAGGAGAAGTTCCGTCTTATCACTGTTTAATTTGAGGAAGTTTGCAGTGAGCCAAAATTTGATGTCAGAAAGGCGGTGGGTGAGGGAGGAGGGAGGGAGGGTGGAGTTAGGTTTACTGGAGAGATAGAGCTGGGTGTCATCCGCGAAGCAGTGAAAGTGAATACCATATTTACGGAAGATATTGCCGAGGGGGAGGAGGTATATGATGAAGAGGAGGGGCCCCAGGACGGAGCCCTGGGGCACACCAGAAGTGACAGGGGAGGGCTGTGAGGTGAAGGACTTGAGCTGAATGAACTGAGTGTGGCCAGTGAGGTAGGAGTGAAACCAGTGAAGGGGGGTGTGAGTGATGCCGATGGAGGAAAGTCTACTGAGGAGGATGGGATGAGAAACAGTGTTGAAGGCCGCACTCAGATCAAGGAGGATGAGTATGGAGAGTAAACCGGAGTCATAAGGAGGTCATCTGTGATCTTAATCAGGGCTGTTTCAGTGCTGTGGCGGGGACGGAAACCGGACTGGAATTGTTCATAGAGGGAGTTTCGTGTGAGATGAGTGTGGAGCTGAGAAGCAACAATTTTTTCTAGGATTTTGGAGATGAAGGGAAGGTGGGAAATGGGACGGAGGTTATTAAAATTATTGGGATCTGAACCAGGCTTCTTAAGGATGGGACTGACAGCTGCAGATTTGAAGGGAGTGGGAACAAAACCAGAAGACAGAGAGGAATGGATGATGGCTGAAATGAGAGGGAGCAGAGAGGGGAGGCAGGATTTGACCAAGGCTGTGGGGAGGGGGTCCAGTTGGCATGTGGAAGGCTTGGACTTGGTGATAAACTCAGAAATTATTGAGGGACCAGGGAGTTCAAAAGTGGAAAATAAATGACAGGGGGGAGAAAGTTCAGAGGAGGGGAGGGGTGAGGTTGCAGAGCCAAGATGTTGGTGGATTTTTATAACCTCTTCATTGAAGAACTGAAGGAGAGAATTACAGGTGTCGTGGGAGTAGAGATGGGGGGGTAGGGAGTCAGGGGGTTGGGTGAGGCTATTGAATACGGAAAAGAGAGTCCTTGTGTTGCCCGCATTTCAGCAGATGAGTCCAGAGTAATATTGTGCTTTAGCTTGAGAGATGGAGTCCTTGTAATGAGATAACTGAGCAGTATACATGTCTTTGTGGATGGTGAGACCAGATTTCCTGTAAAGTCTTTCAAGCTGACGATTTTTAGATTTGATGGCACAGAGATTGGGAGTGAACCAGAGGGCAGACTGAGTCAAGTAGACAGAGCGGGTTTTGACAGTGTTACGGGGGTTCAGTGGGAGCTCAGGCACAGGAAAATGAACAGACGGGGTTGAATGCAACACTGATTTATTTACAAAAAAAGGTTTCTTGGACTACAACAGAAATTAGGGTTTTAACAAGAACGGAGATAGAAAGCACAAGGCTCTGGAACTAACAGCGGCACCTAGGGGCCGGGCGGAACTGTAACTAGACAAAACTATATCTCTAACTCGCGGTAGGTAACTCCTAGACGGAGAAAGGTCTAAACTTCAGAATACTAAAATTAACACGAGGCTATCCCTACCAGGATAGCGAGCGGTAACTACAGCAGAAGTCTTCTCAAAAATACTGTGCTCTTAACGAGAGCTATAACTACGATTGGACAACAAACTCACGAAGAACGCTGGGAATGCTCAGCACTGGCTCACAGTGGAGACAGCCAGGGTTTGGAGCAGCAACAGGTGAGTGGAGAAGGACACCAGAAGGAGGGAGTCGGCTCAGGTGAGTGTCTCCTTGCTCGGAGGGTCCAGGGTCCAGTGCTGACGGCACAAACAGCAGGAACGCGGTGGGTCCAGAAGGAACACGTTGTTCTTTCTTTTCTTTTTACGATCCGGCACTGAGAGCTGGGTCGTGTCTGGTTATATAGTGACTGGATGAGGCTTGATTGGTTGCACTCCACTGAGCTGGCTGATTATGGCCGATGGGGAACACCTGTTGCCTCCTCTGCACTGCTGGGCTGCCTTAACAGGAAAGAGGAAGGAGAGGGGAGGGCACTAACCAGGCCTGGCAGCAGCCAGCCTGACAGACAGGAGCGAGTGAATTGAGAATGTTCATGAGGCTGTTATTGTAAAGGTTGACCAGGTCGTCAGGGGTGGAGGAAGAGTCTGGTGTCAAGGTGGCGATGGAGGAGGAGAGGGAGTCGATGTGTTTTTGTCCTTGATGTTGCGGAATGAGATGGTACGGGGGGTCTTGGAGATGGAGAGATGGAGGGTGACATCGAATGTGAGGAGCAAGTGGTCCGTAATAAGGAGTTGATCAGAAGTACAGTTGGAAGGGGTGAGACCGGAGCAGCAAATTAAGTCCAGGGTGTGTCCTTTTATGTGTGTGGGGAAGTCAGAGAACTGCTGAAAGCCGAAACTGTTGAGTGATGAGGATTAATCTCTCTCTAGTAACAGGTTATGTACCACAGGCTTTTAAGGTTGCTGTAATCAAACCTTTACTTAAAAAGCCCACTCTAGATCCAGATGTTTTAGCCAACTATAGACCAATTTCCAACCTCCCATTTCTCTCTAAAATTCTGGAAAGAACAGTTGCAAATCAATTATATGAACATTTACAAAGGAATAGCCTGTTTGAAGAGTTTCAGTCAGGCTTCAGAGTGCATCATAGCACAGAAACAGCTCTGGTGAAAGTTACTAATGACCTTTCTCATAGCGTCAGATAATGGACTGGTCTCTATACTTATTTTATTGGACCTTAGTGCAGCAT
Organism: Amphiprion ocellaris; assembly: GCF_022539595.1. NCBI lineage: Eukaryota > Metazoa > Chordata > Actinopteri > Pomacentridae > Amphiprion > Amphiprion ocellaris. The sequence goes on from NC_072774.1 coordinate 35,513,736, forward strand.
TCGATACAATCGACCACAAACTTTTATTACAGCGACTAGAACATTCTATTGGCATTAAAGGGACAGCACTGGACTGGTTTAAATCCTACTTATCAGACAGGTTCCAGTTTGTGCATGTCAACAATGACTCTTCTGAGCATACTAGGGTTAATCATGGAGTTCCTCAGGGGTTCTGTCTTAGGACCAATACTGTTCACATTATACATGCTTCCCTTAGGCAACATTATTAGGAAGCACTGTATTAATTTCCATTGTTATGCTGACGACACTCAATTGTATTTATCTATGAAGCCAAATGAAACTAATCAGCTAGCTAGACTGCAAGATTGTCTTAAGGACATAAAGACCTGGATGACCTATAATTTCTTACTACTAAATTCAGACAAGACTGAAGTCATTGTATTTGGCCCCAAACATCTTAGAGAATTGCTTTCAAAGCATATAGTTACTCTGGATGGCATTACATTGGCCTCCAGTACTACTGTGAGGAACCTCGGTGTTATCTTTGACCAGGACATGTCCTTTAACTCGCACATAAAACAAATCTGTAGGACTTCCTTTTTCCACCTGAGAAATATTGTGAAAATCAGGAACATCCTGTCTCAGAGTGATGCAGAAAAACTAGTCCATGCATTTGTTACTTCTAGGCTTGACTACTGTAATTCCTTATTATCAGGTTGTCCCAATAGCTCTCTGAAACATCTACAGCTGATCCAAAACGCTGCAGCCAGAGTACTGACGGGAGTTAGCAAGAGAGATCATATTTCTCCTATATTGGTTTCTCTTCATTGGCTCCCTGTTAAATCTAGAATAGAATTCAAAATCCTTCTTCTGACATATAAAGCTCTTAACAAACAGTCTCCGTCATATCTTAAAGACCTGATAGTACCATATTACCCTAGCAGAACTCTTCGCTTTCAGACTGCAGGCTTACTTGTTGTTCCTAGAATCTCTAAAAGTAGAATGGGAGGCAGAGCCTTCAGTTATCAGGCACCTCTCCTGTGGAACCAGCTCCCAGTTTGGGTTCGGGAGGCGGACACCCTCTCTATTTTTAAGACCAGGATTAAAACCTTCCTTTTCGACAAAGCTTATAGTTAGGGCTGACTGGGTGACCCTGACGGGGTGAGCTGGTGTTTTCATTTGCACAACTGACTTCCCCTCTTGACGTCCCTTTAGTTTGCCCCTAGTTATGCTGCTATAGGCCTAGGCTGCTGGGGAACCTCTCTGGATGCACTGAGCCCTTCTCTAACTACCTATGTATTTACTATATATATCATTATTGCATTACATTCACTCTGTTTCTTTCTGTGTCCTTTCTCCGAGTGTCCCTGGTCCCAGAGCTGGATGCTGGATGCTTCAGATGTGTGGCTGTGTTTTATGGTCCTTGTGTCCCACCCCCCCACCTCTCTATCTCTACCCCTCTATCTGTATCCCTCTATCTCTACCTCTACCCCTCTATCTCTACCTCTCTACTTCTTCTGTCCCTCTCAACCCGCCCGGCCAGCAGGCAGATGGGTCCCCCCACATTAGAGCCGGGTTCTGCTCGAGGTTTTTTTCCCTGTTAAAAGGGTGTTTTCCTTGCCACTGTCGCCTTTTGGCTTGCTCTGGGGGTCAGGCATATGGGTTCTGTAAAGCGTCTCGAGACAATTTGACTGTAATTGGTGCTATATAAATAAAATTGAATTGAATTGAATTGAAGTCTTTGGTGAGGGGGAGAGCAGTATTGTCAATGTGTACGTTGAAATCTCTCAGCAGAATTACATTTGGGGAGAGAGCGGAAAGGTGGGTGAGAAGGCCAGAGAATTCATTTAAAAAGTCAGTGTGAGGCTTGAGGGGACGATAGACTGTGGCGATGATTGTGGGAGTGGATCCGGAGATTTGACAGGCGAGGCATTCTATAGATAAGAGAGGAGGCAGAGAAACTGGAACGACCTTCCACTTCTCGCGATACAGTATCGCGAGACCCCCTCCGCGACCAGAGCCACAAGGTTTGCAAATGTAAACAAACCCCGGAGGATTGGAGTTGTTAAGCTGGGAGAAGTCACCAGGTACTTGCCAAGTCTCATTTAAACAAAGAAAATCAAGCTTACGGTCAGTAAGGAGATCCTGGATGAGATGTCCTTTGCCCGTGAGGGAGCGGATGTTCAGCAGACCGAAGTTGACGCCGGTGTTGGAGAGAGGAGCATTAGCCGACCTAGCCAGGTGGGCTAACACACTGTGGTTGACAGACCGGCCGGTGTTTCTGGGTGGTCAGCGAGTGGAGGACCAGAAGGAGGAAAGCCCTTTGGAGCCGGAGAAATGGAAACCCCGACGAGAACCACGGTGGATGTACCTCGGGCGTTGCTGGACGCACCTTGGGCGTTGCTGGACGCCGATGTCCAGGTGGAGATGCAGGGCTGCCTCCACCGGTAGATGGAGGAGAACCAGGACAGTCCAGACCAGTAGGGACCACACAAAAGCCCCGCCAGCCCACATAGCGAAACCGTGGAGAAAGCCAAAGACGTGGAGCCGGGAGGTGAACCAAGCAGGTAGGCAATGGTTAGCCTGCTATCATAGCACTATAGGGCTATGACAGCAGAAATGAGGAACATCAGGCGGTAGAGGAGGGTTAAGACTCCCAGTCGAGTAGGTTGAAATGGGCCGGAGAACCGCTAAAAACACTTAAAAATTGCCGGTGAGTAGCAGCAGCCAAACACGCCAGCGTTCACTCACCACGCCCACCAATGGACTTCTGTTACACTAGAAAAAATGTCCCTCTCAAAACAATTTTAAAAAACACTTATTTCAAAGAACTTTTACCTTGAAATAAGTGAAAAAATCTGCCAATAGAAGTAGTGAAAAATGTCTTGGTAAGATTTCTCAAAATAAGATACATTTAGAATATTGAGATCTTAAAATTAGCTGGGAAAACTTATTTTAAGCTATAGTTTACCAGGATTGTCAAGCTTAGGTGTCTTTAAATAAACCAGACATGCTAAAAAATAGTAGTTTTTCCACTCAAAAATAGATTTTTCCTTTCATGTAACCTCCTAATTTGAGATGTATTAACCCTCCTGCTGTCTTCATTTACGGGCACCAAAATATATTGTTTCCTTGTCTGAAAAAAATACAAAAAATTAGCAAAAAATTTCCCCAAATTTCTGAAAATTAGCAAAACCTTCATGAAGAAAATTCCAATTCCTTAAAAGTTTCCCTTAAAAGTTTTATTTAAAAAAAAATCCCCCAAATTTGGCAAGAAAATTCTTGTAAATATTTTCAAAAAATGAGTAAAAATCTCCCAAAAAATCCTAAAAACATCTAAAGTTTATATATATATATATATATATATACATATATATATATATATATATATATATATATATATATATATATATATATATATATAGGTATTTCTTCACCTCAAGAAAGAGGGACACTCATTTCAGGACACCAATGTTCAGATTTTGGACAGGGAGGACAGATGGTTTGAGAGAGGCGTGAAAGAAGCCATCCATGTCAAAGTGGAGAAGCCATCTCTGAACAGGGGGGGTGGTCTGCGACATCATCTTTCGCCATTTTACAGTCAGGTCCTTTCAAAACTCCACAAAGGAACTACTCAGCAGAATGACTCATGTGAAGTGGCTCATGCTAACGACCACCATTAGCATACGAGGGCTCGGTGAAACTCGCATTTCAATGACCCCCTTTGTCACTCCCTGGCTCTCAACGACCATCATTGAGGAGCCAGGTGGGCCTTGGCAATGGTCGTCTGAATGTGAATAACACTGACCACACTTCACAGAGGTTATAAGCTGAGGCAACATCAACCACCACCAGAACTGAAGAAGCCTCTTGGATGAGAGGTGAAACGTCTTCAAGGAACCTTCTTAAAGTCAAGTTGGATTGATTTAAACAACCTTGGATAACCATGACCTGGATGAATGAGAAACTACACAGACACCTAAGTGAGAGCGTAGAGAGCAGATGGCAGGCAGACTGGATTTCAACAGGTTTTAATTTACAAATAATAATAACGAATGCCACCCAGGCCTAGAACTCACTACGGGTGATGGAGGGGGGAAGACAGGCTCCCAGGGATTGGCAGTCGGGGGGAGGTGCGCGCCGGTGCTCATAGCAGCTGGTGGAGCACAGCAGCAACTGCCAGGAACAACGCTAGGTCCTCTTGGGGCAGGACCTGTCCTCTTGGAGCAGGTAGACCGGAGCAGGGGGGCAGGCAGGCTCCTGGAATCCGGCGGTCCAGAGGGTGCGCACTCGCGCCAGTGTGCAGCGGCAGCCCCTGGAGAGGGCCAGGAATGGAGCTGGTCTGAGGGAGGGAGTCCACATCCTTTTCCGGAGGACAGCTTGCAAATCTTCAAACTGGATGTTTGCTGGGGGGATCCAGGTCCTCTTCCGGAGGACCTCTGGCTGGGAAGGCAGGTTGCTCCAGCATCTACACCGTCGTACTGCATCTCAGAGAGGAGAGACAACAACGATGATCCCACACTGCATGCTGTGTGGGGCCGGTCTATATAGCAGAGGTAATTGGATGAGCGGCAGCTGAATCGGTCCCCCAGCTGCTCTGCATCCTCTCATCAGGGACCGTGACATTGTGTATATAAGCTGAAATCGCTGCTCTGTTCTTTTCCAGTTCAGCTATCAGCACAGAGCGTGGTGTTAGCTTCAGAAGGTGCTGCTGCAGCAGCTATCACTGAGTTAGCATTAGCCGCTGGAAGCGAGGAAAGGTCCATTATCAGAGAGTTGCCTTTCTGACCACTCATTTTTGCCCTTACCAGACATTGTCCAAAGTTAACCTATAATCTATTTCCACAACACTGAGTGTGTTCAGAGCTTACTGATGTGTATTGATGATAAGTATTAAAAAATTTGCTCAGGAGCAGCTCCCCGTGCGTCTTCTTCACTCGGTCACTCGCGGAAGTCCACTTTCTCAGTTCAACTAAATGATGTAGATCTTCAGATGTATATGCCTCAAGGTGTGAATGGCTGTGCAATCAGCAGCAACACCAAAATAATGCTTGTGAAGCGGCCCTGCCAGAGCTGACATAAGATGTAAATAATGGTGAAATTTTGGGAGGAGAGATCTCAACTCTATGTTATAGTTGCTTGATAATCAGTGTTGTAGATGCCTTTGTCTGTTTTGAGATAGCTGTTCCAGCTTAACATAGATCGCTTCCTTCACCCCTCCCACACCGTCTATCTTCTCTGTTCTTCTCTGTTCACCTTATCCTTCAGATGCAGGTGGACTGCTGAGTCTTGTCCTTAGAAGTTGGCTCTCATGTGTTAAGCCATGCACTTGTGCAGCTGTGGTTTATTCTCTCCTATGCACAGGTCTGTGCACTCTTTGCTGCACTGGACTGCATACACAATGTTCTACCAAAAGTACAAAATGAGTATGTTAATTTTTAGTAGCATTCACACTTCAATTGAATAGACGTTGAATTTTGGCTGTTTTGTAATATTAAAAGAAGATCATTAGACTCAGAGCTCAATACTCTTAAGGTTCTGTTATGTATTTCACTCAGTCTTTTACCTTCCTTGATGCAAAAGTAAAACATTCACTCAGTCCTAAGCTGTGTGTCCAGCACAGGGCAGTATGTGCCATGTGTGTTTGTGTCAATTAACTCTGCCAGCGCAGTTTAATCTTGAATCAGGTAAATTACATTTATCATTTAACTTGATATGCCTTTTGAGACCACATTAATGCATGACTGAAAAAAATAGTGTAATTTTTCACCCCTAAAATCTGAATCAAACACTAACAGCACATATAGCCTGCTGATTTATCAGAATGAACTGCATATTCAGGAACCTGTTTCTGTCAGTTTATCTGCAGGCTAGAAACTAATAATAAGCTTATCTTACCCCGGGCAACCAAATGTGACACCTCATTCCATGGCCACAGAGCTGGGCAGACGTGACAGGAAGTGTGTGTGCATGTACTGTATGCATGTATATGTGTGTGTGTGTGTGTGTGTGTGTGTGTGTGTGTGTGAGAGAGAGAGAGAGACAGAAACACAGAGAAAGAGACAGAGAGATAGGAATTGGCTCGAGGGTTACAGGGAGGCTGTTCTCTATCTAAGACTGACCTTGACTTTGTCCTTTATTTTCCACCACTCTGCCCACATAAAAACTCTCTCTCTCTCTCTGGCTCTCTCTCTCTCTCTCTCTCACACACACACACACACACACACACACACACACACACACACACACACACACACACACACACACACACAGTATGTTAATATTCACAGAAAAAGGCTGTCTTTCTCTTTTTTTGCTCATCTGCCTCTGCACTTGATCATTCTGGGATGACTGTGAAGCATCAAGAAACATATATTCATTATCTGTCATCATATTCATTTCTATGCTAATGAGAAACCCGTTCACGATGAAAATCTGTTTTCAAGCCCTCAAATAGAAGTAAGTGGCAATCACATATTGTTTGTTTTCGAGGTTTACCTTTAAATGAGAGAAGGTATTTTCAACACTGCTGTGCACAGGCCATATTCCATAAATCATATTGTACCCCAAGCAGTACAATGCAAATGCTAACCTGTTTCATCTTCAGCATCCAGTGGAGCCTGAGCCTCCCAGCCGTGTGATTTTAAATTGATTAAACAATATTTGAGCTGAGTGCAGGAGAAAACACTAGTTTGATAACCATTGATTGATGGCGACAGCCAAAGCAAAAATCATCTCTTTTTTTTTTCGAGTTTGTGAAATGAATAATGAGCCTATCTGGAAGGGTCTAAAAGGTTCTGTGTTTGTAGCTATAACATTAGAAATGTAGGCTCCAGTGTATTCTGTGTTTAACCCATTCTAGGGACTAAAAGTCACGATATCATGGCCATTGCCTGTTCTGTCCTCACCATTCTATATTATGCCAAGTAAAGCTTTATAGATGTGCGATGCTAAATCACTGTCATACCTGCAATTCCTGCAACAGAACCAGAAAATACAAGAATTACATTTTTTAGTGGTTTAGTTTAATAGTAGTTTAGTAATTAATTGTCTTGTCTGGTTTTATACATACTGTGTATAACTCCTAACTTTTACTCTTCCAGCTTCTATAACTGTATACAATATCTTACTGAGGGTTTCTCCACATAGGCCTATCTGAAAGGGGGATGAGGTTTTCTGGAGTTCCTGTAATTATCCATATTCCAGCATTATATTTCTAAATTTCATGATAGTGAAGTTCCTATTAAAGTTCCATTAAAAATGTTTCTAATATAGCTTGTGAATTTTATATCAACATTTTATGTTCACCTAGAAAGTCAGGTTGTGTGTACCACTTCCTAAGCTGCTGGGTCTGTTTTTTTTAAAAAAAAAAAAGACTGGTGGTCATATATAGACCGTTTCCATCGTTTGTTACTCAACTGATCTTCATCTCTCAAACTATCACGTCTAATGTCTACAGCAATGGAATGAATTTTATGAAATAATATTGGTTAAAAAACTACTAAAAGTAAAGATAACAGTGATAATTTTGCTATATGACCTTAGAACATTGTATTTTTTGTATTTTGCTATTTTCAGCACAATAATTTGTGTACCAGGTGAAAATTCAAGTATAGCACACGAGTACTTTATAAATTTGGGCCACTTGTATATTACATTTTCTTTCACACCACTACATTTCATAGCATGGAGTGGAACATCTTAATATTACTATTTAACCAATGCTGAAGATTTTACATAGATATGTTATATAATGGGTTTATAAAACATGATGTAGTATTGTAGTTTCGGTGTTTGTGAGTCTGGTGGGGAAGAGTTGTGGTCCTGACAGTGAATGCAGCCATTGCTGTTGTCATGATCCCCGTTCCAGGCCCTGTCCTTCTCCCTCTTTTTCCCTTTTTTCCTCTTTCTCCCTCCTCACTGTCTCTGCATCGTGCTCCCGCTGCCTGTGTGTCATCTCTCTCTCTCTTTCCCTATAGCTCAAAAACGTTCATCAAGTCTTTTTACTGATGCAGTACTACTTCTCTCTGTCCCCGTCTCTCTGCTCCTCTGCATCTCCCACCTGCCTGCAGTCTGCTGATTGCAGCAAGTGGAGACAGCTGCAGTAATGAGCACACCTACTCACAATCTCACCTCCTGCTTTATAAACCTGATTGAGTCAGTCACTCCCCGCCAGATCCCCACATGGACTCAGTTCTTCCCCTGGTCCCTGTTTTGTCTCCAGACTGCCATATCCACAAGTGGACTTTTCCACTCTCTGTAATCCCACCTATTTTCAGCTTTCTGTTTCCCAAGTCGTTGTTTCTTGCCTGCCTCGACTGCCGTCATCTCAGCTCCGACTTCACTCACCTGGACCCTGGATTTCCCAAGCCTGTTTTCTGCATTTCCCTCATTGACAGTGAAAAGCAAAAGCTTTTGAAACAAATACCTGTAGTAAGGTAACGTTTTTATGTTTGAAAAGTGCAAACTACTTCCAGTGACAAGATATGCTGTATTTCACTTCCCTCCAAATGGCATAGGCTCAGTAGATAGAAAATGACAATACAACTCGGGCTGGACCCCAATATCCGAATATTCAGTGGTTGTGCCCCCGGCCTCACCCTCCGCTGTATCACACAGACCTACCAAGTCTGACGTCACGCTTCACTTCGCCCATGTTAGTAGCCATCTTTGGCTTTTGTTAGAAGACAAAAACCGAAGACGGAGATATTCCTGCTAATGCTATGCCAATGTTGTCGGACTCCGAAGAAAGATAAAATTTTTGAAAATGCCCGTTTTTTTTATTCTGTCTTCTACGTGTGTAGAGTTTGTGCCGCTATGCTACCACAGTTCGAATGTCGTCATGTGACTGCAGGGCGACGTCTGGTGAAACCAAGTCGTGATTATTGTTGCTTCATGTGATTGGTGAAACAGCCATGTTGTAGATCCACTGGGGGCAATACTCCAGCAAAATAAAGCATATCTAATGTGGTAAATAAAAAAGTAATGAGTCGAGCATAGCCCAGTGTAACGGCGTAAGAGTAGCGTTTCTTCTTCACAGATCTACTCAAGTAAAAGTAAAAAGCATGGCAGAGTAAAACTACTCTCAGAAGTACATTTTTTTCAAAAAGTTACTCAAGTAAATGTAATGGAGTACATGTAACTTGTTACTACCCACCTTTGGCCATGAGGTATAACCAAATAAAATTAAATAACTTACACACGTGGACAAAATTGTTGGTACTCCTCAGTTACTGAAAGAAAAACCCACAATGGTCACAGAAATAATTTGAATCTGACAAAAGTAATAATAAATAAAAACTCTATGAAAATTTACCAATGAAAATCAGGCATTGCTTTTGAATCATGGTTCAACAGAATTATTTTAAAAAATAAACTCATGAAACAGGCCTGGACAAAAATGACGGTACCCCTAGAAAAGACTGAAAATAATGTGACCACAGGGACATGTTCAATCAAGGTGTGTCCTCTAATTAGCATCACAGGTGTCTACAAACTTGTAATCAGTCAGTCGCCCTATTTATAGGGTTACAGTAGTCACTGTGCTGTTTGGTGACATGGTGTGTACCACACTATACATGGACCAGAGGAAGCCAAGGAGAGAGTTGTCTCAGGAGATTAGAAAGAAAATTATAGACAAGCATGTTAAAGGTAAAGGCTATAAGACCATCTCCAAGCAGCTTGATGTTCCTGTGACTACAGTTGCACATATTATTCAGAAATGTAAGATCCATTGGACTGTAGCCAACCTCCCTGGATGTGGCCACAGGAGGAAAATTGATGACAAATGGAAGAGACGGATAATAGGAATGGTAAGAAAAGAGCCCAGAACAAGCTCTAAAGACATTAAAGGTGAACTCCAAGGTCAAGCTACATCAGTGTCAGATCGCACCATCCATCGTTGTTTGAGCCAAAGTGGACTTCATGGGAGACGACCAAGGAGGACACCATTGTTGAAAACAAATCCTAAAAAAGCCAGACTGGAATTTGCCAAACTGCATGTTAACAAGCCACAAAGCTTCTGGGAGAATGTCCTATGGACAGACGAGACAAAGTGGAACTTTTTGGCAAGGCACATCAGCTCTATGTTCACAGGCGCAAAAATGAAGCATATCAAGAAAAGAACACTGTCCCTACTGTGAAACATGGAGGAGGCTCTGTTATGTTCTGGGGCTGCTTTGCTGCATCTGGCACAAGGTGTCTTGAATCTGTGCAGGGTACAATGAAATCTTATGACTATCGAGGTATTCTAGAGAGAAATATGCTGCCCAGTGTCAGAAAGCTTGGTCTCAGTCGCAGGTCATTGGTCTTGCAACAGGATAATGACCCAAAACACACAGCTAAAAACAGCCAAGAATGGCTAAGAGGAAAACATTGGACTATTGTGAAGTGGCCTCTATGAGCCATGATCTAAATCCTATTGAACATCTGTGGAAGGAGCTGAAACATGGCGTCTGGAGAAGGAACCTTCAAACCTGAGACAACTGGAACAGTCTGCTAATGAAGAGTGGACCAGAATACCTGCTGAGAGGTGCAGAAGTCTCACTGACAGTTACACAAATGGTTTGATTGCAGTGATTGCCTCAAAAGGTTGTGCAACAAAATATTAAGTTAAGGGTACCATCATTTTTGTCCAGGCCTGTTTCATGAGTTTATTTTTTAAAATAATTCTGTTAAATCACGGTTCAAAAGCAATGTCTGATTTTCATTGGTTAATTTTCATAGAATTTTCATTTATTATTACTTTTGTCAGATTCAAATTATTTCTGTGACCATTGTGGGTTTTTCTTTCATTAACCGAGGGGTACCAACAATTTTGTCCACGTGCGTATCTGCTTAGATGGTGTGTTTCTGATGTGCTTAGAGCCAAGTACAAAAACCTCAGTTTTGTCTGAATTTAAATGAAGAAAATGACAAGTCATATAGGCCTTTGTGTCCTTGGTACATGCCTGGAGTTTGACTAAGGGATTGGTTTCATTTGGCTTAATAGATAAGCATAAGTGGGTGTCATCTGCATAACAATGGAAATGTATGCATTGTTTCTTATTAATATTGCCTAAGGGGAGCATGTACAAAGGAAAGAGTACTGGTCCTAACACAGACCCCTGTAGAACTCGATACTCTGCTTTAAGATGCGCAATTGCTCAGTATACCATGGAGCTATTCTTTTATAGTTCATTCTTCTTCAGAAGGGCAAAAGTGTCAAGTCACGTATGCAATAAGGCTGCATAACTATTAACGAGATTATCCACTGTCAAAATATATGGAAATATGAGATCCCAGAATAAGCCATAAGGGTGAGACTCTGGCAGAGTAACAGCTAAATTAGGGAACACAGTGTGATAACACTGTGTTCCCTCATAACCTGAGATTTAACCCTTTAAACGCCAAAGTCGCAATATTGCGACAAGCAACATTGCTGAACATAACAAGGTATAGCTGCAAATATGGTTCCTCATGTACTTAGTACTTTACACCATGAGATGGCGGACATCTGGGACTTCAAACTGAGCATCATTTGTGGGCGTGTTTTCATTCAAAGTTTTGGAGTTTATAGAGTTTGAAAACCGCCTCCTGGTCGAGGAGACGAGGGTCGCAGTTGGAGTGCAACAGAGCGCAAGACAGCAAGAGAAAACTTACCATGCTGAGAGGTTTGTTCACTGTTGACAAAGTACTTCGTCAAGTAATGGCTGACTCAGATTCTGAAGAGGAATATTCACCCTCTGATGAAGATGTTCAGTTGTCCAGTGAGACAGAAAGTAACACTGCGTCTGTGCGTAACGGCAGCAAGTCCGTGCACCATGACAGTCCACAAGCAGCACATACTGGAACCGATGCTTTGCTTCACCATGTACAGGGTGGCAGGGGGGGACGTGGTGGGTGTAGCAGGGGTGGTCAAAACACTGCTAATAGTGAGGTGGGTAGCGGGGATGCAAAAAACCGCGGAAATAGTGGCAGACGCGGGAGAAAATGCACTGATAATAGCGGCGGAGGTCGCAGTGGCGTTCATGGCCCCGCCGTAAATGATGATGATGATGGCTGGGTTTGCTTGAGAGATGAGGAACAGTATCACAAGTGGATCAGACTTTTAGATGAGCCTGTTGGGTGTCGTGGAGACAGGAATCTTACAAATTCTGAGCCAAGCAATGCCATCTTGATCGATAAACATCTGTGAAAGTTATGTAATCCATATGTCTGCCACCTGGTGACGTCATAATATGCAAATTAAATGATTGACTTTACTCCCATCACAAACTTTCGATCATACTGATGATTTTACTCATTTACAGTATGCCTTTATCTCTAATCATTTTCAAGTTACAACCTTTTGAAAAAGTGATATCAGAACTGAATTTTTTATTGAAAAAACTGTGGCGCCTAAAGGGTTAAGATAAGATAAGATAAGATAAGATAAGATAAGATAAGATAAGATAAGATAAGTCCTTTATTTCTCCCCACGCCAGGGGAAATTCACATTGTTACAGCAGCTTATGTAGCAATAGACGTAGTAATAGAAATAAAATGATAATAGAACAGTAGTAATAATATTTACAATATGTACAGGGGTGAGAAATGAGGATGAAATAGTACAGTATTGACACACTGTAAGACAATGCAGTATAAAGTGGCTTCAAAAAAATAAAGTTTAAAAAGTGCAAAGATGTAGCAGTGCAATAATTGCTGTGCAAATTTTTATGGTTTGGGGTGATATGATGTGAGTCCAGTTTATGTTAACATCAGCCAGTGATGCTGATGTTGTAAAGTCTTACAGCAGATGGGATGAAGGACCTGTGATAGCCCTTCTTGCAGGGTGGATGTCTCAGTCTGCTGCTGAAGGAGCTGCTTAAAGACCCCACAGTGTCATGCAGTGGGTGAGAGGGATTGTCCATGATGGATGTGAGCTTTGCCAACATCCTCCTCTCACCCACCTCCTCTATGGAGTCCAGGGAACAGTCCAGGACAGAACCGGCCCTCCTGACCTTCTGTTTAGTCTCTTTCTGTCCCTTTCAGTGCTCCCTGCTCCCCAGCAGACCACTGCATAGAAGATAGCAGACGCTACCACAGAGTCGTAAAATGTCCGGAGCAGAGTCCTGCACACTCCAAAGGACCTCAGTCTCCTCAGCAGGTGGAGACGACTTTGGCCCTTCTTGTACAGGAACCTCTGTATTGTGTGTCCAGTCCAGTTTATTGTTGAGGTGAACACCCAGGTATTTGTATGCGTCCACCATCTCAATATCCAAACCCTGGATGTTCACCGGTGCAGTCTGGGGTGTCCTCCTCCTGCTGAAGTTGACGATCATCTCCTTCATCTTACCGGTGTTGAGCTGCAGATGGTTTCACTCACACCAGTCAACAAAGTCAGAGATGACCATCCTGTACTTCCGCTCGTTCCCCTCAGATACCCGACAATGGCTGTATCATCAGAGAACTTCTGGAGGTGACAGCTCCCAGAGTTAAATAAAATAAAATAAAATGTCCCTGCATTACTGAGTATTAAAAGCCAGTCTGAAAAGATATGTTTTGAGCCGGGCTTTGAAAAGGCCAAAGTCAGTGATAATGCACATGTCAGGGGGCAATTTGTTCCAAAGTCTGGGTCCAGCGACTGAAAAGGCTCGATCACCCCAGTGTTTGTACCTGGTCCTAGGGACTTCCAGAAACAGCTGTTTAGAGGACCTTAACACCCTGTCAGGATTTCAGACAGAGAGAAGTTCCCTTAAATAAATAGGCGCAAGGCCGTTGAGGGCTTTAAAAACAAAAAGCAAAATTTTAAAATCTTTCCTAAAAGAAACTGGAAGCCAATGGAGGGAAAAGAGGACCGGGGTGATGTGCTGACGCCTTGAAGTGTGCGTCAGGAAACGGGCTGCCGAATTTTGCACCAACTGGAGGCAGCTCAGGGCTGACTGGGAAACACCAACATAAAGAGCATTGCAGTAGTCTATTCGTGAGCTGATAAAAGCATGAATAGTCCTTTCAAGGCCGGTGCGATTTAAAAAAGGCTTTACTTTAGATAAAAGATGTAATTGATAAAAACTCGCTCTGACCACGTTGTCGATCTGTTTGACAAATGTGAAACTGCTGTCAAAAATAACCCCAAGGTTCTTTACAGACAGTTTTAGCTTTGAAGACACAGAGTCCGAATTCGCAAGAACATTGTCACCAGATAAAATGAACTCAGTCTTGTCCTCGTTTAGATGGAGGAAATTTTTCCCCAGCCATGACATGATGTCATTGATGCAGTGTGTGAGGGACTGAAGAGCACCATTTTTGTTTGGGAACACTGGTAAATACAACTGGAAATCAATTCAATTCAATTCAATTCAATTTTATTTATATAGCGCCAATTACAGTCAAATTGTCTCGAGACGCTTTACAGAACCCATATGCCTGACCCCCAGAGCAAGCCAAAAGGCGACAGTGGCAAGGAAAACACCCTTTTAACAGGGAAAAAAACCTCGAGCAGAACCCGGCTCTAATGTGGGGGGACCCATCTGCCTGCTGGCCGGGCGGGTTGAGAGGGACAGAAGAAGTAGAGAGGTAGAGATAGAGGGGTAGAGGTAGAGATAGAGGGATACAGATAGAGGGGTAGAGATAGAGAGGTGGGGGGTGGGACACAAGGACCATAAAACACAGCCACACATCTGAAGCATCCAGCATCCAGCTCTGGGACCAGGGACACTCGGAGAAAGGACACAGAAAGAAACAGAGTGAATGTAATGCAATAATGATATATATAGTAAATACATAGGTAGTTAGAGAAGGGCTCAGTGCATCCAGAGAGGTTCCCCAGCAGCCTAGGCCTATAGCAGCATAACTAGGGGCAAACTAAAGGGACGTCAAGAGGGGAAGTCAGTTGTGCAAATGAAAACACCAGCTCACCCCGTCAGGGTCACCCAGTCAGCCCTAACTATAAGCTTTGTCGAAAAGGAAGGTTTTAAGCCTGGTCTTAAAAGTAGAGAGGGTGTCCGCCTCCCGAACCCAAACTGGGAGCTGGTTCCACAGGAGAGGTGCCTGATAACTGAAGGCTCTGCCTCCCATTCTACTTTTAGAGATTCTAGGAACAACAAGTAAGCCTGCAGTCTGAGAGCGAAGAGTTCTGCTAGGGTAATATGGTACTATCAGATCTTTAAGATATGATGGAGATTGGTTGTTAAGAGTGTTACGTCCCGACAGCTAGGGGATAAGGGAAGTAACACGTAGGACAACAAAGAGGCAGGAAATCTGTTGGTGAGACGTCAATCGATAAGACGTTTATTTTATCCAGCAAGACAAATCCAACACAGCACTCCAAAAGATCCAACACGGGTCCCCTAGACCCGTGCGAGACGAGACAACACCACACCACACTCTGGCAGCTGATCTGGCCCATTGGCCATGACGTTCAGGCCGACTCATCTTTTAACCATCCCTGCCAATTGGTAACGAGCCACAGGTGCACCTGGCCACTCCCACTGAGCATACCTGGGGACAGGGAAAAGAAAAAAAAACAAAACACAACCTACCTTATCTATTCAACACAGAATGTAACACCCCCTCCCATAAGAACAAACATCTGTTTGCGCACACATCTGATCCAAGTACACCACCTGTTATTGCAGTAGATGTACCAAAATAATGCCGCTATTCCATACACGTGAACAGAAGCATCAGCCCACCACATTGCAAGCCACTTTTTTTTGTGCTTAATGTTGATGTTGTAGTTTCTGGGCCAAAGGGCCCAACGCATCAACCGCTGGTTGTGGTTATACATTTGTGCCAGAAAAATGAGGGGATTGTGGTCAGTATAGACCGTCACTAGTGTTGAACTGGAGCCTACGTATACATCAAAATGCTGCAGGGCGAGCAACATGGCTAATGTCTCTTTCTCAATGGTGGAGTAGTTCAACTGGTGACGCTTGAATTTGGTGGAGAAATAACTCACTGGGTGGCACACATCCCCCTCACCATCCTGCAGCAAAACGGCACCAGCTCCAGTCGCACTGGCATCTACCTCCAGTTTGAAGGGTCGGGAGAAGTTAGGAGCAGCGAGTACAGGAGCACTGCAAAGAAGAGACTTTGCAGCATTGAAAGCATGTTCACAGACAGCATTCCAGTGGAATGGCACTCCAGGGCTACACAACCTGGTCAGGGGGGCAACAACCACAGAGAAATTTTTACAGAAACACCGATAATAACCCGTCATACCCAGAAACCGTCTCAATTCACGTCTGGTTGTAGGAGCTGGGTAGGATAACACCGCTGCAACCTTTGCATCCACAGGACGAACCTGCCCATGTCCCACTTGCTTCCCCAAATAGGTTACTGTTGCCTTTCCAAACTCACATTTTGCAAGGTTGAGGGTTAGCGAAGCGTTAGCAAGCCGCTGAAACACAACTTTCAGACTGGAAACATGGCTGTTCCAATTGCTTGAGTGCACCACCACATCATCAAGGTACACTTTACAATTTTGTACATCCCCCAATACAATCTGCATCAATCGCTGGAAAGTGGCAGGGGCATTCCTCATACCAAATGCCATCACGGTATATTGCATGAAGTGATCCGGTGTAACAAATGCTGATATCTCAGAGGCCCTGGGAGTTAATGGAACTTGCCAGTAGCCCTTCAGGAGATCTAGTTTGGTGATGAAGGTGGCTGGGCCAATGCTGTCGATGCAATCCTCCATGCGAGGCAATGGGAATGAATCAGGGACAGTAACTGCATTAACCTTCCTGAAATCAGTACAAAAACGAGGAGTACCATCCGACTTAGGCGTTAACAAACACGGAGAGCTCCAGGGGCTGCAACTGGGCTTGGCTAAGCCATTGTCAACCAAGTACTCGACCTCTTTTTTCATCTTCTCCCGTTTTTCCATAGGACAACGGTATGCATGCTGTTTAATAGGGATAGCAGCTCCAACATCAATGTCGTGCTCAATCACATGAGTGCGGGAAGGCACATCACCAAACAAAGTGGGGTGAGAGCGAATCAAACCAACAATGTCACCACGTCGATCATCAGGGAGATATGACAAATGTGCCTCAAGGGTGGACAGAATCTGAGAATTCAACAACCTACCACACTGTTCCCCTACAGAGGGCTCAACCAAACCATCTGTCAATGCATCTGCATCAACCAGGACAGCAGATGCGGCTGTCTTTGCAGGGCACTCCTGCTGGACATTTTCAGAAGTCTCCCTGGAGCGATATGACTTCAACATATTAATGTGACACAAACGGGTTTTCCTTCTGCGATCCGGTGTTCGGATGACATAGTTTGTGTCTGATATTTTGCTGTCTACCACATACGGACCTGAAAAACGAGCAGAGAGAGAAGAACCGGTCATGGGCAACAAGACCAACACTTGATCACCAGGGTGGAATTGCCTCTTGACCGTCTTTTTATCATATCGTCTCTTCATGCTGCTTTGAGAGGACGAGAGGGCCTGCTTTGCCTATACAGATGCACACTGCAACCTATCTTTACATTCTGAGACAAAAAGCAAACAGGTTAGATTTAGAGGAACCTGACACAAACTGTTCCTTCAACACCTTCAATGGCCCACGCACGTTGTGACCAAACACCAACTCAGCTGGACTGAATCCCAGTGACTCCTGTTTAGCGTCACGGATGGCAAAGAGTATGAAAGGCACACCTTCATCCCAGCCCCTCCCTGTATCATGGCAATATTTCCTCAGCATAGATTTCAATGTCTGATGCCAGCGTTCAAGAGCTCCTTGTGACTCCGGGTGATAAGCAGAAGATGTGGAGTGAGTGACACCAAGTGAGCGCAAAGTCTGCTTGAATGCTTTAGACATAAAATTGGTTCCCTGATCTGTCTGCACAACCTTAGGCAACCCAAAAGTGGTGAAAAATTTCATCAATGCCTTGCTGATAGCGGGTGCAGTGATCTTCCTTAATGGGATGGCTTCAGGAAAACGGGTGGACACACACATGATGGTTAACAGAACTGGTTACCAGACTTTGTTCTAGGCAGCGGACCCACACAATCCACAATCACATGGTCAAATGGCTCACCAACAGCAGGAATAGGATGCAGAGGGGCTGGAGGCACCACTTGGTTTGGTTTTCCCACAACCTGACATGTGCTGCAAGTGTTACAGAAATTAGTCACACCAGCCTTCATACCTGGCCAGAAGAAATGTTTCAGGATGCGGTCATAAGTCTTGGTGATTCCTAAATGCCCAGACCACACATGCTCATGCCCTAATTCTAGCACATGCTGTCGATAATTAACTGGTACAACGAGTTGATACACCACTCTCCAGTCCTCACCAGATTCAGCTGATGTTCTGTCTAATTGCGGAGCCCATTTGCGCATTAGCACGCCATTATCGAAGAAAAACGTCTGCTTTTTGTCATTACACTTACTGTCTGGATCACCGGTGGACCTGAAATATTTCGCCAAGGAGGGATCACTCTTCTGCGCCTCGATGAGCGCCTCACGGGTTAAAGGCAAAGACACTGCAGGAGGAGGAACAGGGACAGTTAACTCTTGCAGTTTCCTTGGAGGGTAGCTCACCGACTGACCAGCAGGGGGTAACCTATCCTCAAACAGAGCAGAAGCAAGCTGTGAGTCACACAAGTCAATATCCTCGGCCTGCCCACGGGCCTTTGCTCGGGTTAACACACTCACAGTAAATATCTCAGGATGGCTACGGGCCACATCGTCCTGCACAGGGTCAGAAATGGGACTGGCAACAACTTCAGCCACAGGATAGACCCTGCCCCCAGCAATGTCATTCCCCACAATTAAATCAACACCATCAATGGGGAAACTATCTCGGACCCCCACCGAAAAAAACCCAGCCACCAACTCAGTATTAATATGAATCCTGTGAAGATGGGCAGTTATAAAACCCATTTCAATACCCCTCACTATTGCACTCGTATTGCAGGAAGTCCCCGCATGGAGCGGCAGCACATCAGAGAGGATAAGAGACTGGGAACAGGCTGTATCACGCAGCAATGTTACGGGGCGCTGGTCCTCCACCCTACCTGTGAGGGAGACGAAACCTTTAAAAATGAATGGTTTAAAACAGTCATCAGGTGCCTTCGGAACACAGGCAGGAACGGTGGGAGTTCTAATCAACCCTACACCTTTGGGCTGACTTTGAATTGAGCCCCGTTGCTCACGTTTCAATGCTGCACATTCAGCTACAATATGACCTGACTGGCGGCAGAAAAAACATTTCCTCTCACCCGTAGGACCCACTGATGCACTACCTGTCACCTGCTGCTCTGCTTGCTGAGAAGAATCACGGAGGGAGGAGTCACGCTTGAAAAAGACATTTTTGTGTGTCAGAGTGAACTCATCTGCCAGAGTAGCAGCCTGTTGTAATGTAGTAACCTTCTGCTCGTTCAGGTAAACTACGGTGCGCTCTGGCAGACAATTTTTAAACTCCTCCAACAACACCAACTCACGAACAGAGGTTAAATCTTCAGCCTTACTGGCGGTACACCATCTGTCAAACAACGTGCATTTTTCCCTCGCGAAGTCCATATAGTTCTGGCCCGCTCCTTTCTTAAGGCCACGGAAACGCTGTCGATATGCTTCAGGGACCAATTCATAGGCACGCAAGATAGCACTCTTCACCTTATCATACTCGAGACCATCCTCTACCGAGAGGGACGAACAGGCCTCCTGAGCCTTACCTGTCAACCTGCATTGTAATAATATAGCCCACACATCTCTAGGCCAGCACAAGGCAGCAGCTATCCGTTCAAAGGTGCTGAAATAAGCCTCCACTTCAGTCTCACGGAATGCAGGAACCAAGGAAATGTTCTTACTCATATCAAATGAAGGACCTGCAGTTACATTACCCGGAGAACTCACCACGTTCTGTAGTTCGAGCTGCCGCATCCTAACGGCGGTCTCTGCCTCCAACTTTTTCAGCTCCAATTCTCTGCGGAGCTCAAACTCTCGTGCCCGCTCACGTTCCTCCTTTTCCAGCTGAAGACGAGCTAGACGCATTTTCATACGTGCATTTAATCTGGAGGCTGGAGATGACTCGACCGACAGCGGATCAAAACGTGGCAGCGTGAACAGCTTCGGCTCCGGCGTTTGTGGTCTTTCACCAGACGGGACCGACGGACCAGCCCCTTCTCCTCCCCGAGGAGAAGAGCGTCCCGCTGCAGCAGGCTGGTCTCCACAGACGGACACAGCCGCCGCGGCCTCAGCCATGAGATCAGCAGACTCAGACACCGGCAAGGTAAGAAACCCCTCACGTACCAGGTGACCAAGCAGAACGGCTTTTAACTCCCGTTTAATGAGCGATGACGGGACTTTTAGACCATAGTGGTCTGCAATCGCAAGCAAGTCTTGTTTCCGACATTCGTCCAGCTGCTTCACCGTCGGATTAGCCACAAATTCCTCCAAAACAAACGCTGCCATACTCACCAACGGTAGCGAACTGGCCACAGCTAACCAGGCTAATACAAGTCGTCTGACAACCGGCCACGCGCATACAGTTGGACCGTACCACTGCAGCCACCGCGGGAACACATGTTAAACACACAATACCAACACTCACCAAGCTTTCCTCAGTCCTACCTGATTTTCTTCACCTACCTATCTTCTGGAGCGTGCCGGGCTCGAGGCGACTTTAAAGGCTGATCTCAGCGGCCAAAGCCCTGAGCGCCTACCCCCAACAGGGTCTGGACCCCGCCCGGGATTAACTCCGAAAACAACAAAGGAAAAATAACAAACGAGTGTCCGACGGAGGAGCTGAAACAGCTCGGCTGAACACTCACCTGTCTACCTGAGGAAAACCGTGAATGAGGCAACAGATAAGCATGAAAAACAAAGGATCGCAAGCAACAAATACAGCTGACCCCACAGAATCACTCTTAAAAATCCCGGACGAGCCCCCAAATATGTTACGTCCCGACAGCTAGGGGATAAGGGAAGTAACACGTAGGACAACAAAGAGGCAGGAAATCTGTTGGTGAGACGTCAATCGATAAGACGTTTATTTTATCCAGCAAGACAAATCCAACACAGCACTCCAAAAGATCCAACACGGGTCCCCTAGACCCGTGCGAGACGAGACAACACCACACCACACTCTGGCAGCTGATCTGGCCCATTGGCCATGACGTTCAGGCCGACTCATCTTTTAACCATCCCTGCCAATTGGTAACGAGCCACAGGTGCACCTGGCCACTCCCACTGAGCATACCTGGGGACAGGGAAAAGAAAAAAAAACAAAACACAACCTACCTTATCTATTCAACACAGAATGTAACAAGAGCTTTATATGTCAGAAGAAGGATTTTGAATTCTATTCTAGATTTAACAGGGAGCCAATGAAGAGAAACCAATATAGGAGAAATATGATCTCTCTTGCTAACTCCCGTCAGTACTCTGGCTGCAGCGTTTTGGATCAGCTGTAGATGTTTCAGAGAGCTATTGGGACAACCTGATAATAAGGAATTACAGTAGTCAAGCCTAGAAGTAACAAATGCATGGACTAGTTTTTCTGCATCACTCTGAGACAGGATGTTCCTGATTTTCACAATATTTCTCAGGTGGAAAAAGGAAGTCCTACAGATTTGTTTTATGTGCGAGTTAAAGGACATGTCCTGGTCAAAGATAACACCGAGGTTCCTCACAGTAGTACTGGAGGCCAATGTAATGCCATCCAGAGTAACTATATGCTTTGAAAGCAATTCTCTAAGATGTTTGGGGCCAAATACAATGACTTCAGTCTTGTCTGAATTTAGTAGTAAGAAATTATAGGTCATCCAGGTCTTTATGTCCTTAAGACAATCTTGCAGTCTAGCTAGCTGATTAGTTTCATTTGGCTTCATAGATAAATACAATTGAGTGTCGTCAGCATAACAATGGAAATTAATACAGTGCTTCTTAATAATGTTGCCTAAGGGAAGCATGTATAATGTGAACAGTATTGGTCCTAAGACAGAACCCTGAGGAACTCCATGATTAACCCTAGTATGCTCAGAAGAGTCATTGTTGACATGCACAAACTGGAACCTGTCTGATAAGTAGGATTTAAACCAGTACAGTGCTGTCCCTTTAATGCCAATAGAATGTTCTAGTCGCTGTAATAAAAGTTTGTGGTCGATTGTATCGAATGCTGCACTAAGGTCCAATAAAATAAGTATAGAGACCAGTCCATTATCTGACGCTATGAGAAGGTCATTAGTAACTTTCACCAGAGCTGTTTCTGTGCTATGATGCACTCTGAAGCCTGACTGAAACTCTTCAAACAGGCTATTCCTTTGTAAATGTTCATATAATTGATTTGCAACTGTTCTTTCCAGAATTTTAGAGAGAAATGGGAGGTTGGAAATTGGTCTATAGTTGGCTAAAACATCTGGATCTAGAGTGGGCTTTTTAAGTAAAGGTTTGATTACAGCAACCTTAAAAGCCTGTGGTACATAACCTGTTACTAGAGAGAGATTAATCAGATCTAACATTGAGGAATTAATTAAAGGTAAAGCCTCCTTGAACAGTCTAGTTGGGATAGGATCTAAAAGACATGTTGATGGTTTGGATGTAGAAACTATTGAAATGAGTTCAGAGAGATGTATGGGGGTGAAAAATTCTAAATATCCATCTGGTCTTACAGCCAATTCTAAAGTATCTGTACTCGATGATACATCTGTGACATTTTTATTTGTAAAGAAGCTCATGAAGTTGTTACTGCTCAAAGCTAAAGGAATACAAGTTTCAACAGAGCTCTGACTCTTTGTCAGCCTGGCTACAGTGCTGAAGAGAAACCTGGGGTTGTTCTTGTTTTCCTCTATTAAAGATGAATAATATGTTGTCCTGGCATTACGAAGAGCTTTTTTATAAATTACTAGACTTTTTTTTCCAAGCTACATAAACTTCCTCTAAATTAGTGGAGTACCACTTCCTTTCCAGCTTTCGGGATGCCTGCTTTAAAGTCCGCAGCTGGGAATTATACCAAGGAGCAGGTCCTCTCTGAGATAGAACTTTCTTTAAATCACTGGCGTAGCAATGAAATGCTAAATTATGCCTTGCTATAATTGACCCCAGTGGCAACATATACAGTGAAAATAGCGAAGGGCCCAAAATGGAGCCCTGGGGAACTCCACAAAACAAAGAGGCAACAGAGGAGGACAAGTCACCAATCATTATGGAAAAAGTCCTATTGGTCAGGTAAGACTTAAACCACTTGAGTGCAGTACCATGGATGCCAACATAATTATTTAGGCGGGACAAGAGAATAGAATGGTCGACCGTATCAAATGCTGCCGTTAAGTCAAGCAGCACAAGGACAACAGGATGCTTGGCATCAACAGACACAGCTATATCATTGTGAACTTTAAGCAGTGCAGACTGTGCTATGCCGTGACCTGAACCCAGACTGAAATTTTTCCAGAATAAAGCTGTTTTCTAAAAATGCCTGTAACTGTGTAAAAACAATTTTCTCAAGGACTTTAGAGATAAAAGGCAAGTTAGAAACAGGTCTGAAATTAGATAAAACATTAGCATCGAGATGTGTTTTTTTAAGAAGTGGTCTCACAATAGCATGTTTAAAAGCAGCTGGAACACATCCTGAGCTAAAACAAGTGTTCATTAAAACCAAGAGGACAGGCCCAACAGTAGAAAACACCTCTTTAAGCAATTTAGTTGGGAAAACATCCAAAGGGCAATTTGTTGTTTTCATATGTTTAACTACGTCAGTAAGGGATGATAGGGAGATGGGCTCAAAGTGGTCAAACACTGGAGAGAGTGGGGTTGTAGCAGACCGATCTGGGCTGATGCTGCTGCTGCACAATGCTCTCACAGACATCACTTTGTCAACAAAAAAGTGTAGAAAGTCCTCACATGTAGAAACAGTGGTGTCAGACAGAGAATTGGTGTGGGGGCTCACAACAGAATTAATAGTACTGAACAGCACACGGGGCAGTGTCCATTTGTCGAGATAATATTCGACAGATATTGGGATTTAGCCTCCTTCACAGCCTTCTGATAATGAACGAGACTGTCGCTCGGTATCTCCAGCGATACATGTAGCCTGTTCTTTTTCCAGTGTCGCTCCGCCTGTCTGCAGCGCTGTCTGAGGGTCCGGGTTGAATCATTCAACCAGGGATCAGTCCTGGGCTTGGTGGACCTGGACCTAATAGGGGCGATAGTGTCCAGGATCTCAGAACAAGCTGAGTAGAAAGATGACAGGAAGATGTCTGGGCATCCAGTAGGATTCATTCTATCACAAGCATAAAACTCAGAGTCCATGAAAGCAGTCTCAAACTCTGCAGCTGTTGAAGAAATAACAATCAGACGGTGAGATGCTGGGACAGGAGGCTTTCCAACAGGTGGAGGAGCAAGAACTTCAAAAATAACTGGGAAATGATCTGAGATGGGAGTCTCAGATATTTCAACAAGTGACACCACAAGCCCATGAGAAATAATTAAGTCCAATGTATGCCCAGCACTATGTGTAGGACCATCCACAGTTTGAATAAGGTCGAAAGATGACAGTAGACGTTTGAAATCAGTGGCCAGCTGATCAGATGGACAACAAACGTGAATGTTAAAATCCCCACAGATTAAAAGCTGTTCATATTTAGAGGCCACCTCTGCTATGAACTCAAAGAACTCCTGAATAAAGTTCTTGTTGTATTTAGGTGGACGGTAGACCACAGCACATAAGACTGGACAAGATATTTCCATTGTGAACAACTGTACTTCAAAACAGGAATAATTATTTACATGCAATGGTTTGCAAGTGAAATTATCCTTAAAAACTGTGGCGACTCCGCCCCTCGACCTGATGCTCATGGTGTGCTAAGAGCAGCGAGGGGGGAGGAGCTCAGTGAACGCGCTGTCGTCACCAGGTTTAATCCACATTTCCGTCAACAAGAGGAAATCCAGCACAGAAGTCAAGAGCTAAAGTGAACTAGGGTCAAATGTTCCCTGTAAAGGTTATTAAACTTGAAATAGACTTCAGGGATTTTTGTAAGTCTGTGCACATTGTGCAAAAAGATTGCACAATGGGGTGTCAGTGACAGTTAGACACTGACATCAGCTTCTCCATTTCCCGATCAGAGGCCTTCTCTGAGTTGCAGACAGGAGAGATTGGGTGGACTGGCTAGACAGTCCAAAACAGATAGTTTTAGTTCCTCAAAAACACGGAAAGGTCTTATGATCGATGAGGTGGAAGAGTGCACAAGTTGGGAGGGGGGAAAGCATGAGGTTATTGCTCATAAAATTAAGTATGCTGTCATTGCATATGCAAAATCTGAAGGGAGTTCAGCGTATGGTATAAAATACACCTGATAAAGAAGCAAGTTGGGAATTGTTGCGAGGTGGTCACTCGGAGCCAGTCATCTGACTGATTCAGTCCAGATCAAAATCTGAACTGAACCCCCTCCGCTTTCCCCTGAGCCGGTGAGCATTGGAGGCTCATCGATCTTCATGTGAGAAGCCGGTGGTGGCCAAGCCAACTGCTCTCCCCCTCCGAATTACTTATTCTGGGTGATTATTATTTTTGGATTATACACTATATTGCCAAAAGTATTCGCTCACCTGCCTTGACTTGCACGTGAAAGTAAGTGACATCCCATTCCTAATCCATAGGGTTCAATATGACGAGGGTCCACCCTTTGCAGCTATAACAGCTTCAACTCTTCTGGGAAGGCTGTCCACAAGGTTTAGGAGTGTGTTTATGGGAATTTCTGACCATTCTTCCAGAAGTGCATTGTGAGGTCACACACTGATGTTGGACCAGAAGGTCTGGCTCTCAGTCTCTGCTCTAATTCATCCCAAAGGTGTTCTATGGGGTTGAGGTCAGGACTGTGTGCAGGTCAGTCAAGTTCATCCACACCAGACTCTGTCATCCATGTCTTTATGGACCTTGCTTTGTGCACTGGTGCACAGTCATGTTGGAAGAGGAAGGGACCAGCTCCAAACTGTTCCCACAAAGTTGGGAGCATGGAATTGTCCAAAATGTCTTGGTATGCTGAAGCATTCAGAGTTCCTTTCACTGGAACTAAGGGGTCAAACCCAGCTCCTGAAAAACAAGCCCACACCATAATCCCCCCTCCACCAAACTTTACACTTGGCACAATGCAGTCCGACAAGTATCCTTCTCCTGGCAACCGCCAAACCCAGACTGGTCCATCAGATTGCCAGATGGAGAAGCATGATTGGTCACTCCAGAGAAGGTGTCTCCACTGCTCTAGAGTCCAGTGGTGGCTGCTTTACACCACTGCATCCCACGCTTTGCATTGCACTTGGTGATGTATGGCTTGGATGCAGCTGCTCAGCCATGGAAACCCATTCCATGAAGCTCTCTGCTGAAGCACTGTTCTTGAGCTAATCTGAAGGCCACATGAAGTTTGAAGGTCTGTAGTGATTGACTCTGCAGAAAGTTGGCCACCTCTTGGCACTATGCGCCTCAGCATCCACTGACCCCGCTCTGTCAGTTTACGTGTCCTACCACTTGGTGGCAGAGTTGCTGTCATTCCCACACACTTCCACTTTCTTATAATACAGCTGACAGTTGACTGTGGAATATTTAGGAGCCAGGAAATGTCACGACTGGATTTGTTGCACAGGTGGTATCCTATCACAGTTCCACGCTGGAATTCACTGAGCTCCTGAGAGCGAGCCATTCTTTCACAAATGTTTGTAAAAGCAGTCTGCAGCCTAGGTGCTTGATTTTATACACCTGTGGACATGGAAGTGATTGGAACACCTGATTCTGATTATTTGGATGGGTGAGCGAATACTTTTGGCAATGTAGTGTATGAAAGCATAGTTCCATTATATGAGTCGCATTAATCAATTGGAAGAATATTAATGTTTATGTTTTTGAGTCTGACTCATTGAATTTTGTAATTATGAGCTAATGCTGCCCCCATGCTGCAACATTATAATAAACATTTATCCTGCAATTAAAGTTAACAGATTTGAAATTCAATTTATCCCTTTACAATGAGTAATTATATATATTTTCTCTGGTGGTAAAATGTCAGGTTATTGTGTGCATTACAACTAAAAAGGTTCTGAAAGGTTTTCTTAAGTCATTGGGGCCGTGTCTGGCCTTATTTAAACTTATCCCTGGGGTTATTCATATCCAAACCTCTAAATTTTAAACCTAGCAACTTGCCAAGTGCAAAATCCGCTTAGAGGAAAGCTGCCATTAACAGATGTGACTGGTGGATTAATTTAACCATTCAAAAGTGGCTTTTCAGTTAAATTAATTATCGGAGGAAGCGGGATAGGCGTTTGGATGAAGGCAGTCAGCAGCTAGGTGAATTTCCTCGCCACCAGCTTAATCGTTCCTCAGATCCCATCTGGGTTAGACCCCTCTGGGCCGCAGGAATGTAGACCCGTTAGATGGAGAGCTGGTACAGTGATTCTCTGACGATTAATTAAATTAATTAAAGAGATAACTGCTCGAGATCAGACAGCACCTACGTGGGACTTACGTTAGAGGAGTTGCTCTCCACTGTGTTGGCATGTGGTTGTGAAGTAGATAATAATGTAATAATTTCCTTAGATTTAGTTACTGCTTTATCAGATAAATGAATAAACCAAACATCTCAAATACAGAACAGAAACCTGGTTAACATGACGAGCATGCAGAAGTAGACAGGCTGGAACATGTAGGAGAGCCAGACGAACTGGCTTAGAACAAAGGACAACTCACAACTGTATATACACAGGAACTAATTAGGAGACAAGACACAGGCAATTCATAGACACAGCTGAAACATGAGGGTAATCAAAAAGGAGGGAAAAGAGGAACAGAGGTAAAAACACAAGCACAGCCAATGTTATTGTGCAAGGTAGAGTACTGAGATACTGAATGAGCAAATAGATAAATCAAGCTCCTTTCAGTATTTCTCTACAAAAGATTTTGATAAATGAATCATTTTACCTTTATGCACACTCTATAACAGTTAATAGTTTTGTTGCCTTTCTGACAAATCTAAATATACACATTACAATGACCCAAAAGAGACACAAAATATCAAAGGAAACAGTTAAATGTTATCATTTAATATGTTTTACTTTGTATATGCAACACAGTATGTCACATGCACATGTAAGTGCAGTGTACAGCCCCAAGTGTGTGATTTCCTCAGACCATATGGCAGTCAAAGCTTTTATAAGCTTATAGCCTGACAGCTAGTGTTATCGTGTGATGAAGCGTTTCTCGACCATTTTGTGATTGTGCAGGGTGTGATTGCCTGCCTCTGTCTTTCCAGGGTGGTACTAGAGTGTGAATTATGTACCTTCACTTTTCCATTCCTCGTTCAACTGGCTTCTTTCAACTGAGGTATCACCCCAAAGCACAGCGCTCCAGGCCTGGACACTCTAATAACCATCACGATAAATGAACAGTAAATCCAAGGCAGTATAAAACACAACCTTATGAGAGGCAGTCATTTGGAAACACTCATTGCCTCGTAGCCTCAACAGTCTTTTCCCCCTATCGCTTTGTACCTGTACCCTATCTGCCTCATCCCTATTTCTTTGTTTTCTCTGTCTTCTTTCCCCTCTTTCTCATCTCCCCCTGCAAGAGTTCTAACCTAAATTACTGCAGGCAGTGCTGCAGAATCTGAACTACACCTACAGGCTTGACTGGAAAGGTCAACAAAGCTGCTTAAAATGAAGAATAGCACAGGAGAGAGTGGAGTAATCTATTCTTTCCATCTCCTCTTTCTTCTGTTGTTCCTCTTCCCTGCGCTGCCTGTTTTTTTTAATCATCCTTCTTTTGTATGGTCCATCCAGGTGTTGTGGTTTTTCTGCAGCATTTAAAGCACTGTCTGTTGATTTTTCACCCCATGGTTGATCAGTATATTTGTCTTTTTATGTATACCTTTATCTCTTCCACCTATTTTCTTGTACCCATCTCTTTTTCTTCTCTTCCTCTCTCTCGCTCTTTCTCTCTCTCCAATATATATATATATATATATATATATATATATATATATATATATATATATATATATATATATATATATATATATATATATATATATATATATATATATATAGCCATAGTGGCCATTTTGCTTCTTTCCCACTTTGTTTTCTATTCCCCCACTTATATTGTTCTTTTTTTCCTCTGTTACTCGTATATTTTTTCTTCCTCCTCACTGCTTTGGATTCCTCCTGCTGTGTTTCCACTCACATTCTGGCTCAGGCTAGATGTGGTTTCGAATATCAAACAGGTTATCTGCTACCGTCTTCAGCCTCTCAGGCAGAATAAAAGAAGCAAAAGTTTACAAATAGTGCTGATTTGCTCTTTGCTTTCAAGCATGTCATTCAGTTTTCTTTTCTTGTTTCCAGGTACAGCACAATATTATGCATGAGCTTTGAGACAGAGGTCCACTATATGACCAACATTATATGGACATTACATGCATATATCATTGCTGAACATGTGATTTCTAAACCATATAATAGCCTGCCCTGTTTTCCACTACATTTTGCTGGATTTGCTGCAAAGACTGGTTTTGATCCAGGGCCAAAACTTTACCTATTGAAATCCCCTTTCTTCTTTCAGCAGCTATTATATGCTGAACCAGATATTTCACAAAACATGTAAACACAAATCAAACCAGCCTGCATGCATTCCTACTCCATTAGTTTGTTGTACATTATGTCATATTTATAAGAAAACTGTTTCATATTTAGGATCAGGAGTGGAAGTGTAAATCAGGTTTCAAATATCAATAATAATTACAACTGTTTAAATACAGCTATTTAGTTACAGCTAACATGTAGACATATGGGCTAAAACACCAGACCTGATTTGTGGCAGTGAACCTTACTGGATGCATGTTCTGGGACACAAATGGGAATGCTTTAGAAGTTGTATTTGAGCCCTCCAGCCCTCATTCAAATCCACTGAATGCATTGCAGAATTATATTTCCAGTTTTGCGTTAAAGTTTGTTTCTGTTCATACATGTGAAGATTTACAGATGTATAATAGTACAAAATTTAAAATTCAATCTGTAACCCTTTTAATTTTCTATTTTTGGTTATTTTTGATTTTTGAATTGCCACCTGCTGTTGTGTTGGGTTTTTTTTTTTGCATTTGTACGATTTTTTTTCTCTTGAGACATGCTGCATTTTTTTGGAAACATGATGCATTAGAAATATGTTTCTTTGTTTGTATTTGCACAACAAAATGAAACAGTTTGCTAATAAAATTTTGTATTTGCAAACCACACTGCTTTTAGTGAATCATAGGAAATTTGTAAAAACACATTTTCTTTGTTGTGTTTTGGCAGGAGGCATCTCCATACAATCTCATGTTAAAACTGAAAATAGATAAACTAAAACTGTTGAAGTTTGGCAACAAATTTTTGACCAGAAAATGGGACCATATGCGGCAAGGAAACTATATTGTGGCAAAATAACAATGATTAAATGTCTATTATTGGCTAAATACCTCTTTCCCCATCACTCCCCAAATAATTCATTTTCAAATAAGGTAGGTCATCACTACAGAAGTAAGCACTTCACAACACCTTTCATTTGCAGGAGGACACTAACCATGTGTTGTTGAGATTGTAGCAGTATTGTTTTATTTAGAAGTTAACCATAGACTACATAAAGTTTTGTTGTGTTTTTGTTTAAATGATAACTTAGTCTCTTTCTCTTATGTACTCCTTTCTCTTTCATCCTTTGACTTTTGAACATGCATGTAAACTTACAAACAGAACAGAGAGAATTGTGCAGTTACTGCTCTTCATGGCATGTGCTGCTTGTGCATGTCTGCAATGAAACTGTGAAGTTGAAAACAGTAGTTGATACAGAAAAGGTTGTCAATTACTTGTCCAAAGTATCATGATGTCACATTTAGATTCCTCTTTATCTGAAAAAGTGAAAGTGAACTGAAACATGCAGCACAACCTCCAGTCACAAAGCCATGGGTATGTGTGCATATATTTTTTGCCATAGTGTGTGATATGGGTCCCACTGGAACAGCTCACACTAATGCACCAGAATCACATTCAACAAGATGTGACATTTCAAAAATGGTAAATACCTGCAAATGAGTCAAGAGAAGTCTTCAAACTCCTAATAAGTTCTCTCGCTTTTGGCACTCATTTTCTGGTGACTTGCTCTGGATTTAAATAGAATTATATTGCCCCCTAGTGCTTAGAATGTGCACTGGAGTGTTTTTGTGTGTGCATGGGCACTCAACCACCATGTGTGGCTGTGTATATATGAGATAAAGAAAATGAGAAGAGGCCGTGGTGTGAAAACAGTGTAGCCTGACAGTGCCGAATGGTCTGTCACTTTGCATAGGTGTAACAGACCCGGGCTGTGAAACTAGGAAAGAGGGAGTCAAACAGACAATAACATGCTTCACTAAAGGTTCAGAGGACAAAAACACATACATTTCTCAGACTACGTGTAAAATAGTCCTCCAAAAAATTTAGAAAATCAGATTTCTGAATGCATTATGATTTTAATCTGTGTCGGGGCACAGCCAGGTGTGACATTTTTGTCACTGTTTGAATTCTAATGGGAAAAATGTTGATGCAGCAGACATGATGTAGAGTAATATGGTGTCTACCAAGTCCCCCAGTAGTCTAATGCATTTTGGCGGTCGTAAACGTTTACTTCCACCTGTCCGTACATTCTTTTCATGCATCGTCATATGCTGCCACATAGATCAGTTCCTAAGAATTACTTTGAGATGGATGATACATTCATTTTCTGTAGATGTTACATTATTATAACTGGTGGTGCAGTAACAGTCAGGAGTTTGCCTTTCCTGCTTATAAATAAATGGGAGTCAGTTACATTTCATTTTCATTTGTTAAGATAAACCATTAAAACTGTAATGAATCAATCACAGAAATCATGAATTTTACATTATACTGTAACGGTTTAGGTTTTTCTGGAAGGAAATGCACTACAGTGACTATCTGGAACTTCTTTGGTGGCCACCCTGAGGTTCCCTTGACATCAGCACTGCAAGTGTAAACAACTGTACTGATTTACTTTAAGAGGGATAACTAAAAGACCTGAAGGAAGAAGATAATACAGCAATGATAGGGCATCATACTGTCAGAGATGTGATTGTCAGTGGTCGTGGAGTATCCATTATAGTTCAGGGGACTATGTTGTTTTGCTTCAAGAGGTTATAATTGATATGTTTTACAATACCAATCAATTGTAGAACAATCCCTTAGGTTTATGGAGCTTCATATTAAGATTCAGATTCATTGCTAAACTGGCCATAAATTTATGGCTTTGCTTCACTCTCACCATTCTCAAAGCATTGTTTTGGCTTCAGCACTGAGCAATTATAAGAATAAGAAAGCTCTAAAAAGTTACTGTATAGTGCAAACTCTGCAGGAAGACAGATATGTTCGGAATTCAAAATGGTTGATAATGTTGCCTCATAACTGCTGGATGTGTACAACTTTCCAACTTGAGTTTCATTAGCATAAAGTTAAAAAGTTAATGCCATGTCACAACCATCATGAGACTGTCTATGCATGGAAGTGCAGCACTGAAGCACCCAATGAATGCAGAGAAGAAACATGAATTAAGAATAAAAGTGTTGAGGCACAGGACAAGTGATACTGTGCAAATAACTATTTTGAGGCCTCCTCTTGGTGATATGTCTTGTCAATGGTTGTCTCAAGTAGATGTCCATTGAAACAGTAGCATGAAGACTGATAATTCTGTGTGTTAACTCATCTCCACTGTAGCTGGAAGATATGCTGTCATAACATGAATAACTGAAGCTCCAAACTTTGGACCTGTTGTTTCCTGTTAAGACACCACACTGTAGATGCTTCACACTGAGCCTCTTACGTCTTCCTGTCTGGGTAGAGCAGAGAGATTGAGGGGGAGAGCAAGATTAGGGGGATGCCATCTTCTCTAATCAGCTGTGCAATCAGATGCCTGCTCAGATCCTGACAGTGACAAATATGGCTTTTAATGTCCCACTGCTCAATGTTAATTGCATTTCTCTGCAATTTAGATGAGTGTCACATGCAGAGCGACTGTTCATGTAACAATTAACACCAAACTGCTGCCGCTTATGGAGTGCATCTAACATGTCTCAGTTCACTGTACTGGAAAACTGTGCAAACACACTGAAAGTGAACAATAACTGATCAGTCACCCAGACAGTTAAGTCACCCAGCATTCAACTCTGAGGCCAGAGGAAGCTCCTGCAGCCATTTCACTGCCAGCACTTGACAGATTTAAGGAGAATTTTTCTGGTGAGAATGAATCTCATTTGAAGACTGTCATCTCTCTATTATAAACATTTTTCACAGCAGACATTCTGTCTTGTCACAATAGATAAAGTATAGGTGTTTTAATGATATGCAAGCCATCACTGTGTTTTAACTACTATGACAAATCAAAATGCCTGTTGAAATGTTGGCATTATTAGGTTTCTGTTTTAAGTTAAATACATATATTAAATATTCTTTAATAATTTAATTAAAAATGCAAATTACTATTACTCTTAAAATAATTGTATCTAATTATTTTTCAGATGAATTATCAGTCAGATGCACAAAGATTTATCTGTCTGAGCATACATTTTCCTGACATTTGCATTTTTCATCCTGCCATAAAAATCAATTAACACATTTTCCTCTTTGTTTTCCAACATTAAAGCAAGGCCTTAGTTAACTGATTTCATCTATGTCTTCACCATTACATAACCGTCATAAGCAGAAGCTAATTCAGATACACATTAAGGGCTTCCAGGTCTCATCTGAGAAGTTACCAAAGTCTTAAACTGAAATTGTAATTTTCTCAAGTTTGATATGATTTGTAATCTCTAGCCAAATATTATAGCATGCTTTCTCTTAAATTGAGTTAGACATCTAGCTAAAAACAGGAAAATGTCATTCTGTCAGGGGGACATTAGATGCTTCTTGTGGTGGAACTCCAAATAAAGCTTTGACATTCACGTTGAAAGTGGTCCCCATTGTGTTAAGTTTTTAACAGCAGAAATTTTATAGATTTGGGCAGGACCCAAATCTTACTGGTATCTGGGTAAATTTTAGCCCAGCCATTTCAGCCAATTTTAGCTTAAAAGGACCTTACACTGTAATAAACAGTGCTTAGCTCACATAGAAAAAGAATTAAATGACTCATCATGGATATGTGTTAACCAGGTACTGGTACACCAATTTGATGCTCCTGATTTCGTTTCAGATAGTTTGTCTGGTCAGAGTTAAAGGAGCCAATGGACTTATAAATCAAGGAGGCAAAGCATTTCCAAACAGAATTCAACATAAGAAGAGAATCAAACAGGAACCTAAGAGGGTGACTGGGAAAACAAGGACATCTGGATTTAATGTCAGATTTTAAGAAAATTAAACAAATAAACAAAAAAGTGGGATTTTGTCAGGTCAAATCTGGACAACAGTTCTGACAAACTTTAAAGCTAACTTCCTTATTGAAATCTTTGATGCAAAGCCCTTTTTACAGCATATACAGATCTTGGGGTCAGCAGGCAGATGGGTCTCCCCAGGTTCTGCTCAAGGTTTCTTCCCTGTTAAAAGGGTGTTTTTCTTGCCACTGTCGCCTTAGGGCTGCTCTGGGGATTCAGGCATATGGGTTCTGTAAAGCATCTTGAGACAGTTTGACCTGTAATTGGTGCAATATAATAATAATAATCGTAATAATAAATTTTATTTGGCAGCGCCTTTCATAACACCCAAGGTCACTTTACAGAGGATAAAAACACAATAAAATAAATAAAACAAAACAGCAGACAAAAGTAACACAACAGTTAAAAGAAACAATGAAATTACAATGAGTATGCGGATTTAAACAGATGAGTTTTGAGTCTTGACTTAAACTGGGTTAAAGAAACAATGTTACGGATGTCTGGTGGGAGAGAATTCCAGAGTTGGGGAGCAGAGCGGCTGAAAGCTCTGCTCCCCATGGTGCTGAGGAAGGCAGAAGGTAAAGAGAGATGAAGGGAGGAGGAGGACCTGAGGGAATGAGACGGAGTGGCAATATGGAGGAGATCAGACAGATAGGGGGGAGCGAGGTTGTGGATGGCTTTAAATGTATACAACAGAATTTTGAATATGATGCGGAATTGGACCGGGAGCCAGTGAAGCTGCTGGAGGACGGGGGTGATGTGGTGAAAGGAGGGAGTACGGGTGATGATGTGGGCTGCAGAATTTTGAACCAGTTGGAGTTTATGGAGGGATTTGTGGGGGACACCATAGAGGAGGAAGTTACAGTAATCAATACGGGAGGTGATGAGGCTATGAACTAGAATGGCCATGGTATGAGGGGTGAGGGAGGGGTTGCGTGAATGGAAATAAGCAGACCGAATGATGTTATTAACGTGGGAGTGAAAAGAAAGTGAGCTGTCGAGGATGACACCCAGACTCTTTACCTGAGGGGAGGGGGACACTGTGGAGCTGTCAATGGTGAGGAAGAAACTGTCAGCTTTGGATAGGGTGGATTTAGTGCCTACAAGGAGAAGTTCCGTCTTATCACTGTTTAATTTGAGGAAGTTTGCAGTGAGCCAAAATTTGATGTCAGAAAGGCAGCTGGTGAGGGAGGAGGGAGGGAGGGTGGAGTTAGGTTTACTGGAGAGATAGAGCTGGGTGTCATCCACGAAGCAGTGAAAATGGGTACCATATTTACGGAAGATATTGCCGAGGTGGAGGAGGTATATGATGAAGAGGAGGAGCCCCAGGACGGAGCCCTGGGGCACACCAGAAGTAACGGGGGAGGGCTGTGAGGTGAAGGACTTGAGCTGAATGAACTGAGTGTGGCCAGTGAGGTAGGAGTGAAATCAGTGAAGGGGGGTGTGAGTGATGCCGATGGAGGAAAGTCTACTGAGGAGGATGGGATGAGAAACAGTGTCGAAGGCCGCACTCAGATCAAGGAGGATGAGTTTGGAGAGTAAACCGGAGTCAGATGCCATAAGGAGGTCATCTGTGATCTTAATCAGGGTTGTTTCAGTGCTGTGGCGGGGACGGAAACCGGACTGGAATTGTTCATAGAGGGAGTTTCGTGTGAGATGAGAGTGGAGCTGAGAGGCAAAAATTTTTTCTAGGATTTTGGAGATGAAGGGAAGGTGGGAAATGGGACGGAGGTTATTAAAATTATTGGGATCTGAACCAGGCTTCTTAAGGATGGGGCTGACCGCTGCAGATTTGAAGGGAGTGGGAACAAAACCAGAAGACAGAGAGGAATGGATGATGGCTGAAATGAGAGGGAGCAGAGAGGGGAGGCAGGATTTGACCAAGGCTGTGGGGAGGGGGTCCAGTTGGCATGTGGAAGGCTTGGACTTGGTGATAAACTCAGAAATTATTGAGGGACCAGGGAGTTCAAAAGAGGAAAATAGATGACAGGGGGGAGAAAGTTCAGAGGAGAGGAGGAGTGAGGTTGTGGAGCCAAGATGTTGGTGGATTTTTATAACCTTTTCATTGAAGAACTGAAGGACAGAATTACAGGTGTCGTGGGAGTAGAGATGGGGGGGTTGGGAGTCAGGGGGTTGGGTGAGGCTATTGAAAACAGAAAAGAGAGTCCTTGTGTTGCCCACATTTCAGCAGATGAGTCCAGAATAATATTGTGCTTTAGCTTGAGAGATGGAGTCCTTGTAATGAGATAACTGAGCAGTATACATGTCTTTGTGGATGGTGAGACTAGATTTCCTGTAAAGTCTTTCAAGCTGACGATTTTTAGATTTGATGGCACGGAGATCGGGAGTGAACCAGGGAGCAGACTGAGTGAAGTAGACAGAGCGGGTTTTGACAGGAGCAAGTGAGTTGTTCGTGAGGCCGTTATTGTAAAGGTTGACCAGGTCGTCAGGGGTGGAGGAAGAGTCTGGTGTCAAGGTGGTGATGGAGGAGGAGAGGGAGTCGATGTTAATGTCCTTGATGTTGTGGAATGAGATGGTACAGGGGATCTTAGAGATGGAGAGACGGAGGATGACATCGAATGTGAGGAGCAAGTGGTCCGTAATAAGGAGTTGATCAGCAGTACAGTTGGAAGGGGTGAGACCGGAGCAGCAAATCAAGTCCAGGGTGTGTCCTTTTATGTGTGTGGGGAAGTCAGAGAACTGCTGAAAGCCGAAACTGTCGAGTGATGAGGAGAAGTCTTTGGTGAGGGGGAGAGCAGTATTGTCCATATGTATGTTGAAATCTCCCAGCAGAATTACATTTGGGGAGAGAGCGGAAAGGTGGGTGAGAAGGCCAGAAAATTCATTTAAAAAGTCAGTGTGAGGCTTGGGGGGATGATAGACTGTTGCGATGATTGTGGGAGTGGGTCCGGAGATTGGACAGGCGAGGCATTCTATAGATGAGAGAGGAGGCAGAGAAACTGGAACGACCTTCCACTTCTCGCGATACAGTATCGCGAGACCCCCTCCGCGACCAGAGCTGTGAGGTTTGCAAATGTAAACAAACCCCAGAGGAGTGGAGTTGTTAAGCTGGGAGAAGTCACCAGGTACTTGCCAAGTCTCATTTAAACAAAGAAAATCAAGCTTACGGTCGGTAAGGAGATCCTGGATGAGATGTCCTTTGCCCGTGAGGGAGCGGATGTTCAGCAGACCAAAGTTGACGCCGGTGTTGTCGCTGGAGAGAGGAGCATTAGCCGACCTAGCCAGGCGGGCTAACACACTGTGGTTGACAGACCGGCCGGTGTTTCTGGGTGGTCGGCGAGTGGAGGACCAGAAGGAGGAAATCCCTTTGGAGCCCGAGAAATGGAAACCCCGCCGAGAACCACGGTGGATGTACCTCGGGCGTTGCTGGACGCAGCTCGGGCGTTGCTGGACGCCGATGTCCGGGTGGAGACGAAGGGCTGCCGGAGGAGATCCGGACCGCTGGAAGCGGAGCCTGAGAAGCTCCACCGGCAAATATTGGAGTAGTCCCTCCACCGGTAGATGGAGGAGAACCAGGACAGTCCAGACCAGTAGGGACCACACAAAAGCCCCGCCAGCCCACATCGCAAAACGGTGGAGAAAGCGAAAGACGTGGAGCCGGAAGGTGAACCAAGCAGGTAGGCAATAGTTAGCCTGCTATCACAGCACTATAGGGCTATGACAGCAGAAATGAGGAGCATCAGGCGGTAGAGGAGGGTTAAGATTCCCAGGCGAGTAAGTTGGAATGGGCCGGAGAACCACTAAAAACACTTAAAAATTGCCGGTGAGTAGCAGCAGCCAAACGCGCCAGCGTTCACTCAACGTGCACATGCTCCCTCCCCTCTATAAATAAAATTGAATTGAATTGAATGGTTGAGGATGAAAATATATGATCGCTAAAACCAAGACATGATCGAGACCATGTTTTGAGAAATATTATGGATTTTAAATGGAAGTTATGCAGTAATAAGAGACTGAGAGCTTTGAAGACAGTTGCCCATTTGGACCCATAAGGGGATCATTCTTGCCCCACTGTCAGTTTACCAACATAGTTTATCAATTTTAACGCAAATCCTTTTGATTTTGGGAAAGCTGCAGAATGACTTTCTTAATAACTGGACATGTATTAATCCACAGAAATGAGGACTAATAAATGTTCTTCCATCTTATTCAGTTGATGGAAGAACTTTTTTCATAAAGATTGGAATGTGTTGAAACGGGTCTAAAAAACTTAATCAAAAACATCATTTTATGAGGTTGACATTGCCACCTAAACACCCCTAAATGTCCTTTATAAACCGGTAGGGCAGGCGACACTCATTAATCTAGGTGGAGAAATTGTAATGTTGCACTGCTAATTCGACATTAATTGCTGCTTCCTTCTTTTAGTCCATGGTCCAAAAAGTGTTTTTTTAACATACTAGTCTTGTAAATTTCCAAGGCTGGTTCTTAATTCTTGTTTTAAGTAAACAAAAAAAAAAAAAAAAAAAACTGTTTCTAAGCTTCTAAAGCCTCCAGCGGCAGATGGGTCCTCCCATATGAGTTGGGTTCTGCTCAAGGTTTCTTCCTGTTAAAAGGGAGTTTTTTCTTGCCTTTGTCGCCTTAGAGCTTTCCCTTTGGGGTTCAGACCATTTGGGTTCTATAAAGTGTCTTCAGACAATCTGAATAAATAAAATAAATAAAAATGAATTGAATTGAATTAAATGTAGGTCATTACCAAGTGACCAAGGGTTAGTGTGCTTTTAGGGTAATGAGTAACACCTCAGTGTTCACATAAGACTTTAGACAGAAGTGAAAGTCAATGATGAATAAACACGAAACATCGGTACCATGCAGGTGTGTATTTTGGCATACTGGATCTTGCTTGTAAGATTCAATCTGATAGTGTATCGTTAATTTGTGTATTACTCTAGCTTACCTGTGTACTGTAGTTCTGCTTCTGTCAGTGGTTGTCACCCTCTGGTTTTTCCCTGTCTAGTTACTACCCTTTAGTGCATGTCATTTCCAGTTGTCTGTTACATAATTTCCTTGTGTATTATGTAAATATTACTTTTGTAACTAAATTGTGTTTTGTCATCCTGTGCTTGAGACCCTGTCCCACTAAGATGTGGTCAAGAACACCTGTTGTGGTGGCAACGCAAAAACCTGCTGGTGGACACCAGTAGCGAGGGAAGCTATCAAGGCTTAAAAAGGAGGCATTTCAGGCCTGGCTGGCTCTGGGGTCTCCTGAAGCAGCTGACGGGTACCAATCAGCCGGAAGGGCTGCAGCTGCGGCACTTGTGCAAGCTAAAACTCGAGTGTGAGAGGAGTTCGGGGAGGTTATGGAGAAGGACTTTTGGATGGCCTCAAGGAAGTTCTGGCAAACCGTTTAACGCCTCAGGAAAGGGAGGCAGGGCTTTGCTCAGGCTGTGTTCAGTCGGGGTGGAGAACTGCTGACCCGTACTGGGGTCATTGTTGAGTGGTGGAAAGAGCACTTAGAGCCACTTAGAGCCACTCCTGAATGCAGTAAATATGTCCTCCGTGGAGGAGGCAGAGCCTGCAGACTCGGGGGGATCTTCGTCCATATCCGTGGGAGATGTCGCCGAGGTAGTTAAGAAGCTCCTCGGTGGCAAGGCGCCAGGTGTGGACGAGATTTACCCTGAGATGCTCAAGGCTCTGGACCTTGTTGGACTGTCTTGGCTGACATGTCACTACAATGTCATGTGGGCATCGGGTACGGTGCCTGTGGATTGGCAGACCGAGGTGGTAATCCCCATTTTTAAAAAGGGGGATCGGAGAGTGTGTGCCAACTACTGGTGTATCACACTTCTCAGCTTCCCTGGGAAAGTTTACTCTAGAGTGCTGGAAGGGAGACTCCGACCATTTGTCGAATGTCGGACTCAGAAGGAGCAATGTGGATTCCGTCCTGGTCATGGAACAGTGGACCAGCTTTTTACCTTTGCAGAACTGCTGAGGAGGTGATGGGAGTTCAACCTGCCAGTCTACATGTGCTTTGTGGATCTGGAGAAGGCCTACGACCGTGTCCCCCAAGGGGCTCTGTGGGGTGTACTGCAGGAGTATGGGGTACTGGGCTCGTTGATACAAGCCATTAGGCCCCTGTACAACCAAAGTGAGAGCTGTGTCCACATACTTGACACATTTCCAGTGGGGGTCGGAGTCTGCCAGGGCTGCCTCTTGTCTTCAATCCTGTTTGTGGTGTTCATGGACAGGATCTCAAGGTGCAGCCGGGGTGAGGAGGATGTCTGATTTGGGAACCTCAAGATTTTGTCTCTGCTTTTTGCAGATGATGTGGTTCTGTTGGCTTCCTCACATCATGACCTTCAGCATGCACTGGAGCGGTTTGCAGTCGAGTGTGAAGCGGCGGGGACGCGGATCAGCACCTCCAAGTCCGAGACCATGGTTCTCTGCCGGAAACTGGTTTATTGCTCCCTCTGGGTTGGGAGGGCCGGGGGGGAGAAGGGGGGGTTTCTTCCTCCAAGTGAAGGAGTTCAAGTATCTTGGGATATTGTTCAGGAGTGATGAGAAAATGGAGCAAAGGATGGACAGGCAGATTGGTGCACCATCCGCAGTAATGTGTGCATTGTACCAAACCGTCATGGTGAAGAGGGAGATGAGCCGCAAGTTGAAGCTCTCAATTTACCTGTCCATCGAAGTTCCAAACCTCACCTATGGTGAGCTCTGGGTAGTGACCGAAAGAACAAGATCGTGGATACAAGTGGCCAAAATGATCTTCCTCCCTAGGGTCACCGGGCTCAGCCTTAGAGATAGGGTGAGAAGTTCAGACATCCAGAGAGAGCTCGGAGTAGAGCCGCTGCTCCTTCGCATCGAAAGGAGCCAGTTGAGGTTGTTTGGACATCTGATTTGGATGCCTCCAGGGAGACTTCCTTTGGAGGTTTTCCAAACATGTCCGCCTGGGAGTAGACCCCAGGGCAGACCCAGAACCCACTGGAGGGATTATATATCTCATCTGGCCTGGGAACGCCTCGGGATCCCCCAGGAAGAGCTGGAAAACATTGCTGGGGGGAGAGACGTCTGGAACGGCCTGCTACATCTGCTGCCTCCACGACCTGGCCCCAGATAAGTGGAAGAAAATGGATGGATGGATAAAAATGAAAAATAACATGAAATGATTATCAATAAAGCAACCAGAATATGTAAAATGCCTGTATACCTGTATTTATTCTTGATGTATTTGTGACCTAATTTTCATGCTTTGCTCTGTAATGCCTCGGCATCGTCGAGGTGCTTTTATTGATGTAGGACAGTTCTGTTGCACCAATGCGAAATTTAACCTGCAGAAAATAAAATTAATAATTTAAAGAAAGAGTC
This sequence comes from Amphiprion ocellaris, assembly GCF_022539595.1. Classification (NCBI taxonomy): domain Eukaryota; kingdom Metazoa; phylum Chordata; class Actinopteri; family Pomacentridae; genus Amphiprion; species Amphiprion ocellaris. The sequence goes on from NC_072774.1 coordinate 35,555,361, forward strand.
ATTTTGAAATGGATTTGAGTTCTGATCGATCAAGTGGAAACTGAGAGGAACAGGATCAAACTACAAGGGAATAAAAACAAGTATATTTTTTGCTGATATAAGATCAAAATGGTCCCACATGGCGGAAACCTTTCTTTTTCTTTCGGGCTCCATAATAGCTTGAAGCGAAGAATTGCACTTCAAAAGATCTGTGATTCATTTGGCAGAGATGCAACCCGTTGACAGATGCGCTTCCTTATAAACACATTTTGGTGCCTCAGTGACAGGCGAAACAGCAGCTGTATCGGTCACTTTCTTAAAGCGGTATGCGCACCAACACAGGGTTTCGCTGTATGAGCTCGACACACGCCGATGCATCAGTGTTACCAGACCCATCAGTACCTGTAACTTAATAAAGGATAACTGAAACTAATTATGGTTGTGTGTTTTCCTTTAATCCTCCATATGATGGATGTAAACTGTAACATTTTAACACAGACAAATGTATGTGCTGCAATATTACATGGTTAAATTAAAGCAAAATACACAGAAGGATTTTTGTAATGTGTAATGTGTTTGATGAAAGCATTAAGGGACAAGTGGTGAGGTGAAATAGATAGGCTTTGTCACAAAACCTATATATTTATTTTATTACAGCCAATTATTGAGTTGCTGGAGATGCTGTGCTTCTCGTTTTTATAACAGTGACAATGAAGAATCTTTAAACCTTTTTGAACCTTTAACAAAATATTGACAAAGCATCAAAACTGTTATGAATGTTTAGGAAATGAGATTATAACCAAGCTAGCAGTGTTAGGTGTACCTCTGCAGGTCCTGGCTAGGGCCCCTCCTTCCCCTTGTGTGTGTGTTTCCTTTTTAGGAAGGAGTGACAGTGAGACAGCAGTGGCAGGTGTAGGCAGTTCACATCTGGGCAATCAGCAGCAGCAGCAGCAGATGTGCAGAGCCAATCAGTCCTCCATTCCGTCACTACATAACCTGACTCTTCTCTTCATTCTACGTCGGATCGTAAAAGCTACTAGTCAGTATTGACTCAGTTAGTCTTGCTGTGTATTTTTTTAAGAACCTTAGTAATGTGTGTCTGTTCTCCTCTCATCCTTGACTGCTCCAGGATTTGGACTTCCCTCCGTCGACTACCAGCTTCTGTCCTCACCTGCCGTCTCCACTGCAGACGCATGTCCATGCCTCCGTTCCACCTTCGAGCCACAGCCAGTCATTCCTCCTAGTTGCCAGCTGAGCACCCGTCCGAGCAAGACTCCGTTTAGTGTTCATAGTTCTTAGTGAATAATTTTGCTATAGTAGTTTTTTGTTTACAGAACCTCAGCTCATAGAGTGCTAATAGTTGTAGTGTTCAAGCTTCCTAGTTTGTTGGTTATTCCACTTAAAGACATTAGAGTTTCTAGTTTGTGTGTCTAGTTTGACACTTAGTTTAGGTGGCTTCCTTAATAGGCCTTTTTCGTTTCTCTGAACTTGCTGTAGTAATTTGAGCTAGTGTCAAACTGTAGATCTCCTTGTGAGTCCGCCAGCCACTCGAGGCAGTAATGTGTTCAAGTTAATGTCATTATCCTGTAGTTCCCGTATTTTGAGTTTCCCTGGGATCTGTAGTTCTGTAATCCTTGTTTTTTTGGAATAAAAGACCATAGCTGCATAGTTGACTCCATCTCTTCCCTGCATCTGAGCTTCTGAGAGAAAAGACCTAACAAGCAGACTAAAGGATCACGGATGATAAATTGAATTCCTGACAATTTCAGAAGATTGTTGAATAGAGTTCAAGGAGTGATATCTCTGGGATGTAACTTCTGAACAGTAAGAAGGTACAAGTGGTGATAAAGTACATTTAAGGAGAGAATCGGCTCATGGAAATGTGTGGTGGATATTTTATGATTTTTTTAAATGTATTTTAGACTCATTTAAGAGTTTGTATGAGAAATGTATTTTCACCACACATTCCACTAGATTTATGCACTTTTAATGTGAAGTGATTTTATGACCTTTTGTGGCTTGCCAAGTGTGCTTACTTGCAATGTATTTTACTTAGAAACTGAGCAGCTGCTCTTGTCTGCACAACTCTGAGTGGTCTATGACACTACTCTTGTCTAATATGCTGGACATTGTCTAGCTAAGAACTGAGACCTTAAGTGTATGAGTTTAGGGAAGTACATTAAGAAAAAGCCATTCTGTTTTGTCCTGCAACTGTCAAAATTGTTAAATTTATACTGTCGCTTTACTTTATGTTCATTCGTGGAATAAAAACCCACATGAAATATTTTTATTCAGTGTCCCATCCCTAATGACCAAGTCACAAACATTTCAAAATAAAAAGATTTGAGGGTTTTAACTTTTTGCAAGTGTTCAAGATATAAAGAGAAGGACTCAAAAGCTTATGATAATCCTCATGTGCCAAACTCTCCAAAGATTACCAACTATGGTAAAAAGAATACTGACCAACCTGACATCTTGGTTAATGACATCAGTTTCTGGGCAACTTTAGCATGAGACAGCTACAAGTCTTACAAACTAAGTGAGAAGAAGAAAAGAAAAGAAAAGAGAAACAACAAAACATAACCTGAGGGTGTTTAAAGTGGACTGGAGTGCATATGTTAGCTAGTTACACAAAGTACAGATCAGGAACATGAGAAAACAAAAGTGGGAAAATACTGAACACATTTATTTTGGGGGGAATTTGAAAACAGCTGGTACAGACAGGCTCAAGTTGGCACATGCACTGCCTCTGACATTGCCTGTTTTGTCTACCACACTGAGATCCTATCTCATTGTTCACACATAGGAGTAATGGATAACAGGACGTGGGACCTAGGACAACAGCATTTAGTGACACAGCTGGAAGGGAGAAGACAACACACCTATTTAGTGACTTGTACAAAGATTTACTGGTATGTTAAAAAGTTTTTAGGTGGGATGAATGCACTCAGATCTGTTGACCTTCACCCTGACACTGAATGGAAACTCAAAAATTTCACAAAATTTCAAGTTTGAACACACCAACATATGTTGATAATTTCTTTGTGGATGTCACTGAAAACATGTAGGTCTGAATAAGATGTTAAACCATATGTGCTAACACCCAAATCTTCCATGCCAAAATCAATATCCATTTTAGAAAAAGAGAGTTGAAGCTCCAAAAAATTTTTTTCATCTCTACCAAAACCTGAAAATCAGTAGTACTTAGTGTTGGGACCACACCCAACCGTCGCTGGCAAGAGGAGCCAAAAACAATGTAACTACTGAGTGAGCGCTGGCATATTATCAACATTCTGTTCTATTTTATCAATTGAACAGCTGCAAAATACTAAAAATAACAGGATAACAAGACAAAAGTCCCAATTACACACAACAGCATATACAATAAACACCAAAAAACTCCAAAAAGGAAGTCAGTGCTAATCTGGGTAGCACTGGTGTTCAGCTTGGTGTTTTTTTGGGTCTTTCTGCCTGGCTATGGTTGTCATGGTGTGTTTTTGATTCTGTTGCTGCTCAAGGATGTTTGTTACTTGGTGAACTACTCTTTCTCTCTCGCAATGTAGTTTCTCTACAGTCTCTTCAATGAGGCCATTAATAGCCTGAAAGTTTATTTGTTCACAGAGGCTCAAGCTTGTGCTGAAGATATATCTCCCAGAAATGTCATCTAAGCTGTCCCATGTTGTGAATGTGACGCAAAGAGAAACACTTAGGAGATTTCTTCATAAACAAATTGTGTCCTTTACGATGTAGGTCATAGTGCATAAACTATTTTCTATTTGTCAAGTATTTACCATGTTCCTCATCCATCTCTGGCTCTGGATTAGACAGGCAGGCGGTCTGGGCAATCCCCCCATCCCACCCCCCACCCCCGGCCTTGTGCCTGAGGCTAGCTTCGAGGCATTCATGCTGCCTTAACCCTGCTGTTTGCCACTGGGATGGAAGACTCCCAAACTGGGTCAGTGCATCCATCAATATTACACAACATGGAGTCTAATAGAAAATGAATTCTTCATATCAACAAAAAAGGGAGTTTTACCTTTCCAGCTGCTGTGGGGGGTTGGGACTTTAACACGAACTGTTCATATTCTGACAGCAAAACTAGCAGGGAAGACTGTCTTGTCCATAAAATACCAAGTACACATAGAATAACACAATATAGGATGGATTCTGAAATTCAGTATAATTTACAAAATGTAGGTTTGAGCTACTCGGACAAAAAATTAATTTAAACAAATTGAATCAACTTTACAGCTGCTTTCAATGAGAATTGCTTGTATTGCTTAGTTTACTGAAAGATTTTTACTCACTGATTAAGGAGGACATTGCAGTTCCTATAGACTCATTAGAAATGTTTTCATACTTCATTTCCTGCAGTAACTGGTAATAATGTTACTGTCTTTGACAGTAGCCATTGCTTGTTTTGCTTGTCCACCACCTAATTTAACACTTGGGAGGTCCAGGGCCTTCATATCTCAGACTTTATCTGAGCTGTACTGCTGACTGCCTTCACACAAGCTACACTATATTGCCAAAAGTATTCGCTCACCCGTCCAAATAATCAGAATCAGGTGTTCCGATCACTTCTATGGCCACAGGTGTATAAAATCAAGCACCTAGGCATGCAGACTGCTTTTACAAACATTTGTGAAAGAATGGCTCACTCTCAGGAGCTCAGTGAATTCCAGCATGGAACTGTGATAGGATGCCACCTGTGCAACAAATCCAGTCGTGACATTTCCTCACTCCTAAATATTCCACAGTCAACTGTCAGCTGTATTATAAGAAAGTGGAAGTGTGTGGGAATGACAGCAACTCTGCCACCAAGTGGTAGGACACGTAAACTGACAGAGTGGGATCAGTGGATGCTGAGGAGCATAGTGCCAAGAGGTGGCCAACTTTCTGCAGAGTCAATCACTACAGACCTTCAAACTTCATGTGGCCTTCAGATTAGCTCCAGAACAGTGCTTCAGCAGAGAGCTTCATGGAATGGGTTTCCATGGCCCAGCAGCTGCATCCAAGCCATACATCACCAAGTGCAATGCAAAGCGTGGGATGCAGTGGTGTAAAGCAGCCACCACTGGACTCTAGAGCAGTGGAGACACCTTCTCTGGAGTGACCAATCGTGCTTCTCCATCTGGCAATCTGATGGACCAGTCTGGGTTTGGTGGTTGTCAGGAGAACGATACTTGTGGGACTGCATTGTGCCAAGTGTAAAGTTTGGTGGAGGGGGGATTATGGTGTGGGCTTGTTTTTCAGGAGCTGGGCTTGGACCCTTAGTTCCAGTGAAAGGAACTCTGAATGCTTCAGCATACCAAGACATTTTGGACAATTCCATGCTCCCAACTTTGTGGGAACAGTTTGGAGCTGGTCCTTCCTCTTCCAACATGACTGTGCACCAGTGCACAAAGCAAGGTCCATAAAGACATGGATGACAGAGTCTGGTGTGGATGAACTTGACTGGCCTGCACAGAGTCCTGACCTCAACCCCATAGAACACCTTTGGGATGAATTAGAGCAGAGACTGAGAGCCAGACCTTCTGGTCCAACATCAGTGTGTGACCTCACAAATGTGCTTCTGGAAGAATGGTCAAAAATTCCCATAAACACACTCCTAAACCTTGTGGACAGCCTTCCCAGAAGAGTTGAAGCTGTTATAGCTGCAAAGGGTGGACTGACGTCATATTGAACCCTATGGATTAGGAATGGGATGTCACTTAGGTTCATATGCGAGTCAAGGCAGGTGAGCCAATACTTTTGGCAATATAGTGTATCTGCGGTGCTGAAAGTCGGATGGAAAAGAGCATTACAGCATTTCACAACTGTATTCATTAATGCACTTTTGATTTAAAATGGAACACTTTTCCAGTTTAATCAATTTCCTCCTTCTGCAAGTAAGTAATGATCATAAATCGATACAAAAGTTCTGCTGAACTGTGGAAACAACAGGAGAATTTCATTACATTAGTATTTTTTTAATTTTTTGTTTAAATGCCTTTTTCCTCAGTTGTCACAATGAAGGTAACAGTCTAGACAGATCTTCTCATGACCTATGATGTTTGGATAATCTTTAAGCAATTATATTGCCCTCCCAAATCTTGCTTTAAATTTAATTTGATAATTTGTTGAGTTAAATGGCTTTGCGTATTACGGCGAGGGGTGAACCTGAGCAGAGAGTACACAGACACGAGTGGTTGGAATAGAGAAAAGAGCAGATTTATTGAACTTAACTACAAGACCAACTAAAGGAGGAACGCTGGTAACTAACTATGCTAACTAAATTAATCAGTCGGGGATTTTAACTAAACTAGAACTCTCTAATGGGTTGGGAAGGTGGGTGTCTGCTCCGGGAACCGGCAGCCCGGGAGCCGCTCCCTGTAGCGTGGGCCGGCAGCGAAGAGAGGACTGGAGTGTCTCACTCCAGAGGGGCAGGCAGGAGTTTCTGAGGCGAAGGTGGCATGGTTGGTGGGGGATCCAGAGGCAGGCCGGGAATCCAGAGGTTGGCAAGGAATCCAGAGTTTGGACCAGGTAGGCAGGGTGACAGAACCGGGCAGCGGGGCCAGCGGAAATGTGAACAAGAGAACAGGTTTAGCTAGGTTTTAAACACACAGAAGAAATGTGCAGAACAAGACTACTGACTGCAATATCAGAAGTTACTATCTGGCAGGGTGTGGAACGTGACATGACATTGCGAGTAGAAAAAGAGGTTTCTTTCCACCTTTTTAATGGTCTGTTATTATTATAGTGAAGGTGATTAGGTCATTTTTGCAGGACAGAGACAGATAGAGATCAGGTATTCACTACACTACAAATGCTTAGAAATGTGAATGCCATTAGGCATTAGAATTAAAGATTTAAGATTGCCTGGTTGATCGTTTTCCTGCTGTAGTATCCACCTTGATAACCACCAGTTATTGTACACTCAGAAGAAACAAATAAGGGAGGCTTGATTTACCAAATTGAAATATGTTTGCATAATATGGAGCATGTATTGTGTTTAAGATCATTAAATGATTCACTCTCGTTAGTTGAAAGTGAAATAAGGATAACTCTGATGAAGTAATCAACATTACAGTGACCCAATGAGAACAGGTTACTTCAGATCAGTGACTCTAATTTTACAAGTGATTGTGCATTACATGCAGTACAAGAAGGAGAAATGGCTTAACAACTTAAAGCTGTTTTGCAGCAGTGGAGGTTGATCAAGCCTTGAAAGTTGGTGCTACCAAATCCTACAGGTGTCCCAACTTTCTTGATTGCTTCCAACCCTCTCTGTCTGTATAAAAGTAGTGTTGGAACACACCGTGGCACTATACCCTTGAGAGCATTATTTGAACAGTATTGTACTGCAGAAAGTAGTGTGTTGCTATAAAAATGGAGAGGAAAAGACAATTAACAATAGAAGAGAAACAGACCATCATAACACTTAAAAATGTAGGTCTTTCCTACAGCGAAATTGCAAGGAAAGTCAAAGTGTCAGTGAGTACATTTTTTTTCACCATCAAAAGCCTCAGAAACTAGGGGAAACTCTGAAAGGAAGAGGTCTGGAAGACCCAAAGCCACAACAGAATCAGAAGACAAGTTTCTGAGAGTCAACAGCTTGGTGATAGGCGGCTCACAGGACAACAGCTTCAGGTACACCTTCATAGTGGTCGTAGTAAGAAGTCTCAGTTTCAACTTTCAAAGAGAAGACCTGGAGTTGCAGGTTTGACAGGTTAAGTTGCAGCAAGAAAGCCATTGCTAGGACATCAGAATAAGAAAAAGAGGTTGCCCTGGGCCATGAAACACGACCAGTGGACTACTGAAGACTGGAAGAAGGTATTATGGACTGCTGAATCAAAATTTGAAATCTTTGGTTCATCACACAGGATTTTTATATGCTGTCGAGTAGGAGAAAGGATGGTTCCTCAGTATGTGACATCAAGAAATGAGTCTGTATGAGTTCAGGGTTATACTTCTGCCCTATCTTTGCTCTCTCAGATGCAAACAAAATTTTATCTGAGGTCCATGGTTAGAAATTGCTTAGGGGTTTATTCTGGCTCTTGGACAGCATGTGTCAGTGAGTGATAAAGTTCTATGGCATCTTTCTCTATGAAGAGTGTCCTGAGGACTGGTCTTACAGAGTTCAGTGATAGTTCTTGGCTGCTTCCCAAATAGCTCACCTAATTTGACGTCAGGTGCTGCTTCTACAATCTCACCTTCATCATAGCCCTTTTGTAGTCCACGTTCAATCTGTCTTTCAAGGCTGATGAAATTCAGAGTATCCTTTCGTACCACATCACCAATTTGGCCAATAATCCTGAAATCTTTCCTGTACATGAGATGCAGACTTACTTGGCTTCTGATTTTTGCTGAATCTCTCTCTGAGCCTGTTAAGTTGCTTAGTCCCTGTGGTGACAAAACTGGTTGGTGTGTAGTACCATTCCCTGTTGACAAAGAGTCTGTCTCTGTGTCTGACAAAACTGTCTCTGGCTGCCCTCTTGTCTCTTCCTCATGTGGTGATACATTAGTTCCAACAGCATCATCAGTGTCTTTTATTATGTAGTGAATATAATCTGCCGTGGCTAAAAGCACTGACTATCCTGAATCCTCCAAGCATGTGACTTCTTCACTCTCCAGGTGACTCAGGACGAGCCTTCTCATTAACCAACATGATGCTTTTATCTCCTCACCCAGCTAAAGTCCTAGCTCCTCACTGGCTGCACCGAGCTCAGTGACTGATAAAGTTACAAGTTTCTTCTCAGCATCAACCAGTAGCAATTCCCACTCACTGTTCATATTTGTTCACTGAAAAATCTCCAGTACATTGTGTTCATCTAAAAAGGACTTCAGCTGGGCATGAACAACTTTCTCTACAAAGTGAAAGTCTGCTCAAGCTGATCAACCTCATTGATGTCCATGAACACAGTGCTCAAAAACATGTTGACAACACTGGAAGGTTCTCTCATATAGGCAAATCAACCTGGCTGCAAGTCTACATGAAGTCCTCTGCAGATGCTTTCAAAACAGGCAGAAGTGACCGAAACTATGTCCGCTACTCTGGCTAGCTTCGTCTGTGCAGCCTACTGCCCCAAAGGCATCTACATCAAGACCATCTCCAAACTGCGATGGCATCTCTTCTGCAAGCATATGGCAAAAAGTGACAAGCTACCTCCTACCCTTGGAGCTCTGAGACAACATGTTGTGACAGTCCATATCCAAGCCAGAGTGTGGGGACAGGCCAGCATTGCTCAGCAAGATCCTCAATTGGATCCCATGCAGAATGGCTGCCACGAGGAGTCTGATGGCCAGCTGAAACCAACCATGACAGATGCCCTTCCAGCTCCAAAGGCCATCATTGAGATGATTAGCTGTCAGTGCAAAACAGACTGTTCTTCTGCCAGACGTTCTTGCAGAACAAAGAATTTATCCTGCATTGATATTTGCCAGTGTGGCAGTGAATGTGAGAATGATGAGGGCACACCGAAAAAGTATGAAACTGACGATGACGATGATGATATGTAAAGATTCCTTGGTTGCCTTAAAGATTAAACCCATTTCTGCCATGAGGAGCATGTTGGTTCTTAATGGACACTAACTTATAGGAACGTTCATGTCTGCTCATTTGTAAAGCATTCAATAAAACAAAAAATTTCAGTCAAATAAATATGTGGGTTGAATCTAGCTTATTTATTTTCGCACCATTGGATTCCTTGGCCCTGAAAAATGTGGTTTAGATGTCAAATTCAGATTTCTTGGTTATTTAGAGGCTAAGATATTGACGAAAACCTTTTTTACAAAAGCCATTTTGCAAAATCCAAGATGTTGGCCATATAGGTATCAGGGCAAATGAAAATATTGTTTTTTTCTGATGGCTTATACAATAAAGTTTCCAAACATTTATAGTTTTGATACTCTCCCAAAAAAAAAATAGCGAAATTATATAGTAAACCTGATTATTCGGCGAACTGCTTGCTGTCGCCTTTTGGCTTGCTCTGGGGGTCAGGCATGTGGGTTCTGTACAGCGTCTCGAGACAATTTGACTGTAATTGGCGCTATATAAATAAAATTGAATTGAATTGAATTGAATTGTTGCTAGCCGAGATGAAAAAGCTAGCTTAGAGGCCCTTGTTGTCCACCACGATGCAATATCCTCCGCAAAAACCCACCTTTTTCTGGCTGAAAATGTCACAGCCACTGCAGGTGATCAGCGCAGAGGGAGAGCAGCTGCTGGTATACACAACTGCAGTTCATCCCCATCACCTCTGGTATAAAGACCGTCTCCCCACACCGTTCAGTGTGGGATTCTACTGCTAGTCACACATAGACAATGGTCCGTGACACAACCTGGAACTGCCGGAGCAGCCTGCCTTTTCCCCCCGCCATCCTCCTGGTGTGAGGACTGGACCTTCCCCAATAGTCCTCCTGGGTGAGGACTGGACCTTCCTCAATAGTCCTCCTGGTGTGAGGACTGGACCTTCCCCAATAGTCCTCTAGGGAGAGGATGTGGACCCCCTGCCTGTGCCAGTCAACCCAGCCCCGCTCCCCAAGGAGAACCCGGCGTCTGGGCCGCCGCTGCTGCACTCACCACAGTGTCAGCGCCGGCGTGTGTCCCCCCCCACCCTGACTGCCAATCCCCAGGAGCCTCCCTTCCCCGCTCCCTCGCTCGTAGTGAGTTTCTGGCCTTAGTTGGCATTTATAGTTTGTTTGTATTTTTTGTGATTAAAACCCTGTACAACCCAGTCTGCCTGCCATCCGCTCTGTGCTGCTCTCATTTTGGGTTCAAACCCCCCTCGTACCGTAACAGAAAACTTGCTCGAATCAGTCAGAAACACCAAAAATTATGTTGCACCCTCAAAATGAACCGCCAAAATACACGTCTATCTTTCTCAAGCAGCTTTTATTAAAAGACAAATCACCGTTTCAGTACAAGCTTATTTTGCTTCAGCCTGCATGCCGCATGTCTCTCTCATGCTACATGTCCACTAGATCTGTTTTTCCCACATGTAAACACCATGGGCCACCAGCACGCAACGCGGTGCGTTTCATATAGACAATGAATGTGATGCAGGAAATTGCCAGATTCTAGTTGACACGTACCTTTACTCTCTCTCTCTTAAAGCAACAGCCCTCTCTTTCTAAAGGGTAAGGGAGACAATTTTTCTCTCTCCACTCAGAAAATCAATCATTACAGGTGAGTACTGTTTTTAAACATAAACATAATACTTAAACTAAATACCTATTTGAAGTAAATTATTACAACTGTACACACTGATATAAAACAAGAAAGACATATAAAATGATATGAAATAATATATTTCAGTGCGCTACACTTCCTACCATAGCCAACTGCTTACTCATAGGGAATTTAAAGGCCATTTTGGCTTGTTGGATTTTCTGTTCTTTGTTTAAAATTCATAAGCTCTTCACCTTACTATGTGAAGTGCTATGAGATATTTGGAAGTGGAGAAGTGGAGGGCATAAACATGTTCTGTTTAAGAAGAAATCTAACATTAACAGTACATTCTTATTTGATGATGTAGTCAAGCTGAATGTTCTATTGCTGTTAAAATACTTGAAAGTTATGCAAAAAAAAATACATCCATTCATATTTATTCACATATAGGCAACTCTATACAATTTGCTTTAAGTTTTCTTTTTCAGAATTAGTTCATGGCTTGAACATATAAGTGTGAGTTACTCTAATAGTAAAAGTGGCCTCTGTTTCAGAGTGTGGTAGAGTGCATCAGAGGGTGGTATGCTCAAGCTAGTGACAAGTGGTGGAGAGATTGGTGGAGAGAGAGGTGGAGATTCATTTGCATATTCATAGTTTCACTTATACTAAAAGAGACAAAGGTGTAGAGTTACACTGGAGCCGTTTTAAGGCATGAAAAGATTATTGTTCTGAAAAAAAATGAATACATGATTTTGATCAAACAAGATGGGTTTTAAAGGTTTGGACAATGCCAGAGATCAACTTTAAGAGATATTGCCCAGGACTGTTCACACTTTTGTTGTATATAAGGCTCAAGTTACATTTATATGTTCGTATCCTGATTCCTTCACTTCATTCTGTTCGGTTGAGAATTTGATGGGTAAAGGTGGATTGCTCAGCTTTATTTTTCCACAGTATTTTTCAAAGGACAAAGCAATATGTGTCATGGCGAAGTGGTGGGTACAGTTTGTGTAGTTAAGACGCGATAACAAGTGATGACAAAGAGCAAGAGGTGATGGGCCATCCCTGTGAGTAGCTGAATTTTGATTTAGTACTGCCTTCTGAAGTGGGTCAGATTTAGCTCCAACAACAGAGGACAGAAGGAATGAAAGCCCACTACAAAAGCTCTAAGTCCACTTTGTTCATTTTATTAAGATCCACATTAGCTTTTGCAAGACCACAGCTATTCTTCCTGGGGTCTTCATAATTTCATTAGTGAATTTTGATTTGTATGCATTGTGTATATATACTGCATTTTTTGTCTAATAATGCAGCATATACACACGATGCATACAAATCAAAATTAGAGAATACACAAACAATACATACAAAAATACACATGCTCAGTACATACAACATGTACACAACTCATGAACCGAAGAAGCATACAACACACAATACTCCCAAATTGAATCATCATAAAAAAAAATAGATTTTGTCTACTACAAAGATGCCATGACTCAACAACAATAATGATGAAAGAATGGTCTGCAATAGAGACTAACCCTGACTTCAGTCTCCTCAACAATAAAACAGAGAAGCTTGCATCCTCACCACTGTTCCCTCTAAGCTGTGCATGTGCACTGCTGGCACAGTCTCCGCACACAGAAAATCTATGCTGCACACAAAAAAATATCCAACCTAAACTGAAAATAAAATAAACACATAATTCATTGTGTGCTATTTTTCAATGTGAGTCAGTGAGTGACTGGTGACTGGCTGCTGCAGCCAATGATGTGATTCACATACGTACTTATGCAGCTAATCAACGTCATTGACAGGCCTCCTTATGTGCAGCCACCATTGTTCTAGCTAGCAGAGCGGTGTGGCCTATGTGGAGGGAAGACACGCTAATGATGCTAAATGCTGCTTATGTTGACCCTTTATAATAATGGCAAAACAAACGGGCAGTGGCACATCCCCTCACCAAGCCAAAGTAAAAAAGAAATGCGATTCTTTTAAGATGGAATGGCTGTCGGGAGTTAGGGTTGCCACCCATCCCTTAAAATACGGAATCGTTCTTTATTTGACAATTAATTGTTGCGTCCCGTATTGATTCAATACGGGACGCAAATTGATCCGTATTTTCATAAATGTCCCGTACACGTCTGCGACACACTCATCAAAACTGTATAAGTAACAAAATAAAACACAGGAAATATTAAGGGCAGCCAATTTCATCTTCGTAGGACCTCTGTAGGGAGGACCTGATGCCAGGTCCAGCAGATAGACTTCTCTGTGTGTCCGGTCCTATGGTCCTATGGTCCTGTCTCTGGTTGCCTGGTTACAGACGCTCCTGCGTGTTTAAAAATGTCTACACCCGAAATTCCACCACGTCCAAAGAAGCAAAAACATTTGCAAATGTACCGACGTGAGTGGCAAGAGTGGAACCCCTGGCAGTAGGTACAGGGCAAACTGTGTTTTCTGTTGCTCATGGATTAGCTGAAGTAAGGCAGCATCAGGGACCAACATGTAAGAAACATGAGAAAAGAGAGAATCCAACCAGTAGGTCACAGTTTTTCATCTCCCAGTCATCTCCTGAAGTCCTTATGGTAAGGAACATCAGTATCTGGTTGTTAATTTACCAGAGGATGCTTATAATCATGCTGATGTGGTCATAGACTCTACAGTATTTTAGTGACTCAATAAATGCCTAAGTTGTTTTTTTTTTTAAATGCTTTTTAGTTTTTAATAAACATTTCTTTAATAGCCTATATGTGATCAATAAATGGCCTTTCCCTATCTAAAGAAAAACTCACTCAGAACTCTATGTTAACAGCACTAAATAAATCAATAAATACATGCATACATACATAAATAAGTTAATACATTACCTGTGTTAAGATAAGATTTAGATATAGATGGAAGAAACATATCTGTAGAATTTTTTTGTCCAGTATTCTGCATTCAGTTGTTTATGTTTTTGCAGAATCCAGTATTGCTCACTGGTTGGTCATTACATTTTATTAGTGTGATTTCACTGTTTAAAATGATGCCACCTCTTTTCAGACAGAACCTGTGATAATAAAACAATACAATTTTTTTAGTTCCGTGTTAATAAAGCACTTAAAGCTTTAAGTATGGCTAAATGCTTTTTTCAAAATTAAACATGCCACTCCTTAGGTGGTAGTGGCCCTGAGTTTGGTAAAGTTGGAAAGATATTCACAGATTCAGACTTCCAGCATCAATAACTCATTAGATATAGGTTGTCAAAACATAAACAATGCCTATTTTCCATCGTTGTAAGACAGACAAAGTGCTACAAGCCCAGTTTTATCTAAAGTAGCTGTCTTTCAAGCTACAGGAATAACATTGGTGTCTATGGAGTGAACAGGATCCGTCTGCAAATTACAAAACTGCTGCAACAGTAAAGAGAGACAAATATTCAATAACTTCACTCTTATACATTGTAGTGTCACTAAAATCACTGCAGCCTTCAAGTGGCTCCTGTTGACAAAGTGTTTTAACAGAAATGTAAATGCTGTAATTTGATTCTTTTAATGAACCATGTAACTTGAATGGATGTGATGCTGGTGTGACCACAGTGCACACGTCTGATGTTGCTCACAGTGGTCCAAGGGACGCTCAGGGAGTTTGTGTGTTTGCTCACACTCAGGAAAAATTACAGGGAACATTGATCCTCACTATTAATTACATTTGCAATATATACAGTATAATTGGAATCTGTCTTGCTATTTGAATATTGCAGTCATCACTTTTGAGGTTTGTTTGTTTGTTTTTTTTTGATTATTGTGTTCTACCTGCCTTTTCCCCCACAACACCCCATGGATATTCATAACTGAAATTTTGTGTTAAGTATTCATCTTCTAGTTTTATTTTAAAGCTTACTATGTTCCTCTGTTGAGTTACATAATTGCTCTGTATATTACTGCACGCTGAGTAAAAAACAATTTCCAGCAGCATGTCTTGTTGAATAATTATGTATTTCTGTACTAAAGGATATTTACTATTGAAAGCATTTGACATTTTGGTTGCAACTATATTCCTGATGAACACCATCAGCAAGTACAACAATCTGTTTTCCACATCTAGCCAGTGGAGACTATCATGCATTTTAGAAACATTTCCCGAATTCTACAGGAGAGAGAAACCCACGCTGCTTTATTCTGTACCAGTTGCAGTTTTCTGATGTTACCTAGTGAGGTAATGGACCAGACAACTGTATTGTAATTCATGTGTGACAAAACCAAAGTTGAATTACTTGCATAGTGGTTTGTGGTGTCAGATATTTGGCACATCTGCTAATAACAGCCAAAATATTTCCAATTTTAGTTACTATTCTCTGTATGTATTTGTCTCAAGATAATACATGATTGATAACTCCCAACAATTTAACTTTACTCACTTGTTTGATAGATTCATTATTAATGGCTAAGTCAAGCTTTGCATTAGAGCACAATGTACATTTTGTTCCAATAACCATACTATTGGTCTTGGTTCTGCTAAATAAATTGTGGTATCATCCACATACATTACCATGTGAACTTTATTTAATACTAAGGGAAAATCATTTGTAAAAAATACAATGCAAAAGAGGCCCGAAGCAACTTCCTTGAAGCAGTCTACGTTTCACAGATTTAAGGCAAGGCAAGTTTATTTGTATAGCACAATTCATGCACAAGGCAATTCAAGGTGCTTTATAATGGCAAAGAAATACATTCGGAAAAATGATTTAAAGGTAGACATACATTAAAATCATAGAAATAAAACATAAAAGTAGACATTAAGAAAAAATAGCTTGCATAAAAATGCATTAACAGACAAGAAAATGGATTGAGCATCTAAGAGAAAGCTGCACTAAACAATATGGTTTTCAGGCCTGATTTAAAAGAGCTGGCAGTTTGAACAGACCTCAAGTGTTCAGGAAGTTTGTTCCACAGGTGAGGAGCATCGTAGCTGAATGCTGCTTCACTATTCTTGGTTCTGATTCTGAGAACACACAGTAAACCTGTCCCTGATGAGCTGAGGGCTCTGGATGCTTCATATGGAGATTTTAAGTCCAGGATGTATTTTGATCCAAGACCATTCAGTGCTTTGTAGACAAGGAGTAAGATTTTGAACTCTGTCCTTTGACTGGAAGCCAGTGTAGTCATCTGAGGACAGGTGTATTATGGTTCAGTTTCCTGGCGTTAGTTGGGACTCTGGCAGCAGTGTTCTGGATCAGCTGCAGCTGCTTGATTGATTTCTTGTTAAGACCTGTAAGGACACCTGTACAATAATCTAGCCTACTGAAAATAAATGCATGGACAAGTTTCTTTGTCTTCTCTAGACAGGAAACCTTTGATTCTAGCAATGTTCTTCAGGTGATAATAGGCAGATTGTCACAGTACGGGGAGCAGGGGTGAACCCAAATCGTGAGCACTCAGTACAGGCAGGACAGGTTGAAATAAAGGATTTTATCTGAACGCAAATTTAGGATACAGACAAAACTGATAGGCTAAGGGGGAAAACTAGGCAACCACACTCCAGGTAAAACTAAGGGGATTCAACTAAGATCTAAACAGAACTCTAAACTGACAACAGATAACAACTAAATGTTGCTGCGTAAATAAATGATTGTTGTGGACTTAGTCTTGCCTGTCTCTAGATGATTTATAGTACTCCATCATTTTCTAATATCATGTTTAGTTTCATAAATAATGCTACTACAGTACTGTTTTTTCTTTCTCTTATTTAGTTTTTTAACCAATTTTAAATTTACAGTGAATCTGCCAATCTGATTTAATCCGAGATGATAAAGCTATCTGTTCTGCTTGCTTTCTTTCCATCAACTGTGGAATTTCTCATGGGTACATGATGATCTGTAAATTTGTTAAAGTTTCATCAAAAGCGTAGTTGGCGGCCTCTGGATCAACAACAATATGTCAGATAACTTAGCATTTGAAATACCTCTAACATATTTTTCTTGATCAAAATTTTTAAAAGATCTCTTCTTAATTATTTTAGATCCTTCCTTTGGTACTTTTGGTTTTCTAACAATTGTAATTAAATTATGGTCACTGCATCCTATAGGTATAGATACAGCTTTGGAGCAGACTTCTGCCATGTTCAAATGAAGATGGTCATTCTCTCACCATTATTATTGAAGCTGATTCTAGTTGCTCGATCTATTACTTGAAATAATCCTGAAGCTCCACGTGTATCTGTCAGTTTCCTTCTCATTGGACAAGACAAGGACTTCCAATCTACATTCATATCGGTCATGAAATATATTTCATTGTTCGTACAACAAGCAAAGTCTAGCAATTCACATATTCCATCCAAATATCTACAATTTGCATCGAGGGGTCTGGAACTACATGTTATGAGTATAGGTTTGAGATGTTTCACCTGGACTTGCAACCAGAGAACTTCAATGTCAGATCAAACCTTATTGTAACAGGTAGATGGCTGTTCACATGAATACAAATCCAACCCACATAAGCATTTCTATCCATCCTATAAATATTATACCTATCGATCATCAAGGACACGTCGTCAAAAGTAGAATAAATGTGTCTCAGACACAGCCAGTACATGAAAATTATTGGACAATAATATGTCTTCAACTTGGGCTGCACAGCAGTTCGGTGGTTAGCATCTAGAAGATCCCTGGTTCACGTCCCTGCCTTCCTGGGATCTTTCTGCATGGAGTTTGCATGTTCTCCCTTTACATGTGTGGGTTTTCTCCAGGTTCTCCAGCTTCCTCCCACAGTCCAAACACATGTTGAGGTTAACTGGTGTTTCTCAGTTACCTGTAGGTGTGAATGTGAGTGTGATTGTCTGTCTCTATGTGTAGCCCTGTGACAGACTGTTGACCTGTCCAGGTGTCCCCTAACTTCACCCTCAGTCTACTGGGATAGACTTCAGCCCCCTGCAACTCTAATGAGGATAAAGTGGTGTATAGATAATGGATGGATGGATGGATGTCTTCAACTTCACGTAATTTGTTCCTGATAATACATATATTTATGTAGACCATTTTTAGGCCTTTCTTAGCTAATTTATGCAACATCAAACAAAATATACATTTCGTACCACTTCATTTTGATAGATTCAAATTGGCAGCAACCAAACGTAAACATACCTTACAAATAACACGCACTAACATAAATTTACCAACACTTAGTACTGTCACAGACATTGTCTTCCATACAGTGAGAATATGCCAAACTCCATTATAAGCTTATTTTGGTAAACTTGGTTAATATCCTCTTTCATTCTCCTTTTACCTTCCTGTATTAATTGACATACCTGAATTAGTAACACAACCAGCCAGACAGACCGTATGTTAATGAAGAGTCTACGTTCTTTAATTTACTCCAAAAACCTAATGCTCTCTCAGAAACAGGAAGATGGAATAATTTAATCTCCATTTTAATTTCAATTAACATATTCAGTTAACATAAAACCATAACCCATTCGGTAACCCTAAATCAAAATTCAGACACTCGTGGACTCATTTTCTCCACGTACATTTATGATTTTTATCGCAACATCAAATCCTAATTCATGTTTACATAAATCATTCTGTGACAGGTGGGCAAGTTTGTGACCCGATAAAGGACGACTGGAGCAAATATCTGACAGTACTTTGAGGTGGTGGGAGTGCCAACAGTCACATAGGAGACAACCTGGTCCCTGTGGTTGAAAGCTCACCTTTTTTCGAGATTTTCAGCAACCTCCTCAGTGCTTATAAAAACAGACCTGAGTGGACTGCAAGATCAACGCGTCTGAACACACACACACACACACACACACACACACACACACACACACACACACACACACACACACACACACACACACAACCACTCTGTCGGCCCATCAGCCTAATCCACTGTGACATCACATTACCACTAGCACTCAGCACCAGCCCTCTCCCTGTGCAGACACCGTTAATTAGGTTTGGACCAGCTAACTCTATAACTGTTGAGATGGAATGCAAACAGCTGTTTGAAAAAAAACTCTCTTTCACAGACTCTCACACTGAGAGCAACACTGCACTTAGAAATTCAGATACTGTGCCTGCATACCTGTCTAAAATAAGACTTGATGTAGAAAAATGAACAAATACTGATGTAGAACAACATTCACTTTAGGAGTTATCTGTGTCTGCAACATCTTTGACCTAAGCCTGAGACTGGAAAGAGTTCCTGCCATGTGGAAGACTTCTTGTGTGGTCCCGGTCCCAAAGACCTCGTGCCCCAAGGAGCCCAACCACTTCAGAGCTGTGGCCTTAACTTCTCACCCCTTGCAGTTTGTGTACCAGCCTGGTATTGGGATGGATGACGCTGTCCTCTACCTGCTGCAGAGGTTCCTGTCTCACCTGGAGGACACTAGAAACACCGTGAGGATCATGTTCTTCGACTTCTCCAGTGTCTTCAATACAATCCAACCCTCACTGCTTAGGGTGAAGATGGAGAGAGTGGGGGTCAGTGACCAGCTGGCTGCATGGACCATGGACTACCTAACAGATAGACCTCAGTATGTGAGGTTACAGGACTGTGTGTCTGATGTGGTGGTCTAGGAGCCCCCCAGGATACAGTACTCTCACCTTTCCTCTTCACCCTCTACACATTACACTTCCGCTACTCCACAGACAGTTGTCATCTCCAGAAGTTCTCCGATAACACTGCCATCATAGGATGTGTGTCAGAGGGGAACGACTCTGAATACAGGAAGGTCATCATGGACTTTGTCTACTGGTGTGAGCAGAACCACCTCCAAATGAACGCCAGCAAGACAAAGGAGATGGTGATTGATTTCCACAGGAAACCCTCAAACACTCCACCGCTGAACATCCAGGGACTTGACATTGAGAGAGTGAGGACCTACAAGTACCTGGATGTTCACCTAAATACCAAACTGGACTGGACAGATAACACTGACTCTCTGTATAAGAAGGGTCAGTGTCGTCTATACCTGCTGAGGAGACTCCCATCATTTGGTGTGAGCAGGACACTGCTGAGGACCTTTTATGACACTGTGGTAGCATCCATGGTCTTCTATGCAGTGGTGTGCTGGGGAGGAGGATGCTCTGAGTGTGATAAGAACAGACTAAACAGACTGATAAAAAGAGCAGCTCAGTCTGTGGCTGATCCCTGGACTCCATGGAGGTGGTGGGAGAGAGGAGGGCTCTGGATAAACTGTCTTCTATCATCAGAAACTCCTCCCAACCTCTGCATCAGACTGTGAACTCTTTAAGAAGCGCCTTCAGCAACAGACTGGTTCACCCTGAATGTAAGAAGGAACGTTTCCACAGGTTGTTTATCCCAACACTAGTCAGACTTTACAATCCTGCTGTATAAACTGGTCTACCTCTGTTATTGCTGCACTTTCTCCCCCACATATACAGACCACTTATGTGCAATAACTGTTAAAACCTCATCCTCATGTAAATAGTCTTCTTTAAAAAAAATATGTGTATATAATGTTCTCTGCGTTTTTGCACTGTGTGTTTCTAATTTATTGTTGTACTGCCTATATACTTTTTTTCTACTTGGAGCTGCTGTAACGGTGACCTTTCCCCACTGTGGGATCAATAAAGTTTATCTTATCTTATTGTAGAGAGGCTGATTCAAGGGTACAGCCAAACTTGCAGGGTTCAACAGTTGCATCAATTATGAGAATTTTCCAGCAAAACAACAGGTAAGACATGCATCCCACAATTACTGTATTGTACCAGATTTTACAAAAAAGTAATCTGTTTTTACATCAGCTAGCATTTTGGGAAATCTATTGATTTCAGTATTTTGTGTTTCATATTACTGTATTGTATGTAGGATACATACATGTTCCTTTACAGGAGGAAGAGGTCGAATTTTCACGGATGTCCAGGAAACAGCTGTCATTGATATGGTCATTGCAAACAATGCCATAAAGCTGAGGGAAATTCACAACAGAATGCTGAGAGACAATGCAACCTTTGTCAATGTGAACACCGTCAGCACAACAACAACTGCCAGAGTCCTTGAGAAGCATAACGTAAGGATGAAGCAACTGTACAAAGTACCTTTCAAAAGAAATGATGAACATGTCAAACAACTCCATTATCAATACGTTCAGGTAAGATGTTTGTTCAATTACTAACCAAGCAGACATACATAATTATGCATAATGTGCTGTAAAACTGTGAATTTCCTTTATTTTAGACCGTCATGGAGGCCAGACCAACTCCACATGAATTTGTATATGTGGATGAAGCAGGATTCAGCCTGGCAAAACAAAAGATGCAGAGGAAGAAATGTCATTGGGCAGTGGGCAACAGTTGATGTATCAGGCCAGGGAGGCACAAATATTACGATATATACAGCCTTCTCCAATGATGGTTTGCTTTTGCATAAACCTCTCACTGGCCCATACAACACACAGAGACTCATTTCTTTTTAGATGACCTCCATATTCAACTTGTGCCAGCAGGGGAGGTTGGTCAAAGGGCAAGAAATAGTAGATTTGTTGTTGTGTGGGACAATGTGGCATTCCACCACTCTGCTGCAGTGACTGCATGGTTCACTGCACATCCCAGGATGTCTGTGCTGTTTTTACCTCCATACTCGCCCTTCTTGGACCACATTGAAGATTTTTTTTCAACATGGAGGTGGAAAGTTTCTGATCACTCTGTACACAACCAGCTCTCCTTGCTGGATGCAATGAATGTTTGATGTGGAGATATTTCTCCTGAAGCCTGCTGGGGGTGGATCAGACACTCAGAAAGGTTCTACCCACAGTGCATCTCCAGAGAAGACATAAGATGTGACGTGGATGGAAACATGTGGCCAAATGCAGACGACGGGGTGTGAATGTTACAGTATACATGTGTTGTTGGTTCTTGAGTTTTATCTCTTGATTTCTATTCTGCCCCCTGAATTTTGAGATTCTGCTTTTTTTTTGTTTGCTTACAGTAAACTTTTTATTTTTTGTAAGGTCCCAAAGTACCTACGCAAAGGCACAGAAAGTACATAAATGTTCTTGAAGTAAATTGCTGCATTCTTGAGTCATTCTTGTTGCAATACTTAGAATAATTTAGAACACTCAAAGTGCAAAGATCTTATTTTATAATAAAATACTGATTTATCTAAAAAGAAATCATTCAAACTTGAAAGATTAAAATTTATTTAATGTAATGCTCTGTTGTTGGTATTTTGTAGTTCAGTGTGCTAAGAGTGACAGTGTTTGTTTCCAAAGTGAGACTATTTGCTAGTGTTGTGATTGAATGAGCTTATTTTGAGACATGTACGAAGTGGTTTGTTGGTGAGAAACAGTTTTGGGGTGAGATTAACTGTTTAGCTGAGATGCATGATGGAAATGCAGGCTGTGTTAAGAGTTTTGAACATGTAACTTCAGTTTTGACCAATGCTTGTTAGCATTTGAAAAAACTGTAAGTTCATGATTTTTTTTTTTTTTTTGTTCACCGCTCCCCTTTGCATCCTTCTGATACCTGCCAATTAAAGGTTATTGTGCCCCAATTTTAACCTAAGGCTCTGTATAGTTTTGATTTGATTGATGTACACACAGCACCCCATATTGACAGAAAAACACAGAATTGTAGATATTTTTTTCCAAATTTACTAAAAATGAAAAACTGAGATATCACATGGCTATAAGTATTCAAACCATTTGTTCAGTATTGAGTAGAAGCACCCTTTTGAGCTAATACATCCATGAGTCTTCTTGGGAATGATGCAACAAGTTTTTCACACCTGGATTTGGGGGATACTCTGCCAAGGTTGGATGGTGAACATTGGTGGACAGCCATTTTTTAGATCTCACCAGAGATACTCAATTGGGTTTAAGTCAGGGCTCTGGCTGGGCCATTCAAGAACAGTCATGGAGTTGTTTTGAAGCCAGTCCTTTGCTATTTTAGCTGTGTGCTTAGGGTCATTGTTTTGTTGGACAGTGAACCTTCAGCCCACTCTAAGGTCTTGGGCACTCTGGAAAAGGTTTTTGTTTTTGTACTTGACTGCATTCATCTTTCCCTCAATTGCAACCAGTCGTCCTGTCCCTTCAGCTGCAAAACACCCCCACAGCATGATGCTGCCACCACCATGCTTCACTGTTGGGATTGTATTAGGCAGGTGATGAGCAGTGCCTGTTTTTTTCTACACATACCGCTTAGAATTAAGGTCAAAAACTTCTATGTAGGTCTCATCAGAACAGAGAATCTTATTTCTCATAGTCTGGGAGTCCTTCATGTGTTTTTTGGCAAACTGACAGTGTGGGCTTTCATGTGTTTTGCACTGAAGAGAGGCTTCCATTGGTCTACTCTGCCATAAAGCCCCGACTGGTAGAGTGATGGTTGACTTTCTCTTCTCCCAAGAAGCCATCACAAATAAAGTCACCCCCAGCACTCTGTCCTCCTACCAGACCTCCTGATGCTTCTTTTGCTGTAGTTTTGAGTTCTTTTGTTCAAACATAGAATGATTACATAGATGTCGATTAGCATCTTGACAGTTTCAGCCGCTAATGCCGACTGTCAAAATCTGCCAGCTGACACGTCACACGTTGTCAGTGAGATGCTTCTGATGAAGGCGAGAGCTTCCACCGAAATTGTCAAGAAGGTAATCAACATCTATCCAATCATTCTACGTCTGAACAAAAGACCTCAAAACTACTGTATTAACAAAAAGACATGATGAACACTTTTGAGCTTCTTTTGCTCCCTCCAATATATATTCCTTTTCATTATTATTCAGATGTAGTGGACAAAGAAGCAGAACATTCCAGAGCAACACAGAGAATCCAGACACCCTTTCCCACAGTTGTAAATTCTGACAATAACCACACCTCTGGAGAATAGGAGATTGCATTTTTCACCGTGTCTTCCTGACCTTTCTCTCTCCATAGCATCCAGAACTTTGTTTTCATGCTTATGTTTCTTTATGCTGTGCCACTGGTGGCCAATCACTGAGTGGGGCTGTTTCTTCCTCTACTCCCATCTGCATCACTTCCATGTGTAGGTCTGTCTCTAACATGTATGTCTGCTCCTGCTGCGTCTCACTGATGTGGTCTTATGGATGATATGCTTAGGACATTTATTTTGTTGAGTGCTGAGATGCATGGGCCCTCTTCCTCCCTCTTTTTGTGTGTGTGTGTGCGCATGTCCGTCACTGTTGACAGGTATGTATGTCTATAAATGTAGCGACCACATCATGCTTCAGCCGTTTAGCATAGTAATGCTAGAGTTGCTTTTATCGGGTGAAATTGGCATGTACACCACTGCTGACGTTGCTGTCAGCTGACTGGGACCTCTGCTGCTTCGTCTCCTGCTGTTCAGCTTCCCAGCTGTAATTTCTATGTCTGTTTGATGGCATGGCCTACTGGTGGATTCACACTGACTGCATGCACCTCATGTAACGGAATTTAATCTCCCTTTTTACCTGTGTGGCTGAAGGACTTACATTGTTTTGGTTTGGATTAATTGTTTATAAAAGTTTATTATTTTGTATTTATTTTTGCTTCATTTGGGCATTTAGTATTTTGTATAATTGTATAGTTTAATCTGAAACCTGCCCATTTAGTATATTTTGTTCCTTTAGTATATTTTGCAGTATCAATTTGCTTGTTTCCTCCCCAATAATAAGTTTTATCCTTTTCAGTTGCTGAAGGCCGGTGGTGCTGGTGGTAGTATCCCCCTCCTTTAGGTGCCGTGCTCCCCTGAGAAATGCTTTATTTCTCTATGAGTGTGTCACATGTGTGTTTATTTTTGGGAATTCCTCTCCTCTTCACTAGTCCCTGTCCAACCGGTAAGCCTCAGCATCTGAATTAGTTCTTTTGTTTTTTTTCTCCCTGGTGTGAATGGTGTGCATTTCTTTTTTTTTTTAAAAAAGAACAGATTTTAAACTGTGTTTGAAATAAAGTATTTTATTGAACCTTAGATCCACGTCTCATGCCTTGTGGGTAAAACAGACCTATGTACCTCCAGTGTTGGGAGAAGCAAAATTCTCTGGGTGCAATTTGAAGAGTGGCATTGTCTGGCACCTAAATCCCATTCAACTATCCTGAGATCATTTTAATGTCCATTCATTGTTGTAGTTGCCACACAACAATGAACTAAGCAGTTAAATCCTCAAAATAAGGAAATTCAGCATTGCTGGAGTGATGATCCCAACATCTGGTTTGAAAGATCCCACACCCATACCAGGTATTTTTTAGCTGCAAGGTAACAGTGCTAACCACTTAGCCACTGCACAGCCTATGATACCTCTTTCAAATTTATCATCAAGATTTTGGGCATGTGCAGTAGTTAGCACTGTCATCTCTCAACAAGATGATTCTTATCTTATCTGATAGGTTCAGGACCCCAGAGGTAAAAGTGCCATTACAGCAATTTACAAACACTCCATTCAGCACTGTCTGAATTTATTCCACTTGGATCGTGAGACCATTGAACAGTGCTTGTGCTTTTAAATCTTAAATTATTGTTTGTTGTCTGTGTTAAAGCTCCCACACTTTTTATTGTAAAACCCTTTTTCACCTTCAAAAATGTATGTTTTAACTTCTACTGTCACCTCTTAGTAACGGTTTTTATGATGTGTGTTGCTGACCTCTTGACCAGGTCACCCTTGTGAAAGAAATCCTGATCTCAATGGGTTTTATCTGGTTAAATAAAGGTTTTAAAAGAAGACATCTGTCAAAGTGTTACGCTCTCCACCTCTGACACCAGATAGGGCCAGGCTCTCCTCTCCCCCTTCCTTCCACTCTCTCTCTTGGTGTGTGGTGAGACAGGTGCTGTCTACCAGCAATCTCAGTCTGATTTCCACCAGGTGGGGATGATCTGCTGCAACTACGCTGTTCTCACATAAAAGCCAGATGCAGTCATCACTCATTGCTGGCCTGTTAAACAGTCAAGTCGGTGTCTGCTCGTTGTTTTTATCCAGCGCTGAGAAATACTCCTGTTCTAACCTTGATTGTTTGTGTCTTAGTTCTGTATCCCCGCCTGTCTGCGACCTGTCCCTCCGTCTGCCTCGTCTCTCATCCGGACCATCCTGGAAATCCACACCACACTCTCTCCAGCCACAGCACCTGCCTTGTCTCTACCATCACATGTGCTGCACTTCACCTCGCCTCCTTTCCCTACCATCAGAATTCCCTCCTCAGTTAAGTTCCTCGTTCCATCGCCTAGTATAGTGATGTATTTTCTGAATAGAGTATTTCTGGTCTCGCTGTTTGGGTGTAGTAATGTTCTTAGTGTTTAGCGTAAGTATTACATTCTTGCTGCCATAATCAGCATGCCATTTGGTTCCTTGTATTGTTACAGAGTAGTGTGTTTCCGCCTGTTATTAGTTTCGGCATTCTGATCCTTGTGTAAACCTCCTGTTTAGTTTTCCTGCCCTGGTCTTACTAGGTTTGGGTTAGCCCTGTTTGTTTGTCTAGTATCTTGTTGGTTTATAGTTTTGTGCTGCAGTTCCTTGTAGCGCAGCTTCCTTGAGTTTAGCATTTTGACTATATTCCTGTATTTGCTTTTGGTTGTAATCCAAGTCTTTTAACCGTTCTCTGTTGTCGGCTGTTGCATTGTTGTTGTCCTGTGTGTGAGTCTCTGTATCGGCACTCTAACAAAAAGTTCCGATACAAATGTACTGCTTACTGCCTCCCTCTTCTGTACTCTAAAATCATCAGTCTAGGTGCTGACACTGTCTCCTGTCTCATCACTGATGCCAAACTCAGATGTATGTCGCTTTGGATAAAAGATTCTGCTAAATTAAATTGTAGAATTGTAGCCTCTAGGAATTTTCTGCTGGCCACCAATTGCATGTCTGTCTAATCTGTAAACACAAAGCTGCTGTTTTTAGGTACCAGAATGATGTAGACAGACTTTATATTTATAGCCTGACAATTGGTTTAAAGCTTAATGAAGTATCGAATACCTGAACCCGTTTTGTTTTGTTTTTATTATTACAATTATTACTTTTGTTGTTGTGAAAAGATTATTTTGTGTTAAAGATTGCCATCACACTTTACTACATAAGCAATGCCCACCTGACTTACACAAGTGCAAGTGAGTTGGGTATTGCTCATGCATATTTTGTAACATGAATCGTTTATTCACAATCTCTTCTCTCAAGTTCCTATTCTGTTTATTTAGCTGTGCATAATGAAGCTGTTAATGTTGGTGTATGTGAGTAACTGTGGTTAAAACTGATAGTACAGTATTGGTCTTAATGTTAAATTATTTAAGTTTGATTTTTCTGTTTTTACTGTGTACTGAAGTGGTAGATTATAAAGTACTGGTAGTAGCCTTAGAAACTATACATCAGCTGACCGGTAATGTGGTGGCTGATGTAAGTTATTCCAGTCCATGACAGATACAGTGGCCTAGTGCTACGTGCACAGAATTTAAAATATGTCTCGTCAAAGGCAATTGCTAGACTCTTTGGAAATATTGAAAATTTGCTGGAGGCAGCAGAGGCACATCACTACTCTAAGTAAATATATTTGATTTATTAGTGTTGTGGACATGTTGGTTATGAAAACATATGCACAGTGAGCAGGTGGATTGGCATCAGCCAATCAAAAATGCTTAATTTGTTGAACCATTTCTGGGAAGGTAGAAAAAAAAGAAACAGAAAGAAGTCAGGCAGGCCTACAGCAGTTTGCTGGATGGAATGTCAGCATTTTCAGTAGAAAAATTCAGATTTCTTTCCATAACTAAAAGATTATGCTTTACATTGTCCCTTGATGACTACGACCGTTTTCTTGTTTTCATTTGCTACTTGATGTTTCTGTTTTTGGCAGTCAGGCCGTTTGAGGGGAAAAGCAAGCCGAAAGGCTTTTTGCACACATTGTAGAGGAAAGAAACATGGGGAAAATAACAGAATTGAAATACCTGAAGATTATCTAAAGTTTGCAGTCTTGATTGACTGCTTTGCAAAATGTAAAGTTGTTATGGTTCAAGAGGCTCAGGTGCAGGAAATGAGACGAGAGACGAGAATTAAGTTAATAAAGGATTTATTTTACACAGAACTGGACTACAAAAATCAACCGGAAGACTACAACCCGAAACACTAATTGTAAACAGGAACTATAACTAAGATTGACTCACAAAGACCCCTAGTCTAAGAATGATAACAAAACACGAAAGCAATTCAGGAGCTAGTGTTAGCTTACAACAACTAGTAGAATTACCAATAAGGCGGCGTTAATAAACTTGCGAACTGCAAGATACGATACTAACCAGACAAGGAAACAATTAATTCGAACACTAGATACTAAATACTAACCAGGCACTAGACTCGAGACAAAATACTATACTAACTTGGTGATATGAAATACACACTATGCTATGAGATGCTCGAACTAGGACTGAGCTGGGCTACAGAGAACAATTGGACTCCTTGGTACTGGTGCTGGGAGGGGGTTTGGATGTGGCGTGTGGTTGTGGGTTGGGATTCCCAGGTGTGGGGGCTGCGACGGCAGGCTGGTGGTGGAAGGCAGCAGTAGTGGAGAACGGCAACAAAGAGCGATCCAACACGGTTGTGAGCACAGCTGAAAGGAGGGGGGGCTTTCAGAGGCAGGAGTGAAACGTGCAGAGAACTGACTACTATCGAATCACGGTCCAGCACTGAGTGGTGAGTGGCGTCTGGTTTTATTGCAGTGGAGATGGGTCTTGATTGGATACATTCCACCTGCTCCTGCCTCGGCTGATGCTGATTGCCGGCACCTAACACATTCTTGTATTGTCCTTAACATATTCCTCATAGCTCTTCTTCCTTGTCATACTCAGTTTTTGGTTATTCTATTAGACCTTTAGGGAATCAAATGGAAATTTGATTCTAGATTTTAATCACATGCTTGTTTTTTGTTTTGTTTTGTCAAAGAGCATCACTAGCTTACAGAACAGATACAGTTTCTGTACTCTTTAGTTTTGTTCTTAGTTTCATGCCTTTGACTGATTCTGGTGGTGTCCACTGACCAATATGAAAATAGCCTAATTTTAGTGGTCAGTGTGATAGTGGGATGTCTTTTTTTCTTTATCCTGCTGGTTGAATAAGCTGACAGACACTTGGATGTGTCATTTGACACATTGCTCTATTTTTATTTTAGATTTAAAATGAAAGGAGCACTCAAGCTGTGCCTCAAAAACACCTAAATGCTCTTTCCTTAAATGGTTATTGTAAACCACAGACAGAGGAAGCTTTACTTCTTCCAGCAGCCTTCCAGGTCTGTCAGGATGATGTGAAGTTTGTTATCAGGAACAGGCCATGAGACAGCACACTTTCAGACATCCAAGATGCATACTGGGTCTAGTTTAGCTGAGTGCCCGGCTCAAACCAGTCTATCAGGCTTGTACAGGATCAAATGGCTGCTAGAAACACTGACTGACTGCTCACCCTACAGGAAGTGGGGGTCAAAATCTTAATAACATCAAAAGGATTTTGATGCCTTGTGCAGCAGAGTGAGCAGAGATAATTTATATCCAGAACTTGAAGGCTCACTATGCAGTGAAGGAGGATCATGGGTCCCTTTTGTAGTGGAGGAAAGTGAACAGAAGAAGGTAGGAGGTGATGGTTGACCTAACCTGGGGGCACCACAAACCCCCTTGGGTCAGTCATTCTTCTGATTCCTTCCCTTTGGAGGAGTAAGATGATCCTGCTGAGAATGAATGCTGCAAATGAATGGACATGTTACTGAGACAAGCAGCTTCCTGCTGCTGTCTCATACTAGAATTGTCTACTCTATTCCGCTTTTCTTCCCTCCATCAATACCACACACTGATGTCCAGGGAATTTCTCTGTTTTTATTAAGATGCACAGCTGCTTAGGTGTCACGAGGTAAAAAGAGAATTCTAATTGCTTTAATAAGCATTTGCAAATAGACATGTAGATGCCAGAATTAATGGTCTAAGAGTGAGTATTTTCAGCACAGTAACAACTTCTACATATGTGAAAATGTAACCGAAATGTCTGTTCCAGCTTTTACAGATAGCACAAACTCCATGGCTATATACAATTCAGTCAAATATTGTAATGACTCAAAGAACTTTTATTTATTTATTTATTTGCAAGCTGTAGAAATGTTTCAAAAAAGACATTAGAACAATTCAATTTAACTGAATGAGCCATACAATTATTGGATGTAGCATCAGTAAGGACCTTGAATACATTAATACAGAATTCAGAATATGGAGATCTGAATAACATTAAAGGTGCAGAGTGGAAGATTTTGAACCAGCCCTCACTTTCCAAGGAGTAGAAGAACCTGCAGTAAAAATGTGTAAGGCCTCCTCTAAAGCCAGTGTTTTAGTGTGCCCATGGGCTACTGTACAAACAAGGCAAAATCCATGAAAAGCACACACTCCTTATTTAAAGGGCTTATTCTGAGGTAATGACAACACATGAAGTCCTATTTTCACGTGATAATACACTAATGAAGACATAATGATGAATATAATTCCATTTCTGCCAATAGATCCCTCGAAAGCCTAGACACAGAACTGGACCTATAAAGCTGCATAAAGGAGATGAAAAGAAACACAATACAGACAAACAACAAAGGGGAAATAAAGTAGCTATTTTTCTTACATCTTTCCAACCAGAAAGAAATTTACAGAACAATGCAGAGCATAAGCACATGACATACAATTCAAGGTGTAAAGCACAACAAAACAGAGTGTGTGTCACACCTTGAGCATAATGATCTGCAATACATTTTTCAGAATTATAAACAGGTACCCAAATTAAAAGTTCTACTCCAATAGGCTAAATAATTGTCATATTTTATCTATTTAAAGTGTTATGACACAAAATGTTTTCCTCACATTTCTGCCAAAATGATACAGAACTCTTGAAGATCTGTAACTATTTCAACGTATACTCATAGCATATCAGATTCTGGTTTTTGGTTTGTTTTTTCAAGTTCATCTTAATTTATACAATGAAAGTTTGGTTGCTGTAATCCTTCCTTCTCTCTATGAAGCCATGAAATGGTCCTTTCTAACACAAGCCCGCTTAAGAAATGAGGTCCCAGTTTAACAGACCAAAGTCTTTTGCAGTCATGCAGAGGTTAATTGTTGGTGTGATTACTGGGAAATATCCATCTTCCACATTTCAGTAAGGTAACACTGCCTGTTGAAACATGTCCGTCAGACAGCTGATGCATTATATCTTCGACTGAAATTTAGAATGCATTTTTCACAAAATAGGGCTTGGCAAATTTGTCTTTAGAATAGAGTCACTTAAGAAATGATTACCTCAATGCCAGTATGACAAAAGGAATTATTATAGTCACCAGTAACCTAGTATGCATGCTGACAAGTTTGTGTTGTATAAGACAGCTTTAGGTATAAACCCACTGGTTGTCCAATAATCCCAAAGATTATGGTTTGATCCTGGCCCCTCTGCATGGCAAAGTGTTCTTTATTATTATTATTGCCCAAAAGATTATGGATTTTTGTCAGCTAATTGTTTTAGCTTGCATTAGCCATTGTTGCCCAGTGACTGTAAAACAGATTGTGCGTCACTCTTAGATCCTCCATCTTTAAAACCTAACTGTTTTTTTTTTTTTTAAAGCTTTTCTATGGTAATTAACTAGTCATGCTATATTTCTACTATTCATTAGTGTCCTGTGAATATGCCTACTGTGTTTTTTGAATCTGTCCATGTAATGTAATGAATACTGATTTACATGCATTTTTTGCATTATTATTGTTAACGATTTACTTAGTTGTAGTAGTCAGGATAAAATTCAGTTGTAAATGTGCTCTTTAAGGACTTGAGAGTTGTGTGACATGACAGCAGTGGAGTGGAACTGGGGATTCTGCTCCAGGCTGTTGTTGATGAAGGGAGTGCTGTTCTCCTTCCAATTCCAAGCATAGGCCTGCTTTTAGTAACACAGGTCAATTATTTTAGTCATCTTGTGGTGGTGGGGGTGAGTGAGGGCATACATCTGCCTTCGACTCCTCTTCACCTCCACCCCTACCCCCCATTCAATGACACAAACACCACATCAGCACCAATTTTTGTAACTTAACTGTGAGACAGATCAGAACTGATTACTGTGGGTGCCACCTGGATGAGTAAGCTCAGCCAGTGGGGGAGCGCCACACCTCGGCTGCTCCAGTAATTTGCAATGACACCTCATTTTAGTAGTTTTCGCCTCCTAAGCCAGTGGGACCAAGGCACTGAGAAATTTATTCTAATCACTGAATGATAGGGAGATATTACCCTCTGTTTTCCTTTGTTGCACGTCCATTCTCTGATGTGAAATGAGTTGAAAAATAACACAGTCCAAGGGTTTGCTCATATGTAGGATTAGGCTGTGAATGTGCTGCTTTTTGCAGACACGATGCACATGTGATCTAGCAAGACGTTGTAACTGCTGCCTATAAAACCCTGAATGGTTATCATATGGAATAAAATAAAGGGCTCTATGGTTTAGCTGAATATATTTTCACCTACACATACGCAAAATGTAATTATCAGCACAGAGCAGACAATAATGGTGCAAGTGTGAGAACAAGGCAAACAAAGGCAGAAATTTTCAAAATATCTCAGTAGAAGAAAGAGAAAGTTCAATACAGTGCTTGTTAAGCAAGAGCTTTAGGCTTTCCTCCGGTTCCCCCAACTTCACAGGGGAAACAACTTTCCAATGCACCAAACAAACAAACAAAACACCAGACACACAAAGAAATGAAGGAAACACTGCACACAGGAAAGAGTCTCTCTGGCCTTGGAGGTTTACTGAGCTGAAGAGGACTCCACTTAAGGAATGCAATAAATTCTAATGACCTTGGGCTCTAAAGAGCAGCAATTTTCTGAGAGGTTGAACTATTCTCTGTGAAGTAGACCAGGGTACATGAACAGATAAAAAATAAAGCAAGGACTCTCTCACTTGACCTTGACACGTTTAACAACACCTCCAAAAATATCACTATGTCTGGCAGCACTGCTCTCTCTGGTTCAGCCTGTAGTACTGTTTGCAAGGTGATGTTTGACAGGCTCTTCTTACAGATATTGAGTTGGACTCATAAACACAGATGTGTGAATAAGCCCTGGCTGCATACAGGCCCTTTCTAAAATTATACTGGTGGAAGCCTGGGCAGGATCAGCAGTGGGGGATGACAGCAGGTGTTGTTCTGCTGTAGTGCATTTACCAAAGCGTTAAGCAGTAATGTTGTTAAATGACTCTTTCTTTTGCCAAGGTGGAAGTAGATAGTGTGTTTATGGAAGACCAAACCATCTGGCTTTCGATGCAAAAGAAATGAGGGTCTTTTTTTAATCTCTGTGGTTACGTGAGAACAAAATGGAGCCCGAATGAAATGGTGATTTGGTTAATTTGATTAGAATTAGTAAAGCAATAGGTTCAGTGATTAAAAGAGACCAAGATAAAAGGCTGACCCTATAGTCAAAGCCATCAAGATTGCAATCCAATACTGTTAGAAGTCAAATAGTTAGGAGTGGTTTTGTTCTGTAACGGCTTCGCTGCCCTGCATGCAGCAAACAGAGGAGGACGTCTAACTTTGTACCCAGGACTGTCCAACGCCTCAACTCATGAACCACAACAACCACTGTTGCACTGCCTGCTCTACATGCCTTTTTAATTGCCCCCTGGGGACAAATAAAATTGTCTGAATAATTTTTTGAGATCTGAAATCTCAAAAATGCTGAGTGAGCAATGATATTGAGATTATTTGTAATACAGTGAACGCACTATATAGATGTGTTGCTATATAATCACCTGACCTGATGCTAGCAAGAACTCATCTCATTTACAAGTTGAGTAAACTGTGTCATCATGTTCTTTTGAGTTCAGAATCCTTAATTCAGCTCAACTCCTTAAGAGCACAAGGTCAGACTTGATTTATTCTGTATTTAGAAAGGCCTTTCCTGTTTTTGTCTGTGCTTTTATGACAGTGTCATTGTGACTTTAGCAAGTATTTCTTAATACCTTTTTCCACTGCATCTGTATATATAACATGCCTTAGTGTAGTAGTAGCTGTAGTTGTATGCAGCTGTTCGTAAAACAAACAAACAAAAACACTGATTATAGTTAATTTAAATAGTAGTTTAAAGGCTGAAGTGAGAGGCTGACACCAGTGGATGTAATACTTGATTTTGTGTTTCATTAATGATTATTATATTAGGAACTAAAATCCAAATATCCAGAAACCAAACTGGGTTCAACAGTTGAGGTCGGTTGGTCATTAGAAAAATAAAAGATTTGCTGGATGTAAAGTGATGTGAATGTGAAGGACAGCGATCTGAACCTGGATAACATGAGAACTGTATCTGCAAAGACATAAATAACCTGGTTTTGTATGTTTCACTTTGTGATGAGGATGATCGAATCCAAGATAGGATCTATAAGCTGCTCAGTTGTATTTGGTCTAAAATTTTAGCTTGATTGACCTTTTCTCTGTCTTTAACAAAAGTTTCAACTTGCCACCAAGACATCGTCCCATTTATAACCTTACCAGAGCCATATTCAGTCTCTAGTGGTTGAAGTCACTCATCTTAAGGCTTTAAAAATTAATATGAATGAATATGACAATGAACAAAACAAGTCCCCAAGTATTTTTATTTCCAGATTGCAGGGTATTCCCCCCAAATTACTTTTCATTTTCCTGTAAAAGTGTGCATGAGTGCCATCCACATGAAAGAAAAAAAAACATATGGTGTTGGTTGAAAGGACTTTGGGCGAAAAAAGTTTGAAATAATATTGAGCATAATGCATTCACAGAGGTGAAAAGGAGGCTAGGGTTATAACTGAAAATGAGCTGAAATTGGCTGACAAAAGCTCTGCTGAAGTAATTATCCATTAGAATTGCCATCGTCTGAGGCTTCACCACAAGTAAAATTGGAATTCACCGTCACTACTGCTCACTTGCTGGTGTGATTGGCAGCGCTGAATGTGCTGTATTCAGTCTGTACACAATACTGGGAACAAGAGATACAGCACCGTGTTAAACTTTGAAATGACTGAGAGCACAAGATCATGGTGTTCCAGTGGAATCATGGAAAATTAAAAGTGACTGATGACCAAATAGACACTTTAAGCTGATTTTTTTTTTCAATCCATTTTAATTGCAATGACACAAATCCCCACATAGTATCATAAAGTACAACTATTCTTAATAATACTGCCCTTTAGCACTACAGTGTTGCATGCCAAATACAAACAAAACATCTGATCCATTGAATAGCACAGCATACAATAAGGCCATTATTGTGTGTTTTTATATTGAAGATAAATAAGACCAGCTAATATGTTTAAGTTTGATCACAAGATTGCACTTGATGTGTGATTTTAAGTGCAAATGTGTAGGCCATAGTTGAAAGAGATCATTTGCCAGTTCATTCTTTTTTTTAACACACACACACACACGCAAACACACTCACACACACACACACACACACACATCATACTAACATTTAGAACTTGACCGTTGACCTGTTCAGTGGTTCTAAGTGATATTGTGAACCATCCTGTGAGATTCTGTTCTTTGTTGACCTGTTCTACCACATTCCAAAAGTGTTCTGCTGGATCTGCATCTGTTGGATGGGGAGGCCACTGAAGTCAACTGAATTCATTATCATGTCCATGAAACAACATTGAGTCCCAAATAACAAATAAGTAAACTTTGAACAAAGTCTTAGACATTTGAGCAACACCACTATCTAAAATGGACTGACCTTAATATCTCCCTTTTTTCAATGTATTTTTCACAAGAAAACTGACATTTTTATAAAATAGATGTATTTTTGTTTTAATTAGTGTTCCAGTCTATTGTGTCAGGTAAACCATGAGGAATTTATTTTTCTTGGGTTATTTTCCCACCTTGCCTCCAGTGCTGCTACTCACACTGGAGTATGAATGCGTGTGAATGTTGGTGGTGGTTGGAGGCCATAGGCACGGATTGGTAGCCACGCTGCCAGGGCAGCTGTGGCTACCAATGTAGTTTACCACCACCAGAGTGAGAATGTGTGAGTGAATGAATAATGGATTCATTGTGAAGCGCTTTGAGTGCCTTGAAAAGCACTATATAAATCTAATACATTATTATTATTATTATTATTATTATTATTATTATTATTATTATTATTATTATTATTATTATTATTATTATTATGCTTGAGCTACTGTGACTTTCATGGCACCTTATTGATATTTTGATTTGGGGGGAAAAAAATCTACCAAATGACTAAAGACAACGTGAACAACTTTTTCAAAATAGAAATTTGAGGTCAAAGTGTCCCCTACATTTGTTTTAACAATAAAAGCTTACAAATTCACTTAATTTTTTTAAAAGTGCACTCTAAGGAACATGTTAATTCAATCCACAGGGCAGATACAGATGATCTGTTTGTGATGACTCATATGACTCCTGCTAAAGCAAAAATGTTGGCCAAGCTCCATACCTTAAGACTTTATGGTGTACAAAGATTTTCACTAGTCTTAAAAATTAAACTTTAACTTGAAGTCAGATATTTTATTTTAAGGAGTTTGTCTTCTAGGTTCACCAATCATTGATTCCTCGTTATGTATGTGGGTTTCCTTGGGCACAGAGCAGGTAAACTGCTCATCATCCAGCCATGGCGCAATGAGGTGCTGCCGAGAATAGGTTTGATAAATTGCACTTTCTGCAGGGAACAAGAGACAACTGGAGGTCGAATATGGCCATGGGAGAGCTGCTTCATACAGTCCCCTTAGAGAATCACATATTACATTTATATGGGCGAGGTCTGAAACTGCTTCTTTTCCAAGGCTTTCAAAAGCTCATCCACAAGGGCAGCAGGCTTGCAAGTAAATAATAATAATAACCATCCATCTTGCCAAATTCTAATGCAGAATTTTTCCTTTCCTTGGGTCCACTAACTTCTCTTTCTTCTACTGAATCAGGAGTAGCGTAGCATCTGGGTCACAAAATTCTTCTCCTTGAACGCATGCTACATAGTGTTGTATATGAGGTATAGTGGCAGGAAACCTTAACTCACTTTCCACTGCAGAAAAGCCTTAAAGTAAGTTCTGTAAATTTACAATGATAAAAATCTGTAACATGAAAAATACACTTGAGCAAAGCAACTCAAAGCCTATAATGGATTAATACTAAAGGTATGTGCACACTCAAGGTGAAAGTTAAAGGGAAAGTACAGCATCTCACGTTTGTTATTGTTCCAGAGGGACATGACTCACTGTTAGGAGACAAAGCATGTGAAACATTGGGCCTTGTCAAGAGAGTGTACAGTATCAACATGAATGCACATAACAGTGTGGATGTTATAGTGGATCAGTACTCAAGTGTCTTTAAAGGGTTTGGTGTCTTACCATTCACTTACAAGATACAGTTAAAGATGATGCACAGCCAGTGGTCCATGCTTCCCGGCGAGTTCCAGTATCACTACGAGATGAGCTAAAAAAAAAGAGCTTGATCGAATGACATCACTGGGAGTTATAAAGAAAGTGGAGGAGCCCACAGAATGGGTGAACTCAATGGTTTGTATTGGAAAAAAAGACTGGTGGTCTTCGTGTGTGTATGGATCCAAAAGATCTGAAAGCTACTATTAAAGAGGCAGCATTACCAGATTCCAACCAGAGATGAAATAACAAGTGATCAATGGCAGGAGCCAAGTTTTTCACTAAACTGGACGCATCACAAGGATTCTGGCAGTTAAAGCTACATGAGGACAGCACAAAGTACTGCACATTCAATACACCATTTGGACACTATTCTTTTCAAAGACAAGAAAAAAAGGAAAAAAGGTCAAATGTCCTGGAAACGGTTAACTTATCCTTGAAAATATTTATCCTCCCCCTGTCAATGCAAACGGGTTAAAAGTTATGCACATGCATGTCTGTTGTCACCTTATCTTCTGGGCAACATTAAGGCATATAATATACATACATACATATATATATATATATATATATATATATATATATATATATATATATTATATATATATATATATATATATATATATCATAGCACTTCTCTGCTTCTAGCCGGCGCAGCGCCCCATGTGATGCTACCAGCCAATCAAATTTGCATTTCCGCTTCGAGCAGTTCTGCATCCCAGTTCTTCCAATTGACTTTGTCGCTACATTTAGATGATTTTTCAGACCCCGCTAAGGACTAAACTAGTGACTGTAAGCTGAAAAGTGTGGCTAGTGCTGGTCCACCAGTGTGAGGGTTGTCTGTCCCGTGGGTGGCCACAGGATCTCTGTCCTCCGTGGAGTGACAGCAGAGGAGAGTTCTAGTGGGCGTGTCGCTTCCTGATTGGCTGTGAGCTGCGAGATGCAACATCTGTGATTTCAGCACAGCAGGAGTTTAACAGAGGATCTGAATGGACCATGTTTCACACTTGTTTTGTTGTCTGACAAAAACAAGTGAATGAAAACAACATTAGGAATTCTGTTGTATTACTATGTGCACAGATACATGGAGAGAAGAAATTAGAGAGATTAACGACTTTTCATGCCGACTTAATCTCGCTAATTTCCAATAAAAGTAGTTGTCAACAGAGTGAGATGCGCACAGAGACCACAGGTAGGATGGGCATCCTTCCAATGAGAAGACTGGAACTATGACATGTTCATTTGAACCGCTAGCATGAGCGTAGCACCCCAGGGGGAGTTTTTTGCATTTGT
Source organism: Amphiprion ocellaris (assembly GCF_022539595.1). Taxonomy (NCBI): domain Eukaryota; kingdom Metazoa; phylum Chordata; class Actinopteri; family Pomacentridae; genus Amphiprion; species Amphiprion ocellaris. The sequence continues at coordinate 35,594,116 of NC_072774.1, forward strand.
TGCCAGACACTTGAAGCCTTTTTTAGAGAAATTCCAGACGGATGTGCCAGTGGTGCCCTTCTTGGCAAAAGAGCTCCAGTCCATCCTGAGAAGCTTGCTGTCATGCTTTATCAAAAGAGATGAATTGGAGAAGATGAAAACACATCTCCAGCTGCTGAAACTGGACCTCGAAAACAAATCAATCCATGTGCCACTGAAACAGCTGGACATAGGATTTGCCACAAAGCAAGCTTTAGAGAAGGCATCTGAAAAGCTTCGGGAAAATCCTGTGAACATACAGGTGTTCAAGAAAGAATGTGTCTCCTTCCTTACTGTGACCTGAGCTCCCTTGACCCTGCGATCATGGTGACGGAAGCTGAAAGTGCAATAGCAATGTTTGAGAAACTCCTACAGGTTCTCCTCAATGCAGATTGGTGCACTGCCTCAGAGTGTGACAAAGTCCTTGCTCAGTATAAAGCTTTCTCATTGCATGCTAGTGCAAAGTAGAGTTCCAAGATTTCATTTACAGTTGCCGGCTGGCTGAATTTTTTGGAAGATTTGTCAGTGGCAGAGCAGAGTATGTAGCACTGTGGGACTTAATGAAATGTCTCCTCACACTGTCTCATGGACAAGCAGCAGTAGAAAGAGGCTACTCCGTCAACTAGGACATGCTAGTCGAAAACTTGAAGGAGAGGAGTCTAATAGCATTGCGCTTGGTTCAGGATGCTATGGATAAGTGTGCAGTAGATGAAGCCCTGCCAAAGGACCTCATTCAACACTGCAAAGGAGCAAGGATGAGGTATGTACAGTACCTTGAGGATGAGAAAAAGAAAAAAGAACAAACTTCAAATGAGAAGAAAAGAAAGCAGCTCCACCAAGAAATAGAAAATGTGAAAGCAAAACAAAGAAGAACAATGAAAAGCAGTGAAATGATGCAGAAAGAGGCAGATGAAATGGTAGCGAATGCAGAAAAAAAAATACAGGACTTCACATTGCTGACTAAATGAAACGCGTATTGGAGAAGTGTGGCAGAGAAAAGGGAAGAGCTGGACGCTGTAGCGCAAACACTGGAAAGCCTGCAGGAGACTGTCAAGAAGCTAAAATTACTGAGCAACTTTTTTGAGGAGCATTTTTTTTTAGAATGACATTGCTTTGTTTTATATTGACCTTATTGCACTGCAGGATAAAGTCGTATTTTGATATTTTAGTTATATTTATGACAACTTACGATTTTCTTGGGTATTTTGGCAGTAATTTTGATTTTAATTATGTTTAGAAATGTAGGTGCCAGATGTGTAAAAAATCAGTTGTGCAGTAAACTGACATGAAACAAAGGAAATTCTTTTTCAGTAATTTATTGAAAATATACAAATATTTTTAAATGAATTGCACCAGAGAAAGTAAGAGAGAAGAGAAAGTATGGAATTGCTAGCAAAGTGCTACATTGTAATCTGTGGGTGTGTTTGCATTATTCTATGATACATTTGTCATAATTGTTTTTCATAGATAAATTATAGCCATAGACTGCACATCAAATGTCTGAGTAATAAATATAGAAACAATCTAGGTAAATGCAAGTTACAACTGTAGTAAAGAACACTTCCAAAGAATGAGGGGGGTGGGAATGTATTAGTGTATGACGTGATAGTGTGTGTCTGTACCAGCTGAAAATGTCCTGGAAAAGTCCTGGAAAATAATTTCAGGGAAGGAGTGGGAACCCTGAACTACCTTCCTCCTCCTTGAAAGCTGGACACAGATCACTACTCGACACCGGACCGTTGAACAACATCAGTCCGTACTGATCCCTGTTCTGTCTAGCTCCTTGTTTAAACCTCCTGCTTATGGGCTGTTTCTTATGTTCCAGTTCTGGACTCCCGCCTGCTCGTAAGACCCTTGCCTGGATTCATCATCATTCTCTCTCCTCTGCCTGGACTGACAGGACCCTCATCTGCCACCACATGCAGCACCTGCCTCTCCTCCATCTGCCACCACATGCAGCACCTGCCTCTCCTCCATCTGCCACCACATGCAGCACCTGCCTCTCCTCCATCTGCCACCACATGCAGCACCTGCCTCTCCTCCATCTGCCACCACATGCAGCACCTGCCTCTCCTCCATCTGCCATGCTGCACTCCATGTCTTCCTGCCTGGTCCCTTCCTGCTTTTCCTCCTGTCAGTTGTCATTTAAATTCCCCGCTTGCTCTCTGAGCCCAGCTATACAGTCCTTGTGTAAATTTGTGTTTGTATAGTTCTGAGTGCTTTCCCGACTTTTCTGTTCTGCCGTTTTTTGGCATTAGTATAATTGTAATAGTTATTGTTTTGTTGCAGCTTTTTCAAACAAAACTTAAAAGTCACATCATCATGTGTGGCTCTCAGACCGTGCAAAATAGTTAGGTTTTTCTGTGTATCAGTGATGGCATTTTCCCTCTGTAGCTGTACTGCATCTGACCCACAATCTCACATGTGTGACCCTTAACTGAACCATGATCATGTGACTTGTTTCATATTACATGAAATGAACATTGTAAAACAGCGTTAGATTTCAAGCCAGACTTAAAATTTTAAAGGTGTACATTTACGTTTGTTAACATCTTAGTTGTTGCATTTTTAATTAGTTTTAAAAATCATATAAATTCAAACATTTATAAAAGGACAAAGAAAAACAATAACCAACTTGAAACCAGAAATTGCAAATTTACTGTCTTTTGGACAGTTACACCAGGGATGTTCAGCTCCTCAACTCCCAGCCACCACTGGACCTCCTTGCTCTTCCTGCTTGTGATCCCCCCTTGCATCGGAACATTGCATATTCCATACATCACATGACACTGAACTTTTTACCGTGTTCAATACAGCTGCACCTTAAATTATTTATTTGTTGATCCAACTGCTCTACGTGCTTTAAATTGCCCCCAGGGGACAAGTATAGTTTTTGAACTGAGAAGAGAGGATTCAAGGCAACAGGCATTTCAATTTAAACATCTTTATAGAAACAACACACATTTGTCACTTCTCTTTCTGACATGGGTTGAACATTTCTGCTCTGTGTCATGCCTGTTACATGTCACAGGTGCAGAAAAGACTCCTGCAAAGGATACAGCTACTCTTCTTTGCACATAACTCTCCTGTGAGCCTTCTATCTCCTCGCTCCTCTCTCCTCAGGGTGCATTTCAGGAACTGTGACACCCTCAGAGATGGTGCATTGAGACTGATTTCCAGATCACAGGGAAGAGGATGGTAGACAGAAGAAACAAAGCTCAAAATAGAAAAATGAAATGAGCCTTATCACAACACTGGGAAAACCAACAATAACAAGAAGCAAACACAGACATAAGGAAAATACTTTCAAAATAAAACAAGGAAAAAGCACAAGGAATTGCCCAACTAAAAGGCAAGTGCAACAAATCTTTAATAAAAACCCAACACCATGGCGTTTTGGAAGTCACAGATAAGTGATCCTTGATCATTCTATCATCCGTCATCATTGGAATATATCAGTGGAGACAAAAAAAAAGTCAATTTCCTCCTTTTGAAAGGGACATCAAATAGGAGAACATGCCATTGTAGAAGTAATTTAATAACATATTGTGTTGTTTACTTCTGGAGAACTTACAAATTTTCCACAAAATGGCGTTACTACTTTTTCAGCTGGATTTATGGTCTGTCTGTCATTTCTGCTCTATTCTTTTTCATGTATTGGCATTTATAACACTATTGCTGTCTTCCTGGAGAGACTGTCTAGAAATGTGTACAGTTATCTTCATTTGTAAACCATTAGTTCAGAAAAAGGCCCAAATTTCTTTTTAACTGTTCATTTTAAATGAAATACAGTGTTATTTAGAGAACAACATTAAAAGATGAATAAAGAGCTGTACTGTACTGCTACTGTATATGTACAGACATGGTGTTAATATAAATATAAACAGAAATACAAAGAAAAACAGTGATGACTGCAAAACAGTTGTCTAACTGATTTTAAAAACAGAAATGAAACCTACATTTTTAGTTAAGAGTAGCCCAAAAAATTCCACATGCATGTTACTGAAATGTTAATGAAAACATTTGTTTTTAAATTACATTTAGTTTAACACAGCAAATATATGCCAATTGCAAATTTTCTGTACCTATGACTTACATATGTGTTTCTTAATTAATTTTGTTTCTAAGTATTTCCTGGATCACAAGGTTTCTCTTGATGGTTTCTTATAATATTTTATACAATATTTGTAGATAGTGTTTATGTGGATCTCTTCTTTGGCAGAACACTTTGGAAAGAGTTCAAAGGTGCAATTATCATGAAGCAACATTTCATGATTACACTGCAGAATATCACTGAAGACGGCAAAGTTACAAATAGCAGCATGAGGGTCATCTGCTACATACATACATGTCAGTGTACAAGGGCTGGTCGCTGTAGTCCTTAATAAGTAGAATAGAATAGACATACTTCATTAATCCCCGAGGGGAAACTTGTTTGCTACAGCAGAAAGAGTGCAGTTCCCACCACCATAAATACAGATAAAGAAGTGAAAATGTGCAGTAAATAAAAGAAACAAGAAAAATACAAAGGATGTTAAGGATGTACAAATGTTAAAGTAAATATTTAAATTTCTTCAAAGTACACTGAATCCCAGTGACAGGAGGTTTTGGATGTACACTTTGCCAAAGGTCACCATAACAGTATGTGTTGATTTAGAGGATGTGTTCAGCAGTTTTGAACCAACAGCTCGCTGATCACAAACCTGATAGTCCAGGCTTTAAACACCTGCTGCCTTCTGTCTGGTTTGCAGTAGATGATGAGATGCAGAGTGGTGTATAAACATTGTGAAACACTGAAAGATAATGGATACTGGCTTGAGATCAACAGCTGGCTGTTCTCAATCTGTAGAAGGCACTATGAGTCATGAATCTAAAACAAACACAACATTACCTAAACGACTGAATCTGAGGGATTTAATGCAATGCCTTACATTAATGCTCCTTACTCTGGTCAGCACATTTGTCACCTTTCCTCGCTTCCACCTTAGCAAATAAAGGTTGCAGCAAATGACTTCTCTCACATGAACATATGTGGCTTCCATCTTGCTTATTTTCACTGATAGAAAGAGAAATACAGAGATGGGGAGAGAGGAACAGGCGGAGAAAATAAATGATGATTGGCTCAGATTGTATTAAATATGAGCTCCATGTTCTGAAGATATATTTTGTGTTCCATAAAAAAGGCCAGGTTATTCTTAATGACATAAATATAGCATTCAATCCTTGGAATTATGAAACCAGCTCTGGAAGAGCTCATAGATAGCAATGAATGCAGGACACGGCGGGGCAGGGCGGGGCAGGGCGGGGCGGGGCGGGACGGGGCAGGGCAGGGCAGGGCAGGGCGGGGCGGGGCAGGACACGGCGGGGCAGGGCGGGGCAGGGCAGGGCAGGGCAGGGCAGGGCGGGGCAGGGCAGGACGGGGCGGGACGGGGCGGGGCAGGGCAGGGCGGGGCGGGCGGGGCAGGGCAGGGCAGGGCAGGCTTGATCATGTTCAGGTTCAGACATATGGATTCTGTAAAGTGTCTTGAGACAGCCTGAATTGTAATTGGCACTGTATAAATAAAATTGAAATTGAATCATGGGAATAGAGCAGTGGGGTAGAGGAGGTGTTGGGAGAAAATTCCTCTTTCAACATCTCTTTCTGCTGATCTGTTGTGTAGGACTAGCTGTTGATATCCCTTCTTGCATACATGAGACACCTAAGGCTCTGTGGGATGGTCCAGTGAGTGAGGGCATCCTCGGGTTATCAAGTGGGTGTCCTCCTTTATCGGTGTTTCGCTGATACTTAAAGAAAAAGGGGAAAAGGTGCTGCTAAAAGTTTGAACTTTATTTTAAGATGCACAGTTTTTCAGAATCTGTTTTATTTAATTTGTCTTATTTTTAAATGTGGCCCTTATTTTGCTTACTAAGAGAAGCACATTATACATACATACAGTATTATACTGTTTATCTGCATATTTAAAGATCCAGTGATCAAAAATATTGTCAAATGTTTTTAAATTATTTCTTTGATTTTGATTTGACAGTCATTTATTGATTACATTCAGATGTTGATACAACTACTACATCTGTTCAATTGTTGTTAACACAAATGGCCGCAACTCAATGCATTTAGGCATGTAGACGCAAGACAACTTGCTGAAATTCAAACCGAGCCTAAAAATGGGGAAGGAAGAGGATTTAGATGACTTTGAACATGGCATGGTTGTTGGTGCCAGATGGAGCTGATATGAGTATTTCAGAAACTGTTGATCTATTGGGATTTTCACTCATAACCATTTCTAGGTTGACAGAGAAGGGTCTGAAAAAGAGAAAATATCCAGTGAGCTGCAGTTGTGTGGGTGAAATTGCTTTGGTGATGTGAGAGGTCAGAGGAAATGGGCGGACTGGTTGGAGATGATGACCTCAGATTGCGCCACCCGATTGTCATTACTTTTGTGAATTTCATTTCTATTATATCTACGATTATCCTTCAGCAGCAGTTTTAAATGGGATCCAGCATCGCCTGCTTTGACCCCAGGCATGCATTGACCCACAATCCCACATGCAACTGTGTCACTGGTGTCTCTCACTTCATGTTTCTGATTATGGAGTTGCCAGTTACCAGAGCATGTTCCTCAGCAGGTGTGGGTAAAAACGGTTAGAAACATAAACGGATGATGCTTGGTGAACCACGGGCTTCTGTTTCAAACTTTCCTACTGACAGTCACTCAGCTGTGACTGCTGGCCTGGCTTCACAGCTACTAGGCTGGCAAGAGCTATGCTAGGTCACTCTGTAACGGCTAGTGGGAGCTGACTAGCTGCTACAGCTACCAGGCTGTTAAACACAGCTCTGAGCCGTGCTTCCAATTTGCTGAGCCTCACCTCCAGAACTACAAACAGTGGATCCAAAACACCAAGTCATATTTAAGATCTAAAAAGGAATTTTGCACCCAAGCACTTTAGTACTAATGAGCAATATTAAATAATATCTGAGGAACTGCTGTGAACAGCAGCAAGCACTAGCACACAGTCAGCTACAGACAGGAAACAGGAAGCGATACATCACACCTTTCCACACAGGACAGAAGCTGAAAGTATTTACTCTTCATAAGCTGCCATATTGCAGACATTTTATCATTCTATGTAGTTATATCTCTTCATTTCTCCCTTTACTCAGCACTTCATCTTTCCTTCCATCTGCTCTTTCCCTGACTCTTATTTGCCTTTCCTTCTCTTTGTAGACCTCTTTTTACACTATCTTCCCTCCTGGGAAGGTGTTCCATACATCAAAGTCCATTCCAGGACAATCAGCAAACACTGGATAATTGGGTGTCGCTGGTCATCTCCCTCAAGCCCACAGTGCCTTTCTGACAAGAAAAGAGCATAAATAAAAGACAAGTGACAGCTAGTAGCCTGAAGTCGAGGAAGGGCAATGAAAGTCATGAAAAGTGAGTTATGACATGCATATCAATGCTGCCCCTACAAGGTAAACAATGACTCAATTATCAGGCCAAGTTTTAATTAAGATGATGGTGGAGTAATTATGGCCCCTGACAGGGATGATTGAGCCAGGGAGTTCATGTTGTGATTAGGGTGCCTGTCTGGATGCTTCCTGTCCTATGGAGCCAATAATGACATGACCTCTTGTTGTCAAAGAACAAGGAGAGAGTCTGTAAATGATCTCAGTTCTTTTTTCTCACATGGCTGAAGACACTTCAGAAAAGACTTAACACAGTGTTCTGTGAGAATACAACAGGCCAAAGGGTCAAAAGCATAAACTCTACAAATGTTCTTTGGCTGTTCCATTTGGTAGTAGTTCTTGTAATCTTTCTGACAGACAAGCAAGTGGCAATTCATTTCAATTAAGCATTATCTAAGTCCTCTACACGTACGACAGTACACCCATCTACCCCTCCAACACCATCATTAACTTCGCCGATGACAACACTGTGGTTGGCCTCATCTCGGGGTTGATGAAATGGCGTACAGGGAGGAAATACAGGAGTTGGCAGGGTGGTTTTTCAGGAACAACCTGGAGCTGAACACCAAGAAGACCAAAGACATGGTCGTTGATTTCAGGAGGCATGAGGGTGTCCATGCTCCACTGTCCATCAACGGGGTTTGTGTGGAGAGAGTGGCCTCCTTCAAGTTCCTGGAGACTCATTTATCTGAGGACCTCACCTGGACAGTCAGCACAGCAGCACTGGTTAAAAAGACACAGCAGAGACTCCACGTCCTCCGAGTGCTGAGGAGGAACCACCTGGAGGAGAGACTGCAGGTGTCCTTCCATCGGGCCACCATAGAGTCTGTGCTGACCTGCTGTGTGACTGTCTGGTTCTGCAGAGGGTTATCAGGACAGCAGAGAGAATCATCAGCTGCCCTCTGCCCCCTCTGGAGAACATCACGACCTCCTGCTGCATCAGCAGAGGGAAAAAGATCTGGGCAGACAGCACACAACACACCCTGGCCAGAAGCTGTTCAACCTGCTGCCATCAGGGAAGAGACTGAGATCCTCAAAATGCAGGACAAACAGGCTCAGGAACAGTTTCTATTCATGGTCCATCAGAGTCCTGAACTCCAAACACCTGTCTACCTGAATGCACAATGTCACTTTTTGCTGCTTTCGTGCAATTTCATAACATATTTATCATATTCTACTGGTTGTTGTCTTTTTTAATATTGTTTTGTTAAATATGTACATTTGATTCTATTATTTAATGTTGAAATTTTATTTCTTATTGCTTGTTGTTGTGCACCATCCAGTGGAAGCTATTTATATTTTCGTCATGCCGTGTATGATGACAATAAAGCCATTCTAATTCTACTTCTAAGGTATTGCCTCATCTGTGGAGGTACTTGGAGCTACAGTGCTGTCTCATTGTTAATTGAAGTAGGTTCGTTCACACCTATATGAAAAGAATTGTACGAGATGTGTAACCCCTTAAATACAGACTACATGTTTGGGGGTTTCAAAAGTAATTGGACAAATAATAGATGAAGTCAAACAGAAACTTCACAATATCTTAATTTGTAGAGCAATTTCAAAATACAGTTACAACATTCTTTACAGTAAAAGCAAGGAATAAAATCCAGAAGTACTTATAGGGCAGATATACCGCCCGCAGGCAGGCAGGCAGATGGGTCCAACAAAAGTTCAACAAAAGTCCTATAGTAAAGAAACTAATTATTCTGGGTTGCAGTAATCATAGTGTTTGTGAGTTTTTCTTTTCTCTAGATAGTAACAAGGCCATGGGAGCCCTCAAGGGACTAATTTCGGTCTGGTCTGCAAGCCAGGGTGTGGTTTTGTGTTTAGTTGAGGATGAGGAAGAAGAGGAAAAGGGGGTGAAATTGGAATGATAGTAAATGTGTTTACACACAATTACCTGTCACTATTTTACATCTGCGTCAGTCCCTCAAGACACTGTTGTTTTCCTACTTCGGGGCAACATTTGCCATAACCTGGAGAGAAATGTTGAACTGCAACAGAGAAGGTCTCATTATAGAATTCTAGCAAAAGGATAAATGTAACCCCGAGCCACACAAGTCATTCACCCCTGATTACTGCAGGTGCTTCTGAATGCACCAGAGAAGATAGTGATGTTAGGTACCACAGAGGCCTCACAAACAGAATGTGACCAGCAAGTTAGAGAGCTCCAGCTCTGTTTTTGAATTCTGAGATACAATGTAGGTACACCATCCCACTGACCCTGGGAAAACAGCGTCCTGTGTGGAGACTGAAAATCCTGTCCCAATGGTACAATGTAACAAAGTACTGTCTTTCAAACTCTTACTTTTCCACTGACATGAATTTATGGGTTAAAAAATCAAAGTCTGAGAATTAAATCTTTTAAGCACTTCTGTAGTAACTAAGATGTTTTAAAAACACTAAACACAAATTATATGTTACTGAACAAAATAAGAAACTGCAAGCAACAATTTTGGACACATCATAAGGAAAGAGACCCTGGAATATATTGTCACAACTGGGAAAATTAATGAGAAGAAAGGACGAGGCAGACAGGAAATGAAAATGATAGATGGACTGACATCATGGCTACACATGGAAAGGGCAAGTGTCACAATTCAGAAGGCAAAAGATCGAATTAGATGGACAGAAAGGATTCTGAAAATGCCAAAGGTCAAAGACTGTAAAACTCTGAACTGTGAAAAAAAAATTGAGACTGACCTTAATACATATCAAGGACATTGAAAAATCTGGAATGCAGTGGAAGCAAAATATTTTCACAAGTACAGCAAATTTAGATAAATTTTCATTTGTGCAATTAAAAAATGAAAAATATCACAACAAAACTAAGCTCAACACAAGTCCTTCAAAAAATTTTATTTTTAAAGTTCAGAATGTCATTCATGCCCATGACAAGGAAGTAGCGAAAAAATTCCAATCCATTGTAGATAAGATGAAAAGGCCTCAAGCGTTAGAGTGAGCTGAAAACAGCTACAAAGAGAAAGAGACTGGGATGTATGACTGGCAAGCAATGATTTGCAGTATCAGTAAGTAAAGTTGTCATTAGTTGAAGAGGTGGCCCATTGTAGCTCAGTGAGTAAAAGTATTGTCTTATTACTAAGTGCCATTTTAGGATGCAAGTAGTTTGATTCCAGACAGACAAAAGTGCTGTTTGACTGCCACTTTAACAAGACTGTGTGGCTCATACAGATTTGTGCTTAATGAGTCCCTTTACAAAACTGAGTTCAAACTAACTGCCATTGTCAGTCATAGAACTGTATGAAGTTATGTGTTCTGTTTTTCAGATCTTAATGTTTGTCTAAATCAGTGTTTCTCAAATAGTGGGGCGTGCCCCCCTGAGGGGTCGCAGAGGCATGTCAGGGGGGGCGCGGGAGACTGGGAGGAAAAGGTCCTTCAACACGGAACTAATTAGCTGAACTATTGTTTTAACGTCGGCCTGTTTTTCGCGGCGTACAACAATACTGAAATTGTGCTGGCCCATAGACTGTATATGCCATAGATATAAAAAAAAATATTAATAACAATGATCTTCTATATATATCTATGGTATATGCGCTGGCCGTTCAGACTCCGAAGTACAGACTCCAGAGAACGGGAGAACGCATCGTTAATGTGCAGTCGGAACACCAGCGTACTCGATCACATCACGTACTCGGCTCATCTACTCTGATTATTTTTACCAGCAATGTCAAACATACGGCCCGTGGGCCAAAACCGGCCCACCAGATGGTCCATTTCGGCCCGCGGGACGATTTTACAAATGATAAAAATCACAACATTAACTGTAAATTTGTAAAACTGTAAATTTAAAATAATTTCTAGAACTTGACAAGTTGTTCTGATCATAAAGTAAAATACTAGATTGTTCAGTTCCAGATACCTGTGACTGAATGTTTTGTGTTTTTGTAGATAAACTGTTATCTGGCAGTTACAATGCATGTGTAAATGATGAATTGAGGCATAATAGGCTACTGTTGAAACTGAACTTGTTTTCCTTAAGAAATTTCAGGTTCATAATACTTTGTAAAAAGATACTTCATCAAATGTGAACATTTTCAGAATGTACTTTTTTTGAACTAAAACAAAGGGGACTAGTTGGAGTTGTGGTTATTTATAGGTTATTATGCTGTGATTTTACTGGTGGGGCCCACTGGAGATCAGATTGGATTTATGTGGTCCCTGGACTAAAATGAGTTTGACACCCCTGATCTTTACTGTGAAAATCAGATAAAATAACACAGCCCTGCATATTCATGTTTTCACAGTTTCATTTATATATATATATATATATATATATATATATATATATATATATATATATATATATATATATATATATATATATATATATATATATATATATATATATGTACACAAATTATTGGGGGGGCACAAAAGTTTTTTGTCCTCCGAAGGGGGGCCCGACAGAAAAAAATTGAGAACCACTGGTCTACATTAATATCTGATTTTCCAGTAGTCAATTCTTATTTGATTTAATTTGTACTCTGGGCAGCACCGTCACCTCACAGCTCAGGAATCTGCAGCCCCCTCCCACTACAGCTCATCAGATGGTGCATAGTGAGTGCAGTGGAGCCCCCCAACCCACCATCACAGATGAGAAAATATGATCTGTCCCCCTCCATCCCTTACCCCTCATGCTTCTGTCTTCTCCACTGCTGCAGTAACAAGCCAGTGAGGTGGAAAATTGTGTCTTGTCATTAAAAAAATAATAAATCTGAAATTTTGTTTTCACCAGACTAATCTTTCTGCTGCTTTGCTCTACTTAAATTGAAAGCTAAGCAAAATGAAGCAGGTTGTATCTGTATCTGCAATCTGTTGGGACAAGTTTGAGAAATAAACAGAAGGATGAATAATGATCAGCTGTCTTTTTCACCTTCATGTTTCCAAGGCAGAAACCATAGATTAAACAAACCCAACCTCATTTGCTTCCCACATGTGATGGCTGTGCCACTGTGTGCCACTGAACTGTTTCATTAAACACTAGCTTTGTTAAACAAATAGCAAAGGATTATGGTTCTCATTAAATGGATTATAAAACAAATACAGGTGCAAAAATTAGAGATGTGAAGAGAAGTTGTGTCATCAAGGTTTGAGAGCTTATATGACAAGAATTCACAGTCTATAGCACAGAACAGCAACTGCAGATTCAAACATCACACTAACTACCAATGCATCCAGTACTACTGTTTACGTAGATATGTATCAACATCATGACTTTATATTGTGTTGTCAGATACAGCTCTTATGTTCATGCCTGTTCAGTTCAGCCACCACTGAAGTGTTGTCCATCTTCAACATCGCATAGTTCAAGGGCCAGGTGCCGCTGCACCAGTCAAACCACTCTCACGTCCAGCAGGTTGATGTGGCAGCCCAGTTCTGACTGGGTACTGCCATCTCCATGTTGTCAGCCAGGTGCAACATTGTGGAGATGTGTTCTTCTGACAGGTGCAAGCCCAGGCATAGAACCTGCTGGCTTGGTTGCAGAGCACTTGACAGCATACCCCAGCCATGTGATGTGCTGAGTGATCAGCTCTGTGTTGGCACTTTCTTCCTGCTGTTAGGAGGCGAGGACTAACCAGTCACCGATGTATGTCAGAATCCTCACTCCTTTTTCCTGGAGCGATCTCAGTGCAGTCTGCATTCAGAGAATGTGCACTGGGCTAAAAAGTAGATGAAGGGGAGCAGACAGTATTGATAAATTTTCTTCCTTCCCATAAAACACAGATAATTCCTGTGTCGCAGTAGTATGGGAATATGAAAATATGAGTCTTTCAGATAGATATCCTCCAGTCACCTGGCTGAACGCACATCAACAATTGCTTGACTGTCAATGTGCAGGATACTGTGCAATATCCCTGTATGTGTGACTACACAAATGTCCATTATAAGTTTCAATCTCCCCACTTTCTTGGGGACCAGAAATTATGGGAAAAAAGATACTGGGGATGTCCGATAATATCGGCCCACCGATATTATTGGCCCGATATCGGCATAAAAATGTATTATCGGCCAATATCGTTATCGTTTTTTTGCCTATCATGAAAACTAATAAAATAATGCCTGGATTTGGCCAACATTTAACGGCACGCAAATGATCACATTATCAAACTGCTTCATAAAACGTGTAAACAACCATGCCGGATTTCCAGCATGTGGCGCCGGCATCTGGCTCGAAAAAAGAAATGTAGGACTACATTGTCAGTCAAGTTTATCTACCAATGGAATGAGGGGAACGTAGCTTTTGCTCTCAACCAAACGAATATCACTAGCCAATGGGGAGTAGAGTGGGGGCGGGTCTTAGAAAGACGTTGAGATCCAGCTGCGGGAGAGTCTATTGTTGTCATGGTTATGGTGACGCAGTGATACAGAAATCTTTAACAAATTTGTGGATCCAGACTATAAGCCACATCACTGCCAAAATCTTGGTCCTTGTGTCATTTCTGACCTTCTCTGAAAACTTCATACAAATCCGTTATTCAGCTTTTGGTGTAATGTTTTGTACCAACAAATAGATGGAAGGACAAACGTACGCTGATCGTCACATAACTCCGCGGTGTTCCTTGGTGGAGCAAAAGTAAATGGCGCTTCGCATTGTTGGAAGAGTTAAACAGAGACAGAAAGCCCTTTGGCTGCTGGTGCAACAAACTGAAGGAGCCGGGTGCTTGCTTCTGTACCATGTGTTTAAAAAAAAACTCATGTACGCAACTAGTGGCAAAAAAGTGCTGCCACGCCACGAGTCAGACCCACAGAGCTGCGTGTTCTCTGAAACTCACAATTCGTGTACCGGGAGCAACAACCACCGCTGAGTTACCGACATCAGACTGACCGGGTTTGTGATTTAAAAACACGCGTGTGCTCGTTCATTGCAGAACACGACTTGTCGTTCACCAGATCTCAGCCACTCGTTAATCTGTGCTGAAGATAAAAATGCTTTGTCAAAACTGTCCGTGTCAGATCAGCATGATGGTTCCATAAATACACATGACATAGTACCAGCATTTAAGAAAAGTATTTCTGAAAAGCTCAAAAAAAAATGTCTGTTTTCATTGGATATTGACGAAGCCACTAGACAGAGCATGGACACAATTCTTCATGTGCTTTTTCATGTTTCTGATGATGATGTGGCCAAAGCAACTCAACATCTGGCAAACAGAAAAGTGAGCATTTCCTCAACACTTATGGGAGAAGTAAAAGATGTCAGAAAGAAAGAAGAAATAGTTTTTTTTTTAATTTAACTGTAGTTGTCTGCAATAAACTGTATTTGTTTATTTTCTATTTTCTTATTTATGTCTGATTATTTAAGTTACCAGTTCTTAGAACACTTTAATATTTTTTGTTGTTATTATTTAAACTAAAATATAGTTTGCTGTTATAAACTATATTAAAAAAATGTGTTCCATCGTTTACATTTTTGGAGATTTAGGTATTGTTAAAGATGTATATAAGTTGGTTCAGTTTGTTCAGTCATTATTTTTTAAAGTTCTGCACTTTATTTTAAGAAGCATCAAGAATCGAGAATCTTTATTATCATTGTGTTTCCACACAGCAACATTTTCAACACTACATACAAAATAACTATATACAAATACAATAAAATAAATCCTCAAAAATATAAATATGAAAACAGAATTAGTGCACATGAGCAGTAGGATGAGTGGTAAAGTGCAGTCCAGTGCAAGATTCAGTTCTTTATTGAACATAGTGTGTCTGTTGTGTGTGCAGGGGCGAAATGGATTGGATATCTCTGGGATAAAAACAATTTTTTAGTCTGGAAGTCAGTTTTTATGTTTCTGTACTGTTTGCCAGAGGGAAACGCAACAAATAGTCCCTTTCCCGGGTGGGTTGGGTCGGCAGCAATACGTCGGGCCTTCCTCTGGACCCGGCCCACGTTTATTGAGTCCAGGTCTGGAAGAGGACTTCTCACAATCCCCTGGGCTGTTTTCACCACTCAGGCTAAGTTCTTTCTGTCCTGAGCTCTGCAGCTGCCCAGACCACAATGTTGCACCAAGACAGAGGATGCTTTCTATTGTGGCCCTGTAGAAGTTTGCCAGGAGCTGAGGAGAGAGACCAGCACGTTTCAGCGTCCTAAGGAAGAAGAGTCTTTGTTGAGCCTTCTTCACTAAGTGAGCTGTGTTCAGAGACCATGTCAGGTCAGATGTAATGTAGAGGCCCAGGAACTTGATGTTTTCAACATGCTCCACCGCTTCCCCTTGAATGAGGAGAGGAGCGTTCTCTGTCCTCCTGGACCTCCTCTAGTCTGCAATGATCTCCTTGGTCTTGTTGGTGTTCAGAACAAGGCTGTTGTCTGAAGACCACTGAAAAAGGTGCTGGATCTCCTCTCTGTAGTGGGTCTCATCATTGTCCGATATGAGACCCACTATGGTGGTGTCATCGGCAAACTTCATGACGGTGTTTGTCTAGTGGATGGCAGTGCAGTCACTCGTGAATAGTGTGAATAGGGCTGGGCTGAGCACGCAGCCCTGTGGTGTGCCTATGCTCAGGACCAGTGTGGACCAGTGTCTCCCATTCTAACCCTCTGAGGCTTGTTGGTGAGAAAGTCCCCGATCCAGTGGCACAGCGATGTGGACAGTCCCAGGTTGTGGAGCTTCAGTGTAAGTTTGTCTGGGCACACCGTATTAAAAGCTGAACTGAAATCCACAAATAGCATCCTCACATAGGTGTTAGAAAGCTGCAGGTGGGTCAGGGCTGTGTGAAGTGCCATGGAGACTGCATCCTCTGTTGATCTGTTCTCCCTTTAGGCGAACTGATATTTATCCAGACCAGCAAGATGACGTCCTTGATATGCTTTAGGACGATCCTCTCAAAGCACTTCATAATCACCGGAGTCAGAGCAACAGGGCGGTAATCGTTCAGGCAGATGACTGCTGATTTTTTTTAGGTACAGGCACAATGATGGAGGTTTTGAGGTGAACAGGGACTGTGTCAAGCTGCAGGGACAGGTTGAAAATGTCCAGAAAAACTCCTGCCAGTTGGTCGGCAAACAATTTCAGAGTGCGACCCGACACTATCTGGTCCTTCAGCTTTGTTGGCATTGATCCTCTTCATGGAAGAGCTCACTTGGTGCAGCTGCAAGACCAGAGACTGATGCTGTTCCTCCAGCCGGGGTAAATGAACACTCTCTCTGCTGCAGGGTGTGTCAAAGCGAGCATAGAATGTGTTCAGGGTGTCAGGGAGAGTGTAATCGCGGATAACCAGCTGATCACTGCGCTTATAGTCTGTTGTGGTCCTAATGCCTCTCCACATACTTTGTGGGTTGTTATTAGCAAAATGATCCTCAATGCATTTTGCTAATAACAAAATGGACCTGCATTTTGTCAACTGAATGCCCTTTTTCAGTTCTTTCTGGGCCCTGCTGTAGGCCAGCTTGTCACCTGACCTGTAGGCGGTGTCACAGGCTTTGAGTAGGGGTTTCACTGTGCTATTCAGCCATGGTTTTTGGTTTGGGAAAACATTGATGGTCTTTGTGGGCAGGACAGCATCAATACAGAACTTCAGATACAACAGAACCGATGATGTTCGTCCATCTAGATCTGTGCTCTCCTTGAACACTACACAGTCAGTGCACTCAAAGCAGTCCTGTAATGCTGAGGTCGCCTCATCAGTCCATACCTGTACGGTGCTGGTGGTCGGTGTTGCCCTGCAGATCAGAGGTTTATAGGCTGAGATCAGATTCACAGAGATGTGGTCCAGCATGCCCAGGTGTGGTGCTGCAACAGCCTTGTATGCAGTGTTGCCAAATCTCGTGATAGAAACAAGCAACCAGCTCTATGGAAACAAGCCCAAAACAAGCCCAACAGCAGAACTGCCATATCGTGTAAATAAGACGCCTCTTGATAATAGGATAAATATATACATTTATTTTTGTATGCAGCAAATTGACAGTAAATAGTCAATATAACCTTTGAATAACTTAAATTTTTTAAACTGATGAAAAGAAACTTAGATTCTAAAGCTTTGATTAAAATAAAAGACATTTGGTCCAGTGTATTATGACTTCTTTGTCAGTCAAGGTAGATCCAGTTAATTCGCCAAGATGATCCACAGCACTGGGATCATTGAGCACTGATGGATGTGTGAGACAGGATGTGCAAGTGACTATCTTTAGCTCATTTGTTTGTCTTGTCTCGTTCTGTTTTGTAGTGGTGGAACCAATGTCCGTAAGCCTCAAGCCTCATTTTTTTTGTGCTTTTCGGTGCCAGCATGTTGTATTAAAAGCTAAAACTGCATGGTAAGCACGTATCTCAC
Source organism: Amphiprion ocellaris (assembly GCF_022539595.1). Taxonomy (NCBI): domain Eukaryota; kingdom Metazoa; phylum Chordata; class Actinopteri; family Pomacentridae; genus Amphiprion; species Amphiprion ocellaris. The sequence goes on from NC_072774.1 coordinate 35,611,889, forward strand.
TTTTTTTTTCTAAATCTAAGTCTTATCTTAACCCTCATCAGTACACATGGCAAAACCTCTTAATCTTTACACTTGGGGTCCAGCTGGACCCCAGTAGTATTTCATCTGTTTCACATTTCTGTACCTGTCCATATCCTCTCAATATATATTTTCTTAAAACGTGTCGTCTGTAGATAGTAATATGAAAGAAACAATGAAACTTGGGTGACTTATGATATTTTCATTCAAGAGTAAATGAAATGAGAGTAGCATTTTCATTTTTTTCATACTTTTGTGATTTTGGTGCAGAATCATGTGAAGGAAATGGAATTAACATGTCCCATTGTACCTCTGATGGTACAAGGTAAGGAGACATTAAAGGAACATAACTCTTCTGAATACGTAGTAAACATACATAAATAACGTTTTAAACTCTATTTATGAATTTTATACATTTCATCCCCTGAATGTATTTTAAACCAGTTTTGACCTTGTATTTTAACCGATTTTAGACTGTTTTAAATCAATTTTGACACATTTTAATGAGCATAAGCCCTATTTAAATCCATTTTTTAATAAATTTAACGAAATGAATTTACTGCCCTTTGTTTTTTATACAACTATTTATACATTTTTAACAGATTTTTATGCCCTGTATTCTGTGTCTTTTAGACAGGGATATATATATATATATATATATATATATATATATATATATATATATATATATATATATATATATATATATATATATATGTTAACTAGGAAAATAAATAAATAAATAAATCAAAGTGAAATAGTGCAAATAATTTATATGTACAAGGTGAAAGTGAATGGAATATTGAACAGAGGTTGCAGGTTGATTGTCTATTGAGTCTACTGTTTCAGGTTCAGCACGCAGACAGCCTGTGGTAAGAAGCTCCTCCTCATCCTCTCTGTGTTTGCCTTCAGGCAGCGGTAATGCCACCCTCACGGCAGCAGAAAGAACAGTCTGTGGCTGGGGTGGGTGGGCTCACTCACAATCTTCCTGGCCTTTTGGCTCAGCTGAGTGGACCACCCTCCTCAGGGCCAAGAAGTCCTGCTGGGTGCTGCTGCCCATCCAGATGGTGATACTCCCAGCCAAAACACTCTCAATGGTGCAGGTGCAGAAGTTCATGAGCACCTTGAGAGGGAGCTTAAAGTCCCTGAGGTGTTTGAGGTGGTAGAGACGTTGCCGAGCTTTCTTCACCAGTGTTGGTGTGACAGGGCCACATCAGGCCCTGCGTGATGGTAACACTTAGGTACTTGAAGCTCTCCACTCTGTCCACCTTTGCCCCGCTGATCCTGAGTGGATGGTATGCCCTCTGCTGCTTCTTGCTGTAGTCCACAATCAGCTCCTTGGTCTTGCTGATGTTCAGGAGGAGGCTGTTGTCTCTACACCAGTCCTCCAGATGGGTGATCTCCATCAAATAGTCCTCCTCGTTGTTGTTGGAGATCAGACCCACCACCGCTGTGTCGTCAGCAAACTTAATGATGATGTTAAGAGTCTGATGTGTCATTAGTCATTAGTGTACAGTGAGTACAGCAGAGGGTTCAGAGTGGGACAGGGGTTGTCGCACTCGAACCACCTGTGGTCTGCTGGTCAAAAAGCTGTAGACCCACCTGCACAGGGAGGAGGTGAGTCCAAGGTCCTGTAGCTTAGTGACCAGTCTGGAGGGAATTATGGTGTTGAATGCTGAAGTTCACGAACAGCATTCACACATAATTCCCCTTCCTAGTATCCAGGTGGGCCAGGACTGTGTGTAGCAGGTGGTTAATGGCGTCCTCTGTGGATCTATTGGGCCGGTATGCAAACTGTAGGGGCTCTAGGGAGGCAGGTAGGGAGGAGGTGATGAAGTGTGGAACCAGTCTTTCAAAACATTTCATCACCACAGAGGTAAGGGCAATGGGCCGGTAGTCATTCAGGCAGCTTGGCTTGGCTTTCTTGGGGACCGGAACAATAACAGACTGCTTACAGCACCTGGGGATGATGCACTGGGAGAACAAGAGGTTGAATATTTCCATGAACACCAGTGCTAGCTGGTTGGCACAGGCTTTCAGGACATGGCCTGTTATACCGTCAGGTCCTATAGCCTTCTTGATATTCACGCGTTAAACATCAACCTAACATCATGCTCCGTCACGGTGCACGTCTCCTGTCTGCCGGGCAGGATGCGGGCCTCTTCGCTGGGAGCCTCAAAGTGCACATAAAAGTTGTTGAGTCAGAGAGATGTCAGCACTCACCATGGGCATCGGTGTTTCTTTATAGTCCGTCACAGTTTTTAGTCCCTGCCATAGTCCCCTGGTGTTCCTCGGCTGCAGCTGTGACTCTAGCTTCATCCTGTACCTCTGTTTGGCCTCCTTTACGGCTCTGCGTACGCTGTACATAGTGGCCTTACTGGGCCACTATGTACAGCGTCCCATGTCTCTGGTGGCGAGTCCCGTGTTGTAGGCGGCGGTGTGGGACTTCAGAGCATCACGGATGCCTTTGTTCATCCATGGCTTCTGGTTGGGAAACTCCTTGATGGTTCTTTTGGGAATAGTGTCCTCCACTAGTTTCCCAATAAATCCCACAACTGTCTCCATAAACACACTGACGTCATCACCAGAGCTGCGCTGGAATATTTCCCAGTCTGCTGTCTCCAAGGCTTCCTGCAGGGCGGCCTCTGATTGGTCAGACTAACGTGTCACTTCTCTCTCTGCCGGGGCTGTTCGTTTCAACCGCTGCTTGTACCTTGGCAGAAAGAGAATGGAGGCGTGGTCTGAACTGCCGAATGGTGGTTGAGTCTTAGTTGCATAGCTGTCTGGCTGTCTGGTGTCTTGGCACTGTTAAAATCCCCAGCCACGATGAAGGCAGCTTCCCGGCGGTTAGCCTGGTAGCTGGAGATAGCCTCATGTAGCTCGGCTAATGCAGTGTCCGTGTCCGCCCGTGGGTGAATGTGCACAGCACTGAGACTGACAAAGGTGAATTCCCAAGGGAGGTAGAAAGGCCGGCATTTGATGGTTAAAAGTTCCAGGTTGGGCGAGCAGGACTTTGAGAGATAAACAACATCCCTGCACCAGTTGTTGTTGTTCATGAGACAGACAGGCAGTGCTGGAGCAGGTACGATGGCAGCTGCAATCCGGCACCATCTTAGCTTAGGGTTGTTGTTCATCTGCTGACTGATCAAGCAGTACAACTCCTCCAGTGCTAATTTAGCATTAGCTCATGGTGGTATGTAGAGGGCTACAATCAAGATACAACAAAGCTCTCTAACTATCTTAAATGGTCTGCATTTCACTGCCAGATATTCCAAGTCGGGAGAACAGTATGCTCCGATGATTTTTTTTGCCTGTTCAATAGGCGTTATGAACATACATAGCCAAACCTCTGCCTCTGCATTTCTCTGAGGCTGCAGTCCTGTCTGCCCGGAGAAGAGAGCGCTCGGTTAGCTCCACTGCCGTGTCTGGGATATTGTTGTCCAGCCAGGTTTTGGTAACAATCGCCACACAGCTGTCAATCTTTCCGGAGATGATGCTCAGTTTCATCTAGTCCATTTTGTTGGCGAGGGCCTGGCGTTCGTGAGGAAGACACTGGGAAGAGCCAATCTGTGTGGGTTAGCTTGTAGCCTTGCATGCAGGCTGCCCCTCTTGCCCCACTTTTGTTTACGGTGTCTCCTCCCTCTCTTTGGCCACACAGGGGGGATGGTGAAAGCCTCAGCGGTCCGCTGAATCTCCAATGACATAAAATCCAGCTTTGGAAATGTTTGGTGGTGTGCATTTTCCTCTATCTCTAACAGTTTAGCTCTACTGTACACTATTGCTGCTACAGGTAACTGTACGAACAAAACAAAGACACAACAAAGACGCTGTGTGCACATGAGCTGCCATCTTTTATGTACAGTTATATCAACAGTTATTAGTGATTAATGTCAAAATGTTTGCATACTGAATTTATTTGATTGGACGGTCACTTTATTGATTAAATGCAGACCTTAATTAAAGTGCTAGTTTACATTAAAGTGCTAGTTTACATCAATATACACTAATTCTAATTAGACATTATGATGTTCTAGGCCTTGGCTTTAATACATTTTCTCTGACTGGACCTCTTTGAATTTTAGTTGAATACCCCTGGTTTAGATGAACTAACTGTTGAAATCAGTTCAGAGAGATGTATAGGAGGGAAGAAATCTAAATATCCGTCAGTTCTTATATCCAATTCTGAAGTAACTGCAATCGATGATACATCTGTGACAGTTGTAGGATTGGCCAGATAAATTTTTTCTCTGATCGTAACAATTGTATCTGTAAAGAAGCTCATGAAGTCATTACTGCTCAGAGCTGAAGGAATACAAGGCTCAACAGAGCTCTGACTTCAGAAAAACCTGGGGTTCAATTCAGTTCAATTCAGTTTAATTTATATAGTGCCAATTACAGGTCAAACTGTCTCAAGATGCTTTACAGAATCCATATGCCTGAACCCCCAGAGCAAGCCCTAAGGCGACAGTGGCAAGAAAAGCACCCTTTTAACCTTGAGCAGAACCCGGCTCTTTATGTGGGGGACCCATCTGCCTGCTGGCCGGCAGGTTAACAGGGACAGAAGAGGTAGAGAGGTAGAGGGGTAGAGGGGTAGAAGGGTAGAGGGGAAAAAGGGGTAGAGGGGCGGAGAGGGGGAGGGATGGTAGAAGATGGGGTGGGGAACAAGGAACATATAACACACTGCTGGATACATGTATGATCAGCTAGATGATACATACAAAGTACAGGCTAGCATTGAAATTGATTCACTGATAGATAGATTGACTTACTGTTAGTATGGATTGCTCTGGCATTAAATATACTACATATATAGTTGGTAACGAAAATTCATACAGTGTGTAATGAGCATATCAAGTATAGTTAGGGTGATGCAGAGTAGACTGGTGGAAATGGGCAGCTGGAAGCAGTGGACTGGAGGAAGGTCAGCAGCAGCATCCCACAGATGGAGATTAGGCCAGTTGGTGGGAGAACAACTACAGGTCTGAAGCATCCAGCTCTGGGACCAGGGACACTCAGAGAAAGGACACAGGGAGAAACAGAGTGAGTATGATGCAATAACGGTACATATATTAAATATAAAGGTAGATAGAGAAGTGCTGAGTGCATCAAGAGAGGTCCCCCAGCAGCCTAGGCCTATAGCAGTATAACTAGGGGCAGAACTAAGGGACGTTGAAAGGAGAAGTCAGTTGTCCAAATGAAGATTTCAGCCAACCCCCTCAGGGTCCCCCAGTCAGCCCTAATTATAAGATTTGTCAAAAAGGAAGGTTTGGGTCCGGCTCCCGAACCCAAACTGGGAGCTGGTTCCACAGGAGAGGCGCCTGATAACTGAAGGCTCTGCCTCCCATTCTACTTTTAGAGATTCTAGGAACAACAAGTAAGCCTGCAGTCTGAGAGTGAAGAGTTCTGGTAGGATAATATGGTACTATCAGGTCTTTAAGATATGATGGAGATCAGTCGTTAAGAGCTTTATATGTCAGAAGAAGGATTTTGAATTCTATTCTAGATTTAACAGGAAGCCAATGAAGAGAAACCAATATAGGAGAAATATGATCTCTCTTGCTAACTCCCGTCAGTACTCTGGCTGCAGCATTTTGGATCAGCTGTAGATGTTTCAGAGAGCTATTGGGACAACCTGATAATAAGGAATTACAATAGTCAAGCCTGGAAGTAACAAATACATGGACTAGTTTTTCTGCATCACTCTGAGACAGGATGTTCCTGATTTTTACAATATTTCTCAGGTGGAAAAAGGAAGTCCTACAGATTTGTTTTATGTCCGAGTTAAAGGACATGTCCTGGTCAAAGATAACTCTGAGGTTCCTCACAGTAGTACTGGAGGCCAATGTAATGCCATCCAGAGTAACTATATGCTTTGAAAGCAAGTTTCTGAGATGTTTGGGGTCAAATACAATGACTTCAGTCTTGTCTGAATTTAGTAGTAGGAAATTATAGGTCATCCAGGTCTTTATGTCCTTAAGACAATCTTGCAGTCTTGCTAGCTGATTAGTTTCATCTGGCTTCATAGATAAATGCAACTGAGGGTCGTCAGCATAACAATGGAAATTAATACAGTGCTTCCTAATAATATTGCCTAAAGGAAGCATGTATAATGTGAACAGTATTGGTCCTAAGACAGAACCCTGAGGAACTCCATGATTAACCCTAGTATGCTCAGAAGAATCATTGTTGACATGCACAAACTGGAACCTGTCTGATAATTAGGATTTAAATCAGTCCAGTGCTGTCCCTTTAATGCCAATACAATGTTCTCGTCACTGTAATAAAAGTTTGTGGTCGATTGTATCAAATGCTGCACTAAAGTCCAACAAAATAAGTACAGAGACCAGTCCATTATCTGACGCTATGAGAAGGTCATTAGTAACTTTCACCAGAGCTGTTTCTGTGCTATGATGCACTCTGAAGTCTGACTGAAACTCTTCAAACAAGCTATTCCTTTGTAAATGTTCACATAATAGATTTGCAACTGTTCACTCCAGAATTTTAGACAGAAATGGGAGGTTGGATATCGGTCTATAGTTGGCTAAAACATCTGGATCTAGAGTGAGCTTTTTAAGTAAAGGTATGATTACAGCAACCTTAAAAGCCTGTGGTACATAGCCTGTTACTAGAGAGAACTTAATCAGATCTAACATTGAGGAATTAATTAAAGGTAAAGCCTCCTTGAACAGTCTAGTTGGGATAGGATATAAAAGACATGTTGATGGTTTGGATGTAGAAACTGTTGAAATTACTTCAGAGAGATGTATAGGAGTGTCCAGGGATGTTCCTGTTCTCCTCTATTAACGATGGAAAATATGCTGTCCTGGCATTACAAAGAGCTTTTTTGTAAGTTACTAGACAGTTTTTCCAAGCTGTGTAAACTTTCTCTAAACTAGCAGAATACCGCTTCCTTTCCAGCTTTCACAATCCCTGCTTTAAAGTCCACTGTTGGGAACTGTACCAAGGAGCAGGTCCTCTGTTCCTGAGAGACAGTGAATCCAACTGTTAAATATTTACTATGATTACAGATCTGAAATCCCTCTGAACAGGTGATAATACTGAGATAATAAAAAGGTATAACTATGCATATAAACTGTGAAGTTTCATCATTCATGATAGTAAACTTCTACTATAACTACCAATACAAGCATATACATTAATTTAAAAAAAAAAGACTGTAGAATTATACATGCTTACGATGAAGGTCTGTGTCTTTCGTGGTGATGACTGAGAGATGGGGGGTGATTGTGTCTCATGGTATGCGTGTGCATTCTCCACAAACGCTTCTTGTTAGTAATGGTCCCGATGACTCGGTATCATACATTGACCTGATCAGACCCTGAGGTGGCCAGGAATTGAACCAAAACAGCAGTTCTCAACGAGACCATGATGGGGCGGAACTGTGCATGATTGAGCCTTGCCAGAGGCACAAAAACACAGATTTCTGCTTAGAAGAGCCTGGTTGTGAGATGAGAGGAACAATGCCACACCCCAGAACCAACCTGGGTATGGCACTTAGTTCCTTCACTTTCCCAATGGGACAGTCCTCAAGTGCTCAGTTCAAGCAACATGCAGTGCAGTCCTGGTGTTTTTAATTCTGCATCTTTTATCAGCACAACTACGCAAACATGCCATCCTGTCTACATTCCTGAATTAACTCATCCAGTAGATCTCCACAACACATCATACCCCCTCTCTGATCCCCCTTCTCCTAACATTGCTTCAGTAAAAAGAAATTGAACTACTTTTTACTGAAGCTCCTAGGATTACCATGACCTGGATGATTGAGAATCTTCACAGACCTGTTACACAAGTATCCCGTTTCCCCTGCTAAACTGGTAAATTCAGAAATCACAATTGGCTTGAGATTGTCTTCTTTCTCCAGTTCCTAAATGTTTGCCTGTATGCCTTCAGGAACCTGTTCATACGCTTTCAGAAATCTAGCTTGAACACTAGCACCTATCTCAACAGAACTGAGGGCAGAAAAAACTATCTGGGTCTTGCCTGTGAAAACACTGCATCTTCAAGCTTTTATAACAATCAGGTCATCCTTGTCACACATTCACATTATTTCAAAAGTGTATCTGGGTCTTTGTCATCTAGTTTAGGCAAAAGATGGAAGTTTTAACCAAAATAAAAACTAGTCTGGGCACCAGTGAACACCTCTCATCTGGCAATGGTGAACAGTGACCCATGTGTTTTTCCCTCCTTTATCTTGTCCAATTTCAACAGTTCGACCTTTATTCTCTCCTTTTCCAGTGCTAACTCAACTCTTATTCTCTTTTGCTCCAACTCATATTATAATCCCTCTTTCTCTATTTTTGCTTTTTTCTTCTTCAGTTACATATACTGTTTAAATAACAGAGTTCCACCAAAATGATCTGACTCCTGTTGGAGGCACTGAAGGCTGCAAAACCTCCAAAAGTTTGACAGATACTGTTAGTTTTCCTTAGCTCAGGCTTTGTTGGTACCTTTTCAGTTCTAGACCAGGCCAAATTCTCTCACAAACCAAATCTGCTTTGGTAAATGTCCTTCCATGATCTCTGGCTTAATCTGTAAATCTAAATCCTCCATATGTCAGCTGTATCCACTCCCAACAGTTCTGGTCAAATCCTTTCTCTCCTCACTACTCCCCTCATAACTGCCATCATCCACTCCCCACTCACCACTCCAATTTAAAACTGCAGCTGTCTCCCCAATTGTCAAAAAACTTGGTGTCACGTCCACAGCCTCGGGCTCCAGATAGTGGCAGTGCTCTCGCCCTCCCTTCCCTGTTTCTGAGTGTTGGGAATATTCTTATCACATTTAATTAATATCCTATCAAATTTAATCAAAAATTAATTGAATTTAATTATAACTCATGTAATCGACATTTAATCACATTTAATCATAACTTGCCGTATTATGTAACCATAATCATGATCATATTAATGTACAATTGCTTATAATGAATTTATATTAACCATGCAAGACAAGTATATACTAGTGTGCATATAATGTGCTTATTTGAGTATTGACCTTCTACACACCAACTGCAGGGATGTTTTGAGGAAATGTTACTCAACGCCTGTCTAAGATAAGATGTGCACCACGCTTGTTATCTGTCATCGCATGCAGAAATACATTAAGAAATGGAGATGCAGCAATTTGGAAAAATTGACAAATGTATATGCAGCGGGTCACGAACTCTCAAGACAACTGGGTTAAAAGTCAACTGGTTACAGGGTGAAGACGAACCAGATTGGACGAAGACTGAAGACACCCGCGGAATCTGCCTTAGCCTAGACCAATCAGATACAAGCACAATTCAATTCAATTCAATTCAATTCAATTCAATTCAATTCAATTCAATTCAATTCAATTCAATTCAATTCAGTTCAGTTCAGTTCAGTTCAATTCATTTCAATTCAATTCAATTCAATTCAATTCAATTTTATTTATATAGCGCCAATTACAGTGAAATTGTCTCGAGATGCTTTACAGAACCCATATGCCTGAACCCCCAGAGCAAGCCAAAAGGCGACAGTGGCAAGGAAAACACCCTTTTAACAGGGAAAAAAACCTCGAGCAGAACCCGGCTCTTTATGTGGGGGAACCCATCTGCTGCTGGCTGGGCGAAGAGAGGGTTAGAGATAGAGGGGTAGAGGGGTAGAGGGGTAGAGGTAGAGGGTTAGAGATAGAGGGGTAGAGGGGTAGAGGTAGAGAGGTAGGGGGGGACACAAGGACCATAAAACACAGTTTAATACATGCATGATAAGACAGATGATATATGCAAAATACAACTAACATGGAAACTAATTATAGTTTACTGCTATGGTGTATGGCTCTGGCATTAAATATACTACATATATAGCTGGTGGTAAATTTAAAAATATGTAGATGAGCAAATCAAGTATAGTAAGGGCAATGCAGAGTAGATTGGTGGAAATGGGCAGCTGGAAGCAGTGGGCTGGAGGAAGGTCAGCAGCAGCATCCCACAGATGGAGATTAGGCCAGTTGGTGGGAGAACAACCACAGATCTGAAGCATCCAGCTCTGGGACCAGGGACACTCGAAGAAAGGACACAGGGAGAAACAGAGTGAATGCAATGCAATAATGGTATATATAGTAAATACATAGGTAGTTAGAGAAGGGCTCAGTGCATCCAGAGAGGTTCCCCAGCAGCCTAGGCCTATAGCAGCAGAACTAGGGGCAGAACTAAAGGATGTCAAGAGGGGAAGTCAGTTGTGCAAATGAAAACACCAGCTCACCCCGTCAGGGTCCCCCAGTCAGCCCTAACTATAAGCTTTGTCAAAAAGGAAGGTTTTAACCCTTTAAGCGCCAAAGTCGCAATATTGCGACAAGCAACATTGCTGAACATAACAAGCTATAGCTGCAAATATGGTGCCTCATGTAGTTACTACTTTACACCAGGAGATGGCGGACATCTGAAACGTCAATCTGAGCATCATTTGTGGGTGTGTTTTCATTCAAAGTTTTGGAGTTTATAGAGTTTGTAAACCGCCTCCTGGTCGAGGAGACGAGGGTCGCAGTCGGAGCGCAGCAGAGCGCAAGACAGCAAGAGAAAACTCACCATGCTGAGAGGTTTGTTCACCGTTGACAAAGTACTTCGTCAAGTAATGGCTGACTCAGATTCTGAAGAGGAATATTCACCCTCTGATGAAGATGTTCAGTTGTCCAGTGAGACAGAAAGTAATGCTGCATCTGTGCGTAACGGCAGCAAGTCCGTGCGCCATGACAGTCCACAAGCAGCACATACTGGAGCTGATGCTTTGCTTCACCATGTCCAGGGTGGCAGGAGGGGACGTGGTGGGTGTAGCAGGGGTGGTCAAAACACTGCTAATGGTGAGGTGGGTAGCGGGGATGCAAAAAACCATGGAAATAGTGGCAGACGCGGGAGAAAATGCACTGATAATAGCGGCGGAGGCCGCAGTGGCGTTCATGGCCCCACCGTAAATGATGATCATGATGGCTGGGTTTGCTTGAGAGATGAGGAACAGTATCACAAGTGAATCAGACATTTTGATGAGCCTGTTGGGTATCGTGGAGACAGGAATCTGACAAATTCTGAGCCAAGCAATGCCATCTTGATCGATAAACATCTGTAAAAGTTATGTAATCCATATGTCCGCTGCCTGGTGATGTCATAATATGCAAATTAGATGAGTGAATTTACTCCCTCAGAAACTTTGGATCATACTGATGATTTTATTCATTTACAGTATGCCTTTATCTCTAACCATTTTCAAGTTACAAAATTCTGAAAAAGTGATACCAAAACTGAATATTTTATTGAAAAAACTGTGGCGCCTAAAGGGTTAAGCCTGGTCTTAAAAATAGAGAGGGTGTCCGCCTCCCGAACCCAAACTGGGAGCTGGTTCCACAGGAGAGGCGCCTGATAACTGAAGGCTCTGCCTCCCATTCTACTTTTAGAGATTCTAGGAACAACAAGTAAGCCTGCAGTCTGAGAGTGAAGAGTTCTGCTAGGATAATATGGTACTATGAGGTCTTTAAGATATGATGGAGATTGGTTGTTAAAAGCTTTATATTTCAGAAGAAGGATTTTGAATTCTATTCTAGATTTAACAGGAAGCCAATGAAGAGAAACCAGTATAGGAGAAATATGATCTCTCTTGCTAACTCCCATCAGTACTCTGGCCGCAGCATTTTGGATCAGCTGTAGATGTTTCAGAGAGCTATTGGGACAACCTGATAATAAGGAATTACAGTAGTCAAGCCTAGAAGTAACAAATGCATGGACTAGTTTTTCTGCATCACTCTGAGACTGTCACGATCCTGCTCCAGCCTCTGCCTTTCTTCCTCCTTTTCCCCATTTTTCCTCCTTTCTCCCTTGGGTCCTGATCTGTTTCTGTTTTGTCCTGTCTCTTTGGCTCTGTCTGTCACCTCTCCCTCATGTGTCTCTCTCTCTCCCTGTCTCTCTCCCTCCTGCTCTCCCTGCTTCACCTGCCTGCACTCTGTTTGCTGATTGCTGCAATGAGTTTCAGCTGCAGCAATCAGTTTACACTATTCACCTGTTCTCCACCTCTCCTGCACTTTTTTAAGCTCTGCCCGTTCTTTCACTCCCTGCCTGATCATAGATTCACATTCCCATCGAGATTCTGTGGCCCTCTGAGTTTCAGTAACCCACATACATTCATGGACTCTGTTCCCACCTGGACTCTGCTTTTTGGACTCAGCTTTGGACTCTGTTTTCCCCTTCCATTCAGTTCCCCCATTTTTGTGAGTATCCCTCTTAGCCTAGTTTGTTTTGCAGACTTCCGTTTTTGTAATCTTTGTGTTGGTAAGTACTGTGACTGATTTAGTTCCTGTTTTGTTAAAATAAAACCCTTTTTCCCTTGAACCTCCTGTCGGCCACTATCTGTGTCTGCGCCTGGGTTCTCTGACTCCTCGCCCCCCATGACAGTATGATCCGGCCAGAAAAGAACCCAGCAGACACAGTTCACAGCCCAGAATTTGTTTAGTTATTTTTGCATTTTGTTACTCACCATTGTCTACGTTTAGATCCTTTTTAGATTCCTGTATTCAGTTCCCCATTTATAGACCATGGCTGATTTTGGCTGGGGGTCTGCTTTTGTTGGGACCCGTCTAGCAATAAAACCACCTTCTAAAGCTCGGCATGGTCCCCGACGTAGAGGTGGCCCCCAATCCTCCCCCACTTCGATTTCCTCGAGTGAATTGTGCTCATTTTTGTTGGATAAAGCCCTTGGGTTAGACAGGGACCTTAATAGTCAGCCCCAGCCTTCCGTTACCCCGAAAGACCCTGTTCAGGTCAGGGAATATAATGACCTATTAAATTCCCTTGCCCGCTTTTATGGATTGTGGAAGGGGGCAACAGATCCTCAGCAACAGAAACTTTATTCATCACTGGCACACAGGGAAATTGCCCAAAAGCCCTGGCTCCTTTGCTCTCTGCCTGACTTTGTTTTTGAATTTGTAGACCCCCCTCTGACCCGTCTGACACCTCCCCAGTCTTTAACGCATCCAGTTAGCCACCCTCCAGCTAGTCCGTCAGTTAACCACCCTCTTGCTACTCCGCCAGTAAGTTCCCCACCCATTTCAAAACTAGTTAGCCCTTCTCCCTCACCACCCAGCAACCTCCCTGAACTTGCCCCCCAGCCATCAACTGAGCCACCTGTGAGGAAGCCTCGCCGCAGGAAGCGTGGCTCTAGAGGACGTCGGACCTCGCCGCTCCCCGGCGCACCGACCTCGCCGCTCCCCAGCGCACCGACCTCGCCACTCCCAAGCGTCGCTGAGGGCCCACCGCCGAGCGTCGCTGAGGTCCCGCCGCCGAGCTTCATTCTGGCCATTTCCGAGGGGGTCGACGACGCCGCCTCACCCGTCTCCGAGGGGGTCGACGACGCCGCCTCACCCGTCTCCGAGGGGGTCGACGACGCCGCCTCACCCGTCTCCGAGGGGGTCGACGACGCCGCCTCACCCGTCTCCGAGGGGGTCGACGACGCCGCCTCACCCGTCTCCGAGGGGGTCGACGACGCCACCTCACCCGTCTCCGAGGGGGTCGACGCCGCCTCCGCCTCAGCACCCGAGCGGGTCGATGCTGTCGACGCCGTCTCCGCCTCAGCACCTGAGCGGGTCGACGCTGTCGACGCCGCCTCCGCCTCAGCACCCGAGCGGGTCGACGCTGTCGACGTCGCCTCAGCACCCGAGCGGGTCGACGCTGTCGACGTCGCCTCAGCACCCGAGCGGGTCGACGCTGTCGACGTCGCCTCAGCACCCGAGCGGGTCGACGCTGTCGACGCCGCCTCAGCACCCGAGCGGGTCGACGCTGTTGACGCCGCCTCCGCCTCAGCACCCGAGCGGGTCGACGCCGCCTCCGCCTCAGCACCCGAGTGGGTCGACGCCGCCTCCGCCTCAGCACCCGAGCGGGTCGACGCTGTCGACGCCGCCTCAGCACCCGAGCGGGTCGACGCTGTCGACGCCGCCTCCGCCTCAGCACTCGAGCGGGTCGACGCCGCCTCAGCACCCGAGCGGGTCGACGCTGTCGACGCCGCCTCAGCACCCGAGCGGGTTGACGCTGTCGACGCCGCCTCAGCACCCGAGCGGGTCGACGCTGTCGACGCCGCCTCAGCACCCGAGCGGGTCGACGCCGCCTCCGCCTCAGTTCCCGAGCGGGTCGACGCTGTCGAGGCCGCCTCCGCCTCAGTTCCCGAGCGGGTCGACGCCGCCTCCGCCTCAGCACCCGAGCGGGTCGACGCTGTCGACGCCTCCTCTGCCTCAGTTCCCGAGCGGGTCGACGCTGTCGACGCCGCCTCCGCCTCAAACCAGCCCAGGTCAGCTGACCAATCCCCTGGCCGAGAGACTGTAGAGCCCGGGTCAGCTGACCGATCCCCTGGCCGAGAGACTGTAGAGCCCGGGTCAGCTGACCGATCCCCTGGCCGAGAGACTGTTGAGCCTGTGTCAGCTGACAGCATCCCCGGCCCAGAGACTGTTGCGCCTGTGTCAGCTGACAGCATCCCCGGCCCAGAGACTGTTGAGCCCATGTCAGCCAACGGATCCTCCAGTCAAGAGACTGTTCAGCCTCAGTCGGCTGACCAACCCTCCAGCCAAAAGACTGTGCCTGTGTCCACTGACAAACCCCCTTCTTCTGAGTCTCCGTCAGCAGTGGCCACCCCTGTTCCTGAGTCTCCGTCAGCAGTGGCCACCCCTGTTCCTGAGTCTCCGTCAGCAGTGGCCACCCCCGCTCCCGAGTCTCCGTCTGCAGTGGCCACCCCTGCTCCCGAGTCTCCAGAGGGGTCCCGCCTTCGTCGGTCCCCAGCCCGGCCTCCAGAGGGGTCCTGCCTTCGTCGGTCCCCAGCCCGGCCTCCAGAGGGGTCCCGCCTTCGTCGGTCCCCAGCCCGGCCTCTAGAGGGATTCCGCCTTCGTCTCACCCGCTGCTGCCGGCCTCCCGAGGGTCCCCGTCTCGTCCGCCGCTGCCGGGCTCCCGAGGGTCCCCGTCTCGTCCGCCGCTGCCGGGCTCCCGAGGGTCCCCGTCTCATCCGCCGCTGCCGGCCTCCCGAGGGTCCCCGTCTCGTCCGCCGCTGCCGGCCTCCCGAGGGTCCCCGTCTCGTCCGCCGCTGCCGCCCCCCCGAGGGTCCCGGCCTCCAGAGTGGTTCCGCCGCCGGCCTCCCGAGTGGTTCCGCCGCCTCCGTCGCCGGCCTCCCGAGTGGTTCCGCCGCCTCCGTCGCCGGCCTCCCGAGTGGTTCCGCCGCCTCCGTCGCCGGCCTCCAGAGTGGTTTCGCCGCCTCCGTCGCCGGCCTTCAGAGCAGCACCTGGGCCGTCCTCCGGAACGGCCTCGTCTGCCCGTCTAGCACCCGGGCCGTCCTCCGGAATGGCCTCGTCTGCCCGTCCAGCACCCGGGCCGTCCTCCGGAACGGCCTTGGGTGCCTTGCCTGCCTGCCTTGGAATGTTTAGTTTTTGACCAGCCTTTTTGAACTGACCTCTGGTCTGATTTGGTTTTGGACTTGTTTGTTTTTTGCGTGCCTTAGTGCCACCCCAGACTGATCTGGACACTTTGTTTTAGTCCCTCCATCCAAACCCCCTCCGCCCGCCCTGCTCTTCTTGAATTTTTGTGTTAGGCCCCCTCCTCCTTTGTGTTTATTTTCTTGTTCAACCTTGTTGTGCGCCAGGAGGCGCACGTGGGGGGGGGGGGGGGGGGGGGTACTGTCATGATCCTGCTCCAGCCTCTGCCTTTCTTCCTCCTTTTCCCCATTTTTCCTCCTTTCTCCCTTGGGTCCTGATCTGTTTCTGTTTTGTCCTGTCTCTTTGGCTCTGTCTGTCACCTCTCCCTCATGTCTCTCTCTCTCCCTGTCTCTCTCCCTCCTGCTTCACCTGCTTCTCCTGCCTGCACTCTGTTTGCTGATTGCTGCAATGAGTTTCAGCTGCAGCAATCAGTTTACACTATTCACCTGTTCTCCACCTCTCCTGCACCTTTTTAAGCTCTGCCCGTTCTTTCACTCCCTGCCGGATCATAGATTCACATTCCCATCGAGATTCTGTGGCCTTCTGAGTTTCAGTAACCCACATACATTCATGGACTCTGTTCCCACCTGGACTCTGCTTTTTGGACTCTGCTTTTTGGACTCTGCTTTTGGACTCTGCTTTTGGACTCAGCTTTGGACTCTGTTTTCCCCTTCCGTTCAGTTCCCCCATTTTTGTGAGTATCCCTCTTAGCCTAGTTTGTTTTGCAGACTTCCGTTTTTGAAATCTTTGTGTTGGTAAGTACTGTGACTGATTTAGTTCCTGTTTTGTTAAAATAAAACCCTTTATCCCTTGAACCTCCTGTCGGCCACTATCTGTGTCTGCGCCTGGGTTCTCTGACTCCTCGCCCCCCGTGACAGAGACAGGATGTTCCTGATTTTCACAATATTTCTCAGGTGGAAAAAGGAAGTCCTACAGATTTGTTTAATGTGTGAGTTAAAGGACATGTCCTGGTCAAAGATAACGCCGAGGTTCCTCACAGTAGTACTGGAGGCCAATGTAATGCCATCCAGAGTAACTATATGCTTTGAAAGCAATTTTCTAAGATGTTTGGGGCCAAATACAATGACTTCAGTCTTGTCTGACTTTAGTAGTAAGAAATTATAGGTCATCCAGGTCTTTATGTCATTAAGACAATCTTGCAGTCTAGCTAGCTGATTAGTTTCATCTGGCTTCATAGATAAATACAAGTGAGTGTCGTCAGCATAACAATAGAAATTAATACAGTGCTTCCTAATAATATTGCCTAAGGGGAGCATGCATAATGTGAACAGTATTGGTCCTAAGACAGAACCCTGAGGAACTCCATTATTAACCCTAGTATGCTCAGAAGAGTCATTGTTGACATGCACAAACTGGAACCTGTCTGATAAGTAGGATTTAAACCAGTCCAGTGCTGTCCCTTTAATGCCAATAGAATGTTCTAGTCGCTGTAATAAAAGTTTGTGGTCGATTGTATCGAATGCTGCACTAAGGTCCAATAAAATAAGTACAGAGACCAGTCCATTATCTGACGCTATGAGAAGGTCATTAGTCATTTTCACCAGAGCTGTTTCTGTGCTATGATGCACTCTGAAGCCTGACTGAAACTCTTCAAACAAGCTATTCCTTTGTAAATGTTCACATAATTGATTTGCAACTGTTCTTTCCACAATTTTAGAGTGAAATGGGAGGTTGGAAATTGGTCTATAGTTGGCTAAAACATCTGGATCTAGAGTGGGCTTTTTAAGTAAAGGTTTGATTACAGCAACCTTAAAAGCCTGTGGTACATAACCTGTTACTAGAGAGAAATTAATCAGATCTAACATTGAGAAATTAATTAAAGGTAAAGCCTCCTTGAACAGTCTAGTTGGGATAGGATCTAAAAGACATGTTGATGGTTTGGATGTAGAAATTATTGAAATTAGTTCAGAGAGATGTATGGGAGAGAAAAATTCTAAATATCCATCAGGTCTTACAGCCAATTCTAAAGTATCTGTAATCGATGATACATCTGTGACATTTGTAGGAAGGGTCAGATTAATTTTTTCTCTAATCGTAATAATTTTATTTGTAAAGAAGCTCATGAAGTTGTTACTGCTCAAAGCTAAAGGAATACAAGGTTCAACAGAGCTCTGACTCTTTGTCAGCCTGGCTACAGTGCCGAAGAGAAACCTGGGGTTGTTCTTGTTTTCCTCTATTAAAGATGAATAATATGTTGTCCTGGCATTACGAAGAGCTTTTTTATAAATTACTAGACTATTTTTCCAAGCTACATAAACTTCCTCTAAATTAGTGGAGTACCACTTCCTTTCCAGCTTTCGGGACGCCTGCTTTAAAGTCCACAGCTGGGAATTATACCAAGGAGCAGGTCCTCTCTGAGATAGAACTTTCTTTTTTACAGGTGCAACACTATCAAGTGTTGTACGCAGTGAGGCTGCAGCATTATTAACAATATAATCCACTTCTGTGGGGGTAAAATTATAATATTTCCCTTCCATTATATCAGTAAGTGGTGCTGAACTAAATAGAGAGGGTATTATTTCCTTAAATTTAGTCACCGAATTGTCAGACAGACATCTACTGTAATGATATTTATTCTTAACTGCTATACAATCTATTGTTGTAAATTGAAATGTTATCATAAAATGGTCAGAAAGAAGAGGGTTCTGGGGAAATACTGTTAACTGTTTGATTTCTATGCCATAAGTCAGAACGAGGTCAAGGGTATGATTAAAACTATGAGTTGGTTTATTTACATGTTGAGAAAACCCAATTGAGTCTAATATTGAATTAAAAGCAGTCGTAAGGCTGTCACCGTCCATGTCAACATGAATGTTAAAGTCACCCAAAATAATGACTTTATCTATTATATTTCCATATATAAACCTCTGTATAATGATACGTTAGCATTCCTCTTGTGACGGTTGCAGAAATTCTCTGTAGACTAGATAACTGTTGTTAGCTAGATCAAGCGGGAATCTGTATGCATACATTCTGATCATCCAGTGCTATTAAATATTCTTAAATGAATATTTGTTGTTGAGTCCTCATTGATTCTGAGTGTTTCCTCAATAGCAAGTAATGAACATGCACGACATGAGCAGCAGGTGCAGCTGGAGCAGGAGGCGGCAGGTGTGATGCATCTGTAATCAGCTGAAGCAGAACAAGCATATGGGAGTGGTTAAATTGTCTTCTCCCTTGGATATATAAGCAGACCTCACTCACTACTCGATGTCTGACCGTGAACAAGCAGTTAGTTTGAGTCTTAGTTCAGTTCAGTTCAGTTGTGGATTTTTAGACTTTGTTATTTCTCGCTCTGTGCTCCCTTCCAGTCTGGACTCCTGCCTGCTTGTGACATCCCCTGGAATCACCAACAACAATCACCAACGTTGCTCTCTTCTGGAGAGCTGGACCCCCACATCTGTCTCCGGACCATTCACCCCACACCCGGTTCTGGCCGCCACGTGCTTCCTCATGCCATCCCCTGTCTCCGCCATGCCAAACACCACACCACTGTCTACCTCTGCCACTAGCTTAGGGCTCTGGACTCCACTCGGTTTCCCACACAGCTAAGTTCATAACTCCTGACCCAGACTGGTAGTTTGTAGCATTTCTTGATAGGTTAGTATTTGTAGTGTATTTTGTATCTTGTAGAATCCCAAGGTTAGCACAGTTTTGCTCTGCTTAATGTAGATTTA
This sequence comes from Amphiprion ocellaris, assembly GCF_022539595.1. Classification (NCBI taxonomy): domain Eukaryota; kingdom Metazoa; phylum Chordata; class Actinopteri; family Pomacentridae; genus Amphiprion; species Amphiprion ocellaris. The sequence continues at coordinate 35,631,082 of NC_072774.1, forward strand.
TTTCGCGTTTCCTAGGTAGTACATTCAAGTTGTTGTTTCAGTGTGTAGAATTTAGCTTTCCTGCCTGGATTTTACCCTCCATGGGTTAGTCGTTCTGTTCCCAGTCTAGTGCAGTTTCTCCGTCAGCACACTAGGGGGTTTAGTTCTCCGTTCCACCTTATGCAGTATTCATTGTGACACTTCGTCACTTCCGGTTGTAGTAATAATCTCCTCCTTACAGCTGATTCTGGATTACTCACCACTCTTATTCTCCTTAATCTGAGATAATTTCTCACTTCATCCTCCTCAATAGACTTTCCTCCATTGGCATCACTGGCACCCCACTTGACTGGTTTTATTCATATCTCTCAGGTGCACTCAGGTCATCCAACCTAAATCCTTCGCAGCCCTCCCCCATCTTTTCAGGTGTGTCCCAGGGCTCTGTCCTGGGGCCCCTTTTTTTCATCAACTACCTCCTTCCCCTTGGCAATTTCTTCCATAAATACAACATTCATTTTCATTGTTATGCTGATGACGCCCAGCTCTACCCATCCAGTAAACCCAACTCTACACTCCCATCCTCCTCCCTCAACAATTGTCTATCTGAATTAAAATCCTGGTTCACCACAAATATCCTAAAACTAAACAGTGACAAAACAGAGATTCTTCTCATTGGCACAAAATCTACACTTTCCAAAATTAGCAGTTTTTCACTTTTTATTGATGGCTCCTCAGTTTCTCCCTCCCCTCAGGTTACGAGTCTGGGTGTCATCTTTGATTCCTCACTTTCCTTCCAATCCCATATCAATACCATCACCCGGTCTGCATATTTCCATCTCCACAACATCAATCATCTCCGCCCCTTCCTCGCCCTCCATACTACCTCTATCCTGGTTCACAGCCTTGTCACTTCCCACATTAGCTACTGCAGCTCTCTCCTCTTCGGTCTCCTTCACAAATCCCTCCATAAGCTTCAACAGGTCCGGAATCCAGTCACTTGCATCTTCTCCAAAACTCTCTCATTTCATTACATCACCCCCATCCTACAGCAACTCCACTGGTTCCCTGTCAAATCCAGAATAGAATTCAAAATCCTCCTGTACACATTCAAGGCCATCCACAACCTCGCCCCATCCATCTGATCTCCTTCACATCGTCTCCTCCGCTCGCTCTCCGAGACCCTCTTCCTCCATCCACCTCACAGTACCCTCTGCCTCCCTTGGTACCATGGGGAGCAAGGCTTTCAACTGCTCTACTCCCAAATTCTGGAACTCACTCCCACTGGACAGTCATAACATTGACACTCTGCCTCTCTTTAAATCCAGACTCAAAACTCACCTGTTCAAGACTATTCATTCTCTGTAATTGCCTCTTTCTTGTATGTATAGTTTTTGTCTGTTCTGATGTATTTGGTTTTCTTGTAAAGCAACACTGGGTGTCAAGAAAAGTGCTTACAAATGAAATGTATTTTTATTATTAAACTATGATGCGGGATTGTGAGATTTCTTTAAGAAACTTTTAAAAATCTGCCCACTTTTAAAGCAGTCAAATGGATCATCAAAACTGAAATAAAAAAATAAAATGAAAGCAAGCAGTTCAAGCAACACAATATACATTTTTACCTATTTCGTCACACTACAGCCACTAATTTAAATTATTTTTTAAATCAGAATTTTATTTGACGGATCTGCACAAAATAGTAAGTTTTGAAGTGAAATGAGAAATATATTTTAAAAAGTGATTTTTAGAAATAAAAACACTGATAATTGGCATGTACACATGTATTCACCCACTTTGTTATGAAGCCCCTAAAAAGCTCTGGTGCAACCAATTACCTTCAGAAGTCGCATAATTGGTGAAATTAAGTCCACCTGCATATCATATGATCTGTCAGCATTTACACACCTTTTCTGAAAGTGCCCAGAGGCTGCAACACCTAAGCAAGAGGTACCACTAAACAAACACCGCCATGAAGACCAAGGAACTCTCCAAACAAGTCAGGGACAAAGTTGTTGAGAATTACAAGTCAGGGTTGGGTTATAAAAAAATATCCAAATCTTTGATGATCCCAGGAGCATCATCATATCCATCATAATCAAATGGAAAGATCATAGCATCATAACAAACCTGTTAAGAGAGGGCCACCCACCAAACCTCACGGACCGAGCAAGGAGAGCATTAAACAGAGAGGCAGCACAGAGATCAAAGCTAACCCTGGAGGAGCTGCAGAGTTCCACAGCAGAGGCTGGAGTATCTGTCCACAGGACCACAATAAGCTGTACACTCCATAGAACTGGGCTTTATGGAAGAGTGATCAGAAGAAAGCCATTACTTTCAGCTAAAAATAAGAAAACACATTTTGAGTTTGCAAAAAAGGCATGCGGGAGACTCCCAAAATGTATGGAGGAAGGTGCTCTGGTCAGATGAGACTAAAATTGAACTTTTTAGCCATCCAGGAAAACACTATGTCTGGCGCACACCCAACACATCTCCTCACCAAGAACACCATCTCCACAGTAAAACATGGTGGTGGCAGCATCATGCTGTGGGGATGTTTTTCTGCAGGAGGGACTGGGAAACTGGTCGGAGTCAAGGGAAAGATGGATGGTGCTAAATACAAGGAGTGACATTCTTGAGCAAAACCTGTACCAGTCTGTTAGAGATTTGAGACTAGGACAGAGGTTCAACTTCCAGCAGGACAATGACCCCAAGCATACAGCTAAAGCCACACTTGAGTGGTTTAAGGAGAAACATATAAATGTGTTGGAAGGTCCAGTCAAAGCCCAGACCTCAATCCGATTGACAATCTGTGGTCAGACTTAAAGATTGCTGTTCACAAGTGCAAACCATCAAACTTGAAGGAGCTGCAGCAGTTTTCCCTTGAGGAATGGGCAAAAATCCCAGTGGCAAGATGTGGCAATCTCATAGAGACTTATCAAAGATGACTTGCAGCTGTGAAGTATTGACTTTAGGGGGGTGAATAGTTATGCACATTGATGTTTTCTGTTATTTTGTCCTATTTTTTGTTTGCTCCACAATAAAAAAATAATCACATCTTCTAATTTGTAGGCATGTTCTGTAAATTAAATGATGCAAACCTTCAAACAATCCATTTCAATTTCCAGTTGTGAGGCAACAAAACATGAAAAATGCCAAAAAAAATACCTTTGCAAGGCAGTGTACTTTCAAATTGAACATAAGTTCTGAGTGATTAACTTTCTTAATAGAGCAACTTACTGGATGCATGATTGATTGATTGATTTCTTTATTTTCGTGTCATGCACATAAGCGTGCCCAACCCTCATGGGTTTACAAGACACCAATATACTCACAATGCAGCAATACATCAAAAACACACAATATTCTGCTGCTCAGTCCTTAAACAAAATATGTTGCCTTTTATTCCAGACCTGACAAAGAAATTCTGCCATGAAAAAGGGTCCTCTACTAAAACATAACTCTAATTTTTCATGGTCATCCAACCAAAAGAAATCAGAATAAACAGAGGACATCTTACTGAAAAGTACCTCTCTTATATCTTCATATACAGGACAATAAAACATAAAATGACCCCAATGACATCATTAACATGAAAAGAAAAAAATTAATTGTGTATATGGAAGAAATGAATGAAAGTCATCTGTACTCTGTGAATTTAGGTCTGGATAGAAAGAAAACTGCAAACCAGTTGGTACCCAGGTATTCACAATACTTCATACCTGCTTCAGATTGCAAGGCTATGCTGAGTCAGCTGTGCATCTGTGACAGACAATCAGGCCATTTCTCCCAATTTGTAGTTTTTTGATGTATAGTTCTATTTAAATTTGGTGATCATTGTTACATTAATTGTATGAAAATTCTGTTCAGGACTATGTTTTTATCTGATCCATAGAACAAGTGTAGTCCATGAAAAGCACATGCTAAGGGGCATCAGACTTCTAGTCACCCAGTTACATCCACTATAGCCTCAACAAAAGAAAAGGGTTCTGGCCGGTCAGAAACTCCTTAACTAGTGTCTGTCGATCCCTCAATCAGTAGAAAAAATGTTTTGCTCATAAAAGACACATATTAGATGCAAACAGATGGAGATGGAGAAAGACATCATTTGAAAGACAGAAGAGTGATCAGATGAATTCATAATTTAAACCAGGGAGAGTCTTTTTTTTTTTTTTTTTTTTTAAAGAAAAGGTTAAACTTATCAACCTTTCTGAAATGGCTTATGAGCTGAGTCTTTATTGATTACTTAGATTATGAAATCAGAATGATTTCTCTAGGTGGCTGAGATGAAAGGTTAAACTATACATGTTAATTGCTGTACGAGGTAATTTATTGACAGCCCCTCAAGCTTGAGCAAGTATTGTGAGATGAGGCAGATTTCTGCTGACCTTCCTCCAGACCACTGCTTCCAGCTGCCCATTCCCACCAATCTACTCTGAATTGCCCTTATTGTACTTGATTTGCTCATCTACATATTTTTGAATTTACCACCAGCTATATATGTAGTGTATTTAATGCCAGAGCCGTACACCATAGCAGTAAACTACAATTAGTTTCCATGTTAGTTGTACTTTGCATGTATCATCTGTCTTATCATGCATGTATTATACTGTGTGTTTTATGGTCCTTGTGTCCCCCCAACCTCTCTACCTCTATCCCTCTATCTCTACCTCTCTACCTCTTCTGTTCCTCTCAACCCACCCGGCCAGCAGCAGATGGTTCCCCCACATAAAGAGTCGGGTTCTGCTCAAGGTTTTTTTCCCTGTTAAAAGGGTGTTTTCCTGCCACTGTCTCCTTAGGGCTTGCTCTGGGGGTTCAGGCATATGGGTTCTCTAAAGCGTCTCGAGACAATTTGACTGTAATTGGCGCTATATAAATAAAATTGAATTGAAAAATTTAATTGCTAGAAACAGACAGAGAGGAGAGGATGATGGTGGTAAGTCATGTTCCTGTGAGTTATGAGCAAACTGTTTTGATAGCTTTCTAAAGGGCCAATGAATAACTCAGAAGGTAGACGCTGACGACAGCCTTCACCAACCTCAGAGGATTTGATTTCTCATGAATAAAATCACTGGGTGAATTCACATCAGCAAATACAGTGCATTTCCACTTAAATGTGCTATTCTTTTCCAAAGAAAAGCAGCCTCTATTTGTCTGACTCACTACAAAAAACACCAAATACAGAGATGAGGTATTCAAAGTTGATGGTAAGGTTGTGTGCCACTATCTTTGATAATTTTCCTGCCGGAAGACAAACAAGTAGATCAGGAATTTTTAGCACCTTCTCCAAAAAGTTACTCTCTGCTAGCAACAGCAATGAAGGATGGCAAAATTTGTTGATGGGTCTGTTGTCCAACACTTCGCTTCAATACAGGACATCCCAACAACTAACTGGTGAGATTTCCTTAAAATATATTGTGGAGATGCATTGACTATTGTCCTAGAGCCTAGGTCAGAAATAACTGCAGGTATGGTCCCTATAACAAGAAAGCCACAAAACATGTGTCATGTAGATATGGTTGTATATGTAGTTGTGAAAAATGGGCATCTTCCTTGCAGAATTTTGTCAGTTACAAGGTGCCTGAGGGTGGTTGTACTGTCTGGTACAAATCCCAGTGGGATTCTGATTTGGGTTTTGTCTTGGCTGTTCCATAATTTTCTAGTTCTTTTTTTTTGGTCATTCCTTTCAGACAGATAGCTTTGCATTATCTTTGATCACTTTCTTTGATCACTCTCTATTATAATGCAGAATTCACAGTCAGAACAATGACTGAGGCAGCAAAGATGTCCCAAACCATAACATTTCCACCTCTTTGCTTCAAAGTTGGTAACAGGTTCTTTTTCCTGAAAAACTCTTTGGTTTGCACCAATTATGTCCATTGTTACTGTAGCCAAGCAATGTTATCCTGGATTTGTCTATCCAGAGCACATGATGTATATGTTGCTCTAATGCTGTTTTGGGACAGCTAAAGTAAAATCCTGCCATCTCTTGTTGATGCATGCACTTATTTTTTTCTAGATTGTTGATCTTTTTATAGTTCTTACAATAAAATTAAATTTTATTTTTTTATATATATATATATATATATATATATATATATATATATATATATATATATATATATATATATATATACATATAAATAAATAAAAATTGTTTTTTTACAAAAATACATAAATATCGAAGAGGAGTGAATACTTTTGCAAGGCACTGTAAATAGGGCCCATTTGTTACATACATTCGACTCAGGCACAAACGATACAATGAGAAAGTCTATGGAGCTCAGTACAGAAACAAATAACTGACTTGAACATATCAAGAAAACCATTTGGAGCCATTTCCTAAAATCCTCTGTGCAAACAATAGTCTCTAAAAATGAAGTGCATGGCACAGTTGTTTGGGTTCAGGCATTTGGATTCTGTAAAGTGTCTTGAGACAATTTGAATTGTAATTCGTGCTATATAAATAAAAATGAATTATGTCACTGCCACAATCAGGAAGAAAACACTAGCCATACCTTTCTGCTGAGACACAATTGGTCAGAATACAGAAGAGTCAGCGAAGAATCACCAAAAAGCAGGTCTGCAATGAATTAAAAGCTGCTGGAATGCAGATGCCAGTGTCTACTGTAAAGTGTGTTTTGCATGGGCTGAGGCTGCCATGCAGGAGGGAAGAACTTCATCCTGAAGCAGTACCTTAAGGCTCAACTGAGATGTCATAACAGGATGCGCATTGCTCCCAGCTGGCTCCTCTTCGCCACTGACTAAACAAAGTAGATGCAGAGAGGCATGCCTTCTTTATTAACTCGTTGAAGATTATGATATTGAACCTTTAAAGGAGGTGGTTGAGGAAGAAGGGGATTTGCTAATCTGCTGAGGCTGCTGTAGCAGTGATGTGGTTAGCGTGAACTGGGCAGAAAGACTGAGCGCTGCCTCAGTTATAACACAGTAAGTGAATGTGTTGGACTGAGGTAGTGAACAATTAGAATAGTGCCTTGTGATTAGCTGACTCCTTGCTTGTGTGAACTAACGCGATGCTCCATTTTTTTCTCTCATTGGTACATTTACATTAGTTTACTTTCAGTCATGTTTATTACTGATCAAGTTACTTTATTATCCATCATGTCCTAAGTCACATTTGATTGTTTTGATTTATGTATTTATTATATTCCTGTTTTATGTATTCATTTATTTTGTTGCTATGTGTTCATCATTTATAATATTTTTTTACCCCCTTCAGTTAATCATCACTTTACAATTCATTCATAAATTCATTTATGTATTTACTTTTCCTGGTGATTCTTTAACGTTTCATATTTGTTAACTTATTCATTTGACATTTTCTTATCAACTCATTGTGACTTCATTAATCTATTACTGTATGATTCATACTTTCATAAACCATAAATCACTCTTCACTGGTGGTGTATGTACACTGCTCAAAAAAAATAAAGGAACACTGAAAATACATCATATTTTAATGGGAAAAATAACAAGCTGGATATCTACATTGATATGGACGGGATAATGTGTTAGAAATGAAAAGATGCCACATTGTTTGATGGAAATGAAAATTATCAACCCACAGGAGGGCTAAATTCAAGACACCCCAAAACTCAAAGTGAGGAACTGATGGTGCAGGCTGGTCCATCTTTCTGAAACTCCTTGGCAGCAACTCAAAATGGTACCCAGTAGTTTGTAAGGCCTCCATGTGCTTGTATGCAGCCTGACGATGTCGGGACAAGCTCTGAATGAGACGATGGATGGTGTCCTGAGGTATCTCCTCCCAGAACTGGACCAGGGCATCACTGAGCTCCTGGACAGTCTGAGGAGCAACCTGGTGGTGTCGGATGGACCGAAACATAACGTTCCAAAGGTGTTCTATTGGATTCAGGTCAGGTGAGCGTGGGGGCCAGTTAATGGTATCAGTTCCTTCATCCTCCAGGGACTGCATGAATTCTCTTACCACATAAGGCCAGGCATTGTCATGCACCAGGAGGAATCCAGGACCACTGCACCAGCGTAGGGTCTGACAATGGATCCAATGATTTCATCCTGATACCTTATGGCAGTCAGAATGCCGTTGTCTAGCCTGTAGAGATTTGTGCGTCCCTCCATGGATGTGCCTCCCCAGACCATCACTGACTCATCACCAAACTGGTCATGCTGAATAATGTTACAGGCAGCACAACGTTCTCCACAGCTTCTCCAGACCCTTTCTTGTCCATCACATGTGCTCAGGGTGAACCTGCTCTCATCTGTGAAAAGCACAGAGCACCAGTGATGGACCTGCCAATTCCTGTGTTCTATGGCAGATGCCAACCGAGCTCCATGGTGCTGGTCAGTGAGCACAGGGTCCACTAGAGGACATCAGGTCCTCAGACCACCCTCATTACATCTCTTTCTGATTGTTTGCTCAGAGACACACCAGTGATCTGCTGGAGGTCATATTCTAGAGCTATTGCAGTGTTCATCCTGTTCCTCCTTGCACAAAGGAGCAGATACCTGTCCTGCTGATGGGTTGAGGACCTTCTACAGCCATGTCCAGCTCTCCTAGACTAGCTGCCTGTCTCCTGGAACCTCCTTCATGCTCTTGAGACTGTGCTGGGAGACACAGCAAACCTTCTGGCAATGGCATGCATTGATGTACCATCCTGGAGGAGTTGGACTGCCTGTGCAACTTCTGTAGGATCCAGGTATCGCCTCATGCTACCAGCAGTGACACTGACCCTAGCCAAATGCAAAACTACTGAAAAATAGTCAGAAAACATTAGGAGGGAAAAAAAATGTCAGCGGCCTTCACCTGTAAATTCATTCTTGTTTTGGGGGGTTGTCTCATTGTTACCCCTCTAGTGCACCTGTTTCTAATTTTATTAACACCAAAGCAGCTGAAACTGATTAAGAACCACCTCTTTTACTTACTTTACTAGATCAGTATCCCAGAAGTTTAACTGTCTTGATGCAATACTTCGATTAAAAAGTGTTCCTTTAATTTTTTTGAGCAGTGTATATTGCATTAAGAACCACTCTTTGGTCTTCAAGTGCAATTTCGTTTAGTACAATCACAGCCATAATACTAAACAAATCCTAACAAAGCCATTAAAAACTTAGAATTGATTGGTTCCATAAAAATAAGAAATTTTGAGTATCGGGTCATTTTGGTAGAATTTAGTTTTGTGAATTTTTCTTGTAAACAATAAACAAAAAAAATCATTTGTATTTGTTTGTGTCTGTCTAATTCTAATGCAGTCACACCTTTTGAAACACAATAAAGATTTTTCCCACAAATATTTCTTGATAATATTTGAGATTGTATACAATTTTAAGGGTGTCCAAAAGCTTTTTTCCACCAGTGTACACCAACTGATCCAGATTCATTTTTTTCAGAATTTTACCAATTTATCACATGTAGTATAAATCCACCCATTCAAAGACATATTTGTGAATTTAGTCACATTTTTCCAATCTTCACAACACAAATTTTTATTGTATTATTGGATATTTTTTTCCTAAAGTATATTTTCACATTTGTAGCCAGTGGGTTTGTACCATTTCTGTACCATTTGTACTATTTGAGTGGAAAACCATTCAAGCATATGAGCTGCTGCTGTGGTGCTTGTTGGGGAGTAATGACAGCACTACTGCTGGGTGGTGCCCGTGGGCAGGTGATTAGAGGCGAGGCAAGAGATGTCAAAGCAAATCATATCTGAAATGTGCCATTATGCAGTCCTAATGGAGATTAAAAGCTTTCAGTATCAACTCTGCACAGGTTCGCCTTACCTGTGTTCACCTCCGCTGTTTCTACATCTGATCAACAAAAACACTAAAAGCCTTCAACTGCAGCTCCACATCACAGCTCTACTCTTTAAAAAAAAAGAATTTCCCCTTCATCAGGGCCACCACAAGGAAGAGCACATACTTTTCTATTTGGAATGTAAGTATGTGCCGATGAGTGCTTGTATGCATGTGTGTGTTTGCTATCAGGGAGGGCATTGGGGTTTCCCTGTCTTTGAACATGAGAAAACCTGTACTGGGCTCTACTTCCTAAGCAGAATCAGAGGCAAATGACGCACATGTTCTGCTGGTTAAGGGTTTGGTTAAACTGACCTAAGTGATCTCTGCAGAAGAAGTGATTGCAGTTCTGTATCTGGCCTTTTGAACCGTGAGCATCAGCTTCTGGTAATGCACAGAACATGTGTGAAGTAAGGACAGCACAAACAACAACAGTGTGTGGCTGAATTTAGAGGGAAAGCTGGCCGCATTTCCTATTACTGGTCAGTTTGTTTTTTAAAAAAAATATAAGCCCGTTTCAGACAAGGAGATATAACATTGTTTAGTCTATGTTACAGTGTCATCTATGTTATTAAGACATACTTACTCACATAAATGTTTCTTGTGGCTTCAGTAAGACTTGACAGCAGAAAGCAAAAGAAAATGAGTGTATTCTAAGTTTTGTTTTTTTTTTTTTAAATGCAATAGTACGGAGGGGGAGTTATTCTGTTTCCTCACAGGCTGCATCACTAATGGATTTCCAAATCTATTTTCTTACTGAAGCTCCTTATGAAGAACCTAGGGTATTAGACTAACTGGTACCAGAGGTGCAGTCATGCATATATGCAAGTTTACCCCTTTGAGTCCTGTTTATTAATGCAGTGAAGTCACAAGGGCTGATTTAATTTAGTTGTCATTTTTGCAAAATAAGTCTGGAAGTAGAGAAAGGAGTTCTGTTGCCCTTGAGTGCCATTAATGGAGGGACCAAATGAACCTGTCAATCCTGTCTACAGTTATTTATGCATAACAGTGACCAGTGTAGTGCACACTGAGTAGTTAATGTTCCTGAAATGAAAAAATAATGAAACTGAAGTACAGCACATGCTTTATGAGTGGAAGTTGAGGATCAAGTTTGTTTTGAGATGAGTTAACAACAGTTAGCAAGTCACATAATTAGTGAAATTAAGTCCACCTGTGTGCAGTCTAGCACAGCAGAGCACAGAAACCAAAGCTAACCCTGGAGGAGCTGCAGAGTTCCACAGCAGAGGCTGGAGTATCTGTCCACAGGACCACAATAAGCTGTACACTCCATAGAACTGGGCTTTATGGATGAGTCATCAGAAGAAAGCCATTACTTTCAGCTAAAAATAAGAAAACACATTTTGAGTTTGCAAAAAAGGGATGTGGGAGACTCCCAAAATGTATGGAGGAAGGTGCTCTGGTCAGATGAGACTAAAATTGAACTTTTAGCCATCCAGGAAAACACTATGTCTGGCGCACACCCAACACATCTCATCACCAAGAACACCATCTCCACAGTAAAACATGGTGGTGGCAGCATCATGCTGTGGGGATGTTTTTCTGCAGGAGGGACTGGGAAACTGGTCTGAGTCGAGGGAAAGATGGATGGTGCTAAATACAAGGAGTGACATTCTTGAGCAAAACCTGTACCAGTCTGTTAGAGATTTGAGACTAGGACAGAAGTTCACCTTCCAGCAGGACGATGACCCCAAGCATACAGCTAAAGCCACACTTGAGTGGTTTAAGGAGAAACATATAAATGTGTTGGAAGGTCCAGTCAAAGCCCAGACCTCAATCCGATTGACAATCTGTGGTCAGACTTAAAGATTGCTGTTCACAAGTGCAAACCATCAAACTTGAAGGAGCTGCAGCAGTTTTCCCTTGAAGAATGGGCAAAAATCCCAGTGGCAAGATGTGGCAAGCTCATAGAGACTTATCAAAGATGACTTGCAGCTGTGATTGCCGCAAAAGGTGGCACTACAAAGAACTGATTTTAGGGGGGTGAAAAGTTATGAACATTGATGTTTTCTGTTATTTTGTCCTACTTTTTGTTTGCTTCACAATAAAAAAAGAAAATCACATCTTCACGAGTTCGTCCATGCTAAAGAGGAAATACTGACAGAAATACGTAGCTTAAAGTCTGAGTTTTCGACAAAGTTGGATGGCATCCTGAATGTTGTTGAAGAAGTAAAGAAAGAACTGGTGGACTGCACAGAGAGAATAACCCAAATGAAGACACGCATATCAACAGTGGAGGACGAGCACGCTAAGTTACGTGAGGCACTCCAGACATTGGAAAAAACAAACAAAAATCTGGAAAGTAAAGTTGTTGATATGGAAATGAGGGCTCGGCCGAACAACGTAAGGCTGGTGAACATGCCTGAGGGAGCGGAGGGCTTGGATCCGTGTGCGTTTCTGGAGCGATGGCTGCCGGACGTGCTGGACCTGGGTCCTCTGAGATGCCCGTTACAACTAGAGAAGGCGCATCACATTGGACCAAGAAGAGCTACCAATGAGTCCCCGAGAACTTTGATTATGAAGTTCCACAGCTATAAGCAGAAGGCACTTGTGATGCAGGCGGCGAAAGCGAAAAAAGATCTTCTCTACAAAAACCAGCACGTACGATTGTACAACGACCTCGCAACAGAAGTACATAAGCAACGAAGGCAGTATGACTCAATACGCCAACAGCTGCGGGATCTGGGACTCAGACACGGCATCATACCCCCAGCCAGGCTGGTGGTCACCTACAAGGGACAGACGCACACATTCAATAGACCGACTGAGGCACAAGAGTTCATAAGCAAGATTAAGAAAGAAACTGGATAAGTAAACACAAGTACTGTAGAAGAGATAAGAAGCCCTTATGATGGAAATGGTTGGGTAGAAATGAGATACGGGGCACTTTTGCTTTTGAATGCTTATGTGACATCAGCCTTTGTTTTTGGTTAAGACTGTTTTTGATAACAGACCTACTTATGCCACAGTTTAAAGTGCTTGTAGTAAAAATGACGCCTGCATCACAATGGCTAAAAATTTAGAATTTTACATCACTCTCTAATTTAGTCTACTTTTTAATAACCTTTCATTTATCATAAGGAGCAATTATAGTTTGTGAAAACACAGAGATATTATTTTCTTATATTATGAGAGGCAGGCAATGGTAGAACATTATAAAGATATAATTTCTATTACTGCCATTTCAGATTATTTTCTATTCCAGTATCTCTCTTGTTGGTTTCTTTAAAGATGGAAACACTTAAAGAAATGGAATTTCATGTATTCCTAACCCCAGTTATTGATCTGTTCATCATCACATCTGGGTAAAGCATTACATCTTAAGCAGATGGACCAATAATTGTATAAGTGGCAAGGAGCAATGTGGGCTGAAGGTTATTGTTTTTTGTAATCTGTAGGCTCACTAGTGAAGACTGATCCAGAGATCTGTCTAGAGCAATAGCAGGAAGCGACATACGATAGGAGGGGTTTCCCATTCATTTGGGTAATGAGGGGTTTCTTTTGGTTTTGTTCACTGAGTTCAATGACTGTGTTGATGGTTAAATGTGTTAAACTTCTCAGACATGAAAACTTTATTGCAGGATATTTCATAATACAAAAACTTAAATGTCTCAAAAGGTAGAACTTAAATTCACTTCTTGGAATTGTAGGGGTTTACAGAAAATAAAAGAAATTAAGCAAGTGATTAGTAAAATGAAAGACAGACTCAAAAATAGTTTTTTTTTACAAGAGACATACTTTAAATGAAGACAATATTAAAGTTGCTAGAAGATGGAAAGGGAACATTTATGCAGCATCATTTACATCACAAGCTAGGGGAGTTATGACTCTTATTCATGAATCAGTTCCTTTTCGGGTCTGTAACATCATTAGAGATAAATTTGGGAGATATCTCATCATTCAGGGATCTTTGCTTTCTTTAGACCTGAATCTGGTTAACATCTACGGTCCGAATTCAGATGAGCCTGGATTTTTTGCTAATCTGTTTCTTACACTTGCATCTCTCCCAGGAGAGTATATAATTGCAGGGGACTGGAATTGTACACTCGACCCAGGAAAGGACAGATCCACAGGTACTGACCAGACCCACAATAAAAGTAGGACTACTATTCACCATTTCATCAAAGAGTTACATCTTGTAGACATCTGGAGATATTTGAAACCTAATGATGTTGCTTTTTCCTGCCACTCAACTACATTTCAGACATACTCACGTATTGACTATTTTTTGGTGTCAGAAACGATAATTTCCAAAATTCAAAATTGCTATTATGACAGTATATTAATATCAGATCATGGACCGTGCTGTCTGATCTATGTGGATAAAAACCTTGTAAAAGACCCACCTAGATGGAGGTTTAGTCAAAAATGGATGCTAGATGGAAAGTTTATCAATTATTTGGGGAAAGAAATTGACAATTATTTTAGAGAAAACACAACACAAACAACAGCTGGTACTAAATGGGATGCTTTCAAAGCCTTTTTAAGAGGTCACATTATTAGCTATACTTCATCTAAATCTAGGAAATCACGCCTAAAGAGAGAGCAGTTAGAACACAAAATACAAAATCTTCAAAAAGAAGTCTTTAGAAACAGATCCCTGGAAAAAGAAAAAGAACTATTACTCTTAAGGGCAGAATATAATAAATTAAGTACAGATAGAGCTGCCTCCGATATGCTCAGACTCCAACAAACATTTTTTGATCAAGGCGAAAAGTCTGGCAAACTTTTAGCCTGGCAGATCAAACAGCTACCGGTAAGGAAAATGATACCTCTAATCAAAAATAAAAATGGAGATGCAATAACAGACCCTACTGAAATAAATAAGGAATTCAGACAGTACTATGAGAAATTATATGAATCCCAAATAACATTGACCTGACCATGACCATAACCCAATGACCTGAGGGCCGAAAATAGGTTCTTGGACAAACTGAGGATTCCTACCATCCCAGAGGAGTTTGAGGAAAAGTTAGAGGGTAATCTTAATGAGGAGGAAATAAGTAAAGCTATTGATAGCATGAAATCTGGTAAAATGTCAGGACCAGATGGACTCCCAATAGACATATACAAGAAATTTAAAGCCAAGTTATTGAAACCACTGATGGAAATGTATTTGGAAGGATTTTATAATGGCAGTTTGCCAAAATCAATGACAGGTGCACTAATAACATTGCTACCAAAACCTGGGAAGCCCAATGATAGATGTGAAAACATGAGGCCTTTAAGTTTGTTGAATTCTGATCTCAAAATTTTGTGCAAAATCTTGGCAGGAAGATTACAGCAGACTTTACCTAGTATTGTGCATAGAGATCAAAATGGGTTCATTCTAGGACGGCAAGGATGTCACAATGTTAGAAGGGTCTATAATGTTATCCAAAACTCCCACAGTATCTCAGATGGAGCCCTGCTCTCATTGGATGCTGAAAAGGCATTTGATAAGATGGAGTGGCCTTATCTTTTTAATGTATTGAAAAGATTTGGATATGGCACTAACTTCTTAAAATGGATTAAATTATTGTATTCAAACCCTACAGCAGAAATTTTAACAAATTAAAAATGTATCACAACCAATCACAATCGACAGAGGATGTCTACAGGGATGCCCCCTATCACCGTTACTGTTTACTTTAGCTATCGAGCCATTGGCAATAGCTGTATGCACAAACCAAGAAATAGTTGGAATGAAGATCTGCCATGCAGAACATAAGATAGCACTCTTTGCAGATGATGTAATTCTGTTCATTACACATCTCAATAAATCTATCCCTGCACTGCTGGAGTTGATAAAAGCATTTAGTGACATCTCGGGATACACGATTAATAATGACAAATCTTCCATTATGCTACTTGATGATAAAGAGAGGGAAAACCTATCTAGAGAAGTTTCCCAATTTAAAGTGGTAGAACAGGTCACTTATCTGGGCATAGAAATTACATCCAACCTAGCCTCAATTACTAAGGTAAATTATGAACCCCTACTGGAAGAAATCACTGAATTAATCAATAGATGGATGCCCCTGCCGTTGTCATTGATTGGCAGAAGTAATGTTATGAAAATGACCATCCTCCCAAAGATATTGTATATATTTCAGAACGTACCACTCCCACCACCCAGTGATTTTTTTAACAAAATCAAAAAATTATTTGTAGGATTTCTATGGAGAAAGAAAAGAGCCAGAATTCGATTAACTTTATTACATTTACCTTACAATAAAGGGGGTTTAAAGTGCCCAAACATAACTTTGTATTACTGGGCAGCACAGTTACGGTCTATTAAATTCTATTTTGCAACAAAAGATGTCCCACAGTGGAAAGTAATGGAGTCAGAATGTTTAAGTTTGCCTTTGCCCTCATATTTATACTCGGACACATTAAGGAATCTAATGAAATGGACTGCCAATCCAATGGTTAAAAACATGGTTAAGATCTGGTTCGAAGTGAAGAAGTTTATTAGGGAACCTGAGGTACTATCTCAATATAGTCCAATCTGGGGAAACCATCGTTTTACACCAGGGAAAGCAGATGCTGTTTTTTGACAATGGACATTAAAAGGGTTAAAAAATATTACAGATCTGTATTTGCCCAGGTCAGACAGCATGATGTCCTTTGAAGAAATAAAACGTAAATATGATATAGACAAAAAATACTTTTTCAAATTTCTTCAGCTTAGAAGCTTTATCAGAACCAGCCAAAACAATGTTTTAACCAGGCCCCCAATGTTTAACCTGGAAAAAATTATGTCGAAAAGTAACTTAAATAAAGGGGCTACATCAGAACTATATAATCTATTGGTGTCCAGTTTAACTGAAACTTCAGATAAAAAATGGAAAGAATGGAGGGAAGATCTAAAAATGGACCTAACATTAGAAGACTGGGAACTGACTTGCACCAAAGCCCACACTCAATCAATAAATACACGATTCAAACTGCTACAATACAACTGGTTAATGAGAACATATATTATGCCAGTTAAATTAAATAAGTTCAACAGCAACATTCCAGATTTGTGTGTAAAATGGAATGAGGCAAAGGGAACTCTATGCCATTGTATGTGGGATTGCCCAAAGGTTAAAAAATTCTGGGGGGAGGTTAAACAAACAATAGAAAATATTATTTCTAAAACTGACTCAATGAATCCTGCCCATTTTATTTTGGGACTTTATCCAAAGTGACATAAGTATACCAAGAGTGAGCGTATAGTCATAGATTCAAGCCTCCTGCATGCTAAAAAATTAATTTCACTCTTTTGGAAAAAATCTTGCATACCAAAACTAGTAGACTGGGTGAGGCAGATGTTATTAACCTTTCCTCTAGAGAGAGTGACATATGTATGAAAAGGGAGACAAGATTTGTTTGAGAAAGCGTGGGGACCCTTTGCTGCTTTTGTAAAATCCAGAAATTTAGCAGACGATAGTGATGAGGTGGAATAAACAGTTGTGATGTAAACCCCGTTGAACTACCAGAATGAGAGGAATGATAAGATTACCTGCTGTTCTGTATGAAATACTGTATTTACACATTACATGTCTGAGAAGATTTATGTTATTCCTTTTTTCCCTTTTATTTTCACTTATTTTCTTTAAGTTTTTCTCTTTCTCTTTTATTTATTTCTTTGCTTTATATATAATAACTTGTTTAATATGCAAATGCCACACTGTGGCTAAAAATATTTGCATACCTGAGTAAGACATGAAATGTATACTGCAATGCATATATGTACCTGCATACAAAAACTGTCAATAAATATATTGTTTAAAAAAAAAATCACATCTTCAAAGTTGTTGACATGTTCTGTAAATTAAATGATGCAAACCCTAAAACAATCCATTTGAATTTCTGGGTGTGAGGCAACAAAACATGAAAAATGCCAAGGGGGGTAAATACTTTTGCAAGTCAATGCATATTGCATCACTATCAATAATAATAATAATAATAATAATAATAATAATAATAATAATAATAATAATAATAATAATAATAATAATAATAATAATACCTTTAATGTATAATGCACTTTATATATAAAATCTCAAAGTGCTACAATACATTTAAAAGAAACATTTTAGAAACAGTAATAGAGGGATTTAATAACCAACCTGTTTGAAGGTACATGGATGTAGGTATTATTTCTGTACAAACACTAAGTTAAGATGCAAGTGAGCACTGGATCTAGCAGTTTGGGATAATTAGAACTTCCACTCTTATGCCAACCACAATAATCACTTGAATGAGGCTTTTATCCGAGCCACACCACAGTGCACCTTTATGAAGAAAATATCTAATATCAGTCAGAGGACAATGGAGCGACATTTTATCATTTTCGGATCTCAAAATTAATATCTGGATACCACCGTCGGGACCGAATATTCAGATATCCGGGTCCAGCCCTAATTGAAACATAACTAAATCCCAATGACTATTGTTTTGATTCTGTTCTTATGAAGTTTCAAGCATTAGGAATTGAGTCATCTCACCTCAATTCACCAATATTTTTTTTGAAAAGTTCATGCTTGACCATGTCATATTTGTCTGATTTTTTTTCTGTGCCGACATGTTATTAAATAAAATGTGCAAAATTTTTCCTCACAACAGCTGTAACTTTCTGAGTTTAAAAAAATCCATAGAGAGGGTTGGGGTCATGTCGATTATTGAGTTGTTTTCTTTCTGCTAACCAGTGGAGGAATGTTTGAAGTGCCAAACCTTTAGAAATAATAGAGATAAAAACGCTGATTTTTTAAACCAAATTAGCACCATCAGATCACTGGTTTGTATTGTTCTATTGAAGCATCATTGAAGACTATTTGCACATGCCAATGAGCCTGCAAAATATAACAACTCTAGCTACATTTTTTTCTCAAGTTATGGCTCTTCAAACATTAGTCCACAGATTGTTGTGGGTAAGTCACTAATAGTAGTATTAAACATAATGCTGAACTCAAGTTAAATGCTTCCTAAAAATAACTACTGGAGTGCTGACCCATTCTGCACTGAACATGCAATCAAATAAACTGCATTATATCAGCATATCTAAGGTGGATAATACTAATATGGTTAATACTGGTAGCAACGTCCTGACAGTTACTCAGTATGTGTATTGGTCTAACCCTTCTCACCTCTAATGCGCACTCATTATCAACTATACTCTGCAAGAGGGCAGATGAGGGGCCCTTTAATTACCCTGTGGTGGCACACATCGATCATGAAACTGTGAGACCTTGCATGCCACAAAAAAGCAGATGAGACAAAAATCCGTTTGACCTGTCCAGGACTAAATTAATTATCCAATTATTTCTTTCCGAGTGACTGTGCTGCCCAGATAAATTCAAAGCTATTTACAACAGAGCTTCATGCTTCGGCAAGATAACAAAAGGCCCAGTTGTCACATAATCACTTCACATGGTAAATGATTGGCTCAGAACTCCTGAGACTGCCAGACACAACAGATCTTTAAGAAGTCATCAACATATTTTACATTTTCTGTTCTATAAATCTGATGATAATTTAAAGAGTGAAAACACCCAAAAGAACTGAAGAACTGAAAATAAGACACGTTAGTTGTAATTTCACTGAACAAAATTTGTTTATTTTGTCACTCATTTGCTGGCTCATCCATCTTATGACCATCTTTAGCCTTTGCAGCAAGTTGTTTCATTAGTATTGCTGCCATCCATTTTCTTTTTATCTTGCTTTGGCTGTTAGGAGGTGGGGAAGGAAAAGTATTGCGCTTGTGTCTAAAGCCCGATTATAATTTGGCAAGAAGAGGAGTAGCTATGTTCTAATTCAGAGTTTTCACCACAGCGAAGGACACTGGCCAGCAGGAGAATTCATCAGAGCTCTGCAACAATTTGGATGGATCAAAAGTGCTTCACCAGATATTGCCACTCTGCATGGGACTGTATATC
This sequence comes from Amphiprion ocellaris, assembly GCF_022539595.1. NCBI lineage: Eukaryota > Metazoa > Chordata > Actinopteri > Pomacentridae > Amphiprion > Amphiprion ocellaris. The sequence goes on from NC_072774.1 coordinate 35,650,773, forward strand.
TCCCCTTGTTCTCCAGGAGTGAGCATATTCTCTGCAGAAAACAAGAAAGGAAAGAATCACATGAAATCTTTTCACTGCTTGGAAAAAATTGTCAAAAGGCTGTTGTGCATCATCTTTCTTTGAACACCTACACTAATTTTCTCAAATATGCTAATGGCATCCTCTGTTTTTATTTCCCACTTTTTTATGTCCACAGGGTTAAGGTTTTAAAAATGACCTAAAAGAGTGGACTTGGCATGTTAAAGATATAATGAGAAAAGTTAAACAGCATGCACGCAATAATCATATTTAAGCTGGACCTCAGCCCAACACATGGGAGGAGGTGAACTTGGCTGCAAAAGTCCATGCTGTATTGTCTGACAGGTACCTGGTAAAAAAAAAAAAAAAAAAAAGACCTGTAAAATCACATGGCATGTCACTGGCCTGCAGGCCTTACACAGACACCCTGAGGCTTAACTCTACAATGAGATGGAAAGAGTCGGGGTGATGAGTGTGGAACATAAAACTGCAACCCAGCTCACTCAAGTTCCAACATCAGAGCCAATGTCAAACAGAGGGGTAGAGAGTTCAAGTAAAGAAATATAATTACTGTTTTGATGGGTGACCCCTCAGACACACTCCAGCGCTAATGTATATTCATGATTGTCAAGTATGAAGACACAAGGTCAGGATGTGCAAGAATCCGCACACACTTGTAGGAAGATACACATTTTATAGAGTAGTTAAGCTGTGCTTTGATGGCCTGACCCTCTCATAGTGCTGCAAGGCAGGATAAAAACACAAGCAGGGTGACCCTAACCATAACCTTGACCTCTCCTTTGAGACCAGAGGCAGAGGATGAGTAGGAGGAGGATCCAGGCATTAAAAAACAACCTGAGGCATTCACTCTCCCTCTCTGCCCTCCAGTATTCACATGAGATCTTCTGAATAAAGGCTGCAATGTTGAGCCCAGCTGACTGGCCCAGTGAGAATTTTGTCTTGATGTCTACAATGACTTTTGGACTTTGTTTTCTGAAAGAGGAAAAGCCTCAACTTTGTAAATCTATACACTTGGTTTATAAACCATGCTCTCAGATTTCTCAAATGTGTAAACCATGCGCACAGATTTGTGCATGGTTTCTCTCTTCACAGGACATGAGAACCGCATCTGCCAAGTATGTCCAGTTTATTTAGATTTAAGGGTAGATTTAATACTATATTGTGTTTTGGATTGGACACTTCGTGGCTTTTCCTTGTGTAGCACTGTATTTATTATGTCACTTGTCGGAAGTTGTTTGGAAATCCCTGAGCATGATTTACAATCCAGTGAGATTACATAACTGCGCGGATTAACAATTTGAGAACATTTTTTTAAAAAAAAAGAGTACAGGCTGTACAAGGCACATTTAATGTAGTGGTGTATATCAAAGTGTGTTTTTTTTGTTTCTGGGTGTGTAATGGTGTAATGGGCTTATTGTTGCCATTTGTGGCTGTTGAAAGCAAAGCACCCACTACAATGGCAGTTCTAACCTACTGCTAAGAATCAGGCTACATTCACACAGATACGTTTTCCTTTGATAATGCATGACTTCTGCTATCTTTACACCTTGCATCCACACTTCTCCAGCGTTTTAAGGTCCCTAAAAGGCAGACTTTTGGCAAATCTGCTGACCCCATTTTAGTTTGAAAACTTTGTGGTTGTGTTATAATATAAACCAAAACAAGAATGATGCAGACATCCATGTTTGCTTTCTGATTGATATTGATTGTCACTACATGTCATTCCCTTATTTGTAAAACTACAATCACATGACTGTTTTCCAGCCAATAACAAAGACATTAGTCTTTACTCCTGTGTTTTTTTTCTACAACTAAGCAGCCCACCTCTCACCTAATAAAACCCACGCAAAATAAAAATCTGGACAACTGTTTCAGTTTCAGTCTGACAAGATGCTGACAAAAGTTACCCCTTAAAACACCATTGGCTTGTTAATCAAAATTTAGAGTCTAGAAGACCAGATAATCAGTGGAGCAAATGTTTATTTTTGTCACGCTCTTGAAGATTGAAGAACAGATGCGAAACAAAGTAATTAACATTTATCAGTCTGGAAAGGCTTACAATGCCATTGCTAAGGCTCTGGGACTCCAACGAACCTCAGTGAGAGCCATTATCCACAAATGGAGAATAATGCAACAGTGGTGAACCTTCCCAGGAGTGACCAGCCAACCAACATTTATCTGAAAGTACATCAACACGAAAGAACCCAGACAAACATCAAAAGAACTGCAGGACTCACTAGCCTTAGTTAAGGTCAGTGAACATGATTCCACAATAAGGAATACACTGGGCAAAAAGCACATCCATGGGAGAGTTGCAAGACATAAAGCCCTCCTGATCAAAAAGAATGTAAAGGTTCATCTGGCATTTGCAATAAAATAAAAAAATATCTGGATGAGCCCCAAGACTTTTGGGATAACATCCTGTGGACTCATGAGTCAAAGGTGGAACTTTTTGGAAGACATGGGTTCTGTTACATCTGGTGTAAAGCTAATACTGCAGTCCACAAGAGGAACATCATACCAGCAGTGAAACATGGTGGTGGTAGTGTGATGGTTTGGGGCTGCTTTGCTTCCACAGGACCTGGATGACTTGTCATGACTGGTGGAGGCATGAATTCTGGTCTCTATCAGAAAATCCTCCAGGAGAATATCCGCCCACCAGTTCATGGCTTTAAGCTCAAGCGCCAATGGGTTATACTGTGTGACAGTGACTCAGTAAACAAATAAGTCCACCTCTGAATGGTTCAAAAAGAACAAAATGAAGGTTTTGGAGTGACTCAGTCAAAGCCTGGATTTGAATCCAATTGAGATGCTGTGACATTACCTTAAAAGGGCAGTTGAAGCTGGAAAACCATCTAATGTGACCAAATTCAAACTATTTTGCAGAGAAGAGTAGGTCAAAATTCCTCCATGGTGATGTAAAAGACTGATCACAAGTTATTGAAATGTTTAACTGCAGTTGTTGCTCCCAAGGATGGCCCAAGCAGTTGCATTTGTCTTTTGTTGGTTTTCTCAGTCTAATATTAAGTAAACAGAAATATTGGTTTGATGATCCAGAATATTTAAGTGTGAGAAATATGAAATAATAGAAGACATTGGGAACGGGGCCAATACTTTTTCACAGCACTGTATATTTACAGCTGGTGATTCATACAATGAATACTATGTACAAGGATGAAAGAACAGATAACCAAGCAGACCAGGGAAGTGAACTCAGAATAGGTAACAGGCCAGCTAACTAAACAAAATGCTAGGTTTATTCTAGGGAACTGAACACTGAATTCAAAGACTCTCATGAAGCGGGCAAGAAACACTAAACACGCATTAATAATCATGAACACATAAGAGTTATGAATCTACTGTGGGAAAACACAAGACACTAATTACTGAAAGAACTAGGAGACAGGAAACGAGCTGAGGACAAGACAAGGAACCAGTCAAGGGATGGTGTATAGGTGACTGTCTAAACCCAGGTTTTATGTAAAGGAGTGCTAAGTGGAGGCAGACGAGCTAGTCCCTGTGCAGGTGTCTACGTTTGCTGCTGAATAGGTAGCAGCTCAGTCACTGAGGGAAAAAGGGAAAGGAGGTGGAGAGACTGCCAGCAAGTCAGCGCAGAGGCAGGGACTCTGACAATTTTTACTGCCCAGCATTTGCTGCTGTTAAAACAGCTACAGAGACTTGTGAATAAACATGCACAGTCGGGTGAAACTGGAAGATAAAACAGAACAGTGCTAGTGAGATATTGTGTTTTTCAACGATGGAACCAAAGGGCAGCATGTACAAAGAAAAGAAAAAGGGCAGCAGCTGCTCCACCTCCACACCTGCAGCTCATCTGATAATCACTGACTGCAATAAAGACTGGATCTGCACTGCACTCAAGGTCAGATCCTCCTGCCTGTTCAGCCACTGCATTCAGCCAATCACGGCGGTCTTTTTATTCTTTGAACCGCCGGAACTGCTAAAAGAATAAGCCTTAAAGTGTCTCTATAATAATCTAAGACATAATTATGTAATTATTATCATATAATTATTAGTAATTATTATTATATAATTATTCATTCAATATTTAAATCCAAATATTTTTGTGTTTTTGTGAGCAGCATAGAAGGACTACATCTATAACTCTGTATTACAATCTTGTGATGCATAGTGATAAGTAAACAGAATCCTGAATAAGAAACTTATACTCAAAGGGACAGTGTGAATCATGCTTTCACACAGTCTGTTTTTTATGCAGCCCAGTGGGCCCACCAGCTGCAGGGCTGAAAACCGGGCTCAGGTGCTATGTCCACCAGGCAGTAGGCAGGAACAGGTGCCTGGGCGACCACCCCCTGGTGGTGTAGACTTGTTCTGGGGATGTGGAATGTCACCTCATTGGCAGGGAATGAACCTTAGATGGTGCGATAGTGCGAGAGGTGGAGTATTACCAGTTAGATATAGTTGGGGTCACCTCCACGCACAGCAAGGGTTCCAGAACCAAACTCCTGGAGAGGGGTTGGACTCTCTTCTTCTCCAGAGTTGCCCAGGGTGAGAGGCACCGGGCGGATGTGGGGAAACTCACAAGTCCTGGGCTGAGCGCTGCTTTGTTGGACTTCTCCTGTCACAAGAGGCAGGTCTGAGAACCCAAGAGCATTAACAGGAGTTGAAGTTTATTTTTTAGTGTGTTGCTTCCAGGTGTTCTTAAGACTCTTTACTCTGAGTTCATTAAATGCCTGCAGCATCAGACAGCAGAATATGAATGTCCATTTTGAAAGGTGCACACTTTTATGCACATAACTCAACACAAAACACGGCAGTGAATTAAATAACTACTTATAAATTATCCACGACATTGAGACAGAACCAATCAGGATTAGTAAATCCCACATCGACTTTACCTCTGACAAATTACAGTTTACCTGCTGCACTAAATCATTTGTTACACAGCTGAATCCTGAGCTCATCTAAGCTTACGCTCATTTGATTGAACAAGTTTGATTCATTTATTCAAGTCAAGATTTTCAGTGGTGTCATCTTGCCACTCCTATAAAAAACTTTTGGAGTCACCCCTGCTTTGCATGTGGGGAGAAGGATTTTAAATTCTATTCTTGATTTTGATTTCACAGGGAGCCAATGAAGAGAGGCTATCATGGGCGATATGTCCTCTCTTGCTGGTTCCTGTCACAACACTGGCTGCAGCATTATGAATCAGCTGGAGGTCTTAAAGAGAGTCGTTGGGACGTCCTGAGAGGGAATTTAAATAGTCCAGCCTAGCATTAAAAATGCACAGGCTAGTTTTTCAGCTTCATTCCAACACAGGATATTTCTAACTTTGACAGTATTGCACAGGTGAAAGACAGCCATTCTAGAGACTTGCTTTAAGTTTAATTTAAATGACATATCATGATGAAAAATAATTCCAAGGTTCCACACAGTAGTAATGGAAAACATTCAGAGTAACTATCTGGTTGGATAGTCTGCATCATACCCTTCACCTCGCAGCCCCTGATTTACTTCTCTGCTCCTCCCTTTTCCTGTCTCTGTGAGCTGCTGCCTAATCAGCAGCAAGCGTGAACAGCTGTGCAGAGGCTGGCTCACCTGCCACTCACTCAATAAAACTCTGACTCAGACCTCACTCTCTGCCACATCATGAGTCTACAAACCATCCCTTTACAGGTGTTCTGTCTTGTCTAGTGCTCGTCATCCTGGAATCAGTTTTGATCACTTGCTGATAGTGATGGTGAGATGAAGCCTTATGAGGCATCAAACCACTTGAGCCAGTTGGTTTGAGAAAGGGTTCATTTCTCAAAGCTTCATGTGCACATGAAACCACCTACTGGACAAGTGTGTAATATCAGGCAGCTGTATCTGAACCACATAATGTGTGATGCATTGAATTTTTGTGTCTGTTATGGCTGTTGAAATGACTATGAATTACAAAAAAGGTATGACCAAATAATTTCTGCACATAAATTATCACATATGTGTATGATAAAATATTTTTTGAATGTATTCTCTGTGTGTAAATTTTCCCAAAATGGTAGTAGTCACAGACCCTTCTCTCTGCACTCTCCTAAATCTCCAAACTATCTCTCTCTCTCTAAACTCTCCAAACTATCTCCAGACTATATGAACTCTAACCATATTCTCAACTGACCACAAGTCTCTATCAAAAAACCTGATTTTGAATGGAGGCTGAGGGTTTATTTTGCTGTCAAACTTTGCTGCGAAATCTGAACCATTTACTGAAGCAGGCATGAGGTACAGCTGCGAGGCTTCAAATGTCATCATTTTTGGCTCCTCCCCTAAAATGAAGCAAGCCTCGATATGCGCTTCGTGGAACTGCTCCCTCCATGACTCAACACACACTTTGAAGCCTTGGACATCTACATCGCTATTTGCTGCTGCCTGTTTCTGTTACTTCTCTGCTGGATTCCATCATTCTGCAGAATCCCTCCTCGATCATCTTCACAGCTGACTTCCTCCTTCCACACACAAAGACAGACCTCTGTCCCACAAGATTCCTGTCTGCTTTTTTCCAGCAATGATTTCATGAGCTAAGTTTTCTTGTGTTTTGTTGATCCTAGTAATTTCTTTATCATAGTAGCTCTCTGTTTCTCTGCATACCTGGTCTTGGTTAGTTTTGATCCTGTCTCCTAGTTTTGTCAGTATTTAATGCCATGTGTCATCCCCCACTGGAGTGTGTTTGTGATTGACTCATGTGTTTAGTGTTCCCTAATTGTTTTGTGTCAGTATTGTATTTTGGATTTCAGTGTTCAATTCAATTATATTTATATAGTGCCAATTACAAATCAAATTGTCTCAAGATGCTTTACAGAACACACATGCCTGAACCCCCAGAGCAAGCTCTAAGGTGACAGTGGCAAGAAAAACCTCCCTTTTAACAGGAAGAAACCTTGAGCAGAACCCAGCTCTTTTGTATAGGGGGATCCATCTGCTGCTGGCCGGCTGGTTGAGAGGGACAGAAGAGGTAGAGCGAGTGGGGGAGGGAGAGGAGGAGGGTGGGGAACAAGGAACATATAACACACAATTAGATACATGCATAATAAGGTAGATGATACATACAAAATACAAGCTAACACTGAAACTGATTCATAAGTTTACTGTTACAGTGTAAGGCTCTGGCATTAAATATACTGCATAATATGGCTGGTAGTAAAATTCAAACAGTAGGTAGATGAGCATATCAAGTATAGTGAAGGTGATGAAGAGTAGATTGATGGAAATGGGCAGCTGGAAGCAGTGGGCTGGAGGAAGGTCAGCAGCAGCAGCATCCCACAGATGGAGATTAGGCCAGTTGGTGGGAGAACAACCACAGATCTGAAGCATCCAGCTCTGGGACCAGGGACACTCAGAGAAAGGACACAGGGAGAAACAGAGTGAATGTAATGCAATAATGGTATATATAGTAAATACATAGGTAGTTAGAGAAGGGCTCAGTGCATCCAGAGAGGTTCCCCAGCAGTCTAGGCCTATAGCAGCATAACTAGGGGCAAACTAAAGGGACGTCAAGAGGGGAAGTCAGTTGTGCTAATGAAAACACCAGCTCACCCCGTCAGGGTCCCCCAGTCAGCCCTAACTATAAGCTTTGTCAAAAAGGAAGGTTTTAAGCCTGGTCTTAAAAATAGAGAGGGTGTCCACCTCCAGAACCCAAACTGGGACCTGGTTCCACAGGAGAGGAGCTGATAACTGAAGGCTCTGCCTCCCATTCTACTTTTAGAGATTCTAGGAACAACAAGTAAGCCTGCAGTCTGAGAGCGAAGAGTTCTGCTAGGATAATATGGTACTATCAGGTCTTTAAGATATGATGGAGATTGGTTGTTAAGAGCTTTATATGTCAGAAGAAGGATTTTGAATTCTATTCTAGATTTCACAGGAAGCCAATGAAGAGAAACCAGTAAATCTGTGGATGTTCTCAGTCATCCAGGTCATGATAAGTCTCAAGCAAGCATAAGTTATGGCAACTGGACTAACCTCTTGTGAGTCGAAAACGTTTCACCTCTCATCCAAGAGGCTTCTTCAGTTCTGAAAGCCTGGTGGGGAGTACCAGATATTTATCCACCAGGAGGGTGGTGGCAAAAACAAGCGGACAAAGACCCGAAACCAACAGACCTGTTAGGTGTTAATGTGAGTCGTTAGCCTTTGATGGGCGGTCGTTACCCCTCCCAGCCCTCTAGGAGGGTGGTTGGGGGTCACCTGACTGCAAGTGGGACAGATGGCTGCACCTCCTTGGGAGGGCTCTAAGAACGGCATTGTAAGTGGGAGACAAGTGGTGTCTGAGGCCCCCTCCTCTGTTCAAAGATGGCCGTTCTAGTTTGACATGAATGGCTTCTTTTTTCCCTCTCTCAAACCATCTGTCCTCTCTGGCTAGAATGCGCACCTTGTGGTCATCAAAGGAGTGCCCCTTCTCCTTGAGGTGGAGGTGGACTGCTGAGTCCTGGCCTGTGGTCGTGGCCCTCCTGTGTTGTGCCATGCGCTTGTGTAATGGCTGCTTAGTCTCTCCAATTTACAGGTCAGAGCAACTGGTTTCTTCAGAGAAGAAACCAGTAAAGGAGAAATATGATCTCTCTTGCTAACTCCCATCAGTACTGTGGCTGCAGCATTTTGGATCAGCTGTAGATGTTTCAGAGAGCTATTGGGACAACCTGATAATAAGGAATTACAATAGTCAAGCCTAGAAGTAACAAATGCATGGACTAGTTTTTCTGCATCACCCTGAGACAGGATGTTCCTGATTTTCACAATATTTCTCAGGCGGAAAAAGGAAGTCCTACAGATTTGTTTAATGTGTGAGTTAAAGGACATGTCCTGGTCAAAGATAACACCGAGGTTCCTCACAGTAGTACTGGAGGCCAATGTAATGCCATCCAGAGTAACTATATGCTTTGAAAGCGAGTTTCTAAGATGTTTGGGGCCAAATACAATGACTTCAGTCTTGTCTGAATTTAGTAGTAGGAAATTATAGGTCATCCAGGTCTTTATGTCCTTAAGACAATCTTGCAGTCTGGCTAGCTGATCAGTTTCATCTGGCTTCAGACTAGCCTTTTGTTTAGTTGCCCATGGCCCCTCCCTAGTTCACATCCCTGGTTAGTTGTTTTTTTTTTTGTTTTTTTTTTAAAAAATGCTTTCTGCACCTCACTTCTTTAGTGTCTGCAACTGGTTGTCCGTCAGTAAAACTGAGGCAGTGCAAGTGCCTCAGATTTGGCACAAGGGTTGCAAATGGAAATGTGACTTTCTGTGATAGCTCAGTGTGAATAACATCGCATTACAAAGCTGATGAAATTGAATGATGAAATTACTTTTTGTTTGTTTAAATGGTAACCTTACACATGCTAAAAATGTGCATTTGCTTTGCTTAGAAAATTGTTGCAACTGAGCCAGATATCTAAGAGAGAACATAAGTAGAAATGTGGGAACATCTGGTTCATGAACATTAAGATTAACAGATTAAGATTAAGAAGCTTTATTGTCACTGTAAGGGGGTACAATGAAATTCTGTTCGGCATCATCTCTTGTAGCAGCTAGATGGGTGTGTGTGTGTGTGATTCTGGGGAGGGGGGAATGATGGTTCCTGCAGTAGTCTCATCACAGCCATGGGGAAGAAGCTGTGTCTCAGTCTGTTGGTGTGGAGGAGGGAAGATTGGTGAATAGAGAGTGTCCTGGCTGGACAGAGTCATTCCAAATCTTTGTGGCCTGTCGGAGGAGAGAGCTGGAATAGATCTCCTCTAGGCGTGGATGGTTCTCCCTGCTGACGTCTGACGTTACGGTGAGCGTATTGCGTCACTTCCTGTTGTAGCGCTGTGTTGTGTTCTGTGACTGTTGTAGCTTATCCACTCCATCTAATTTGATATTCATTAAATCTGTGTGTAGCGGTAATATTTGAATCGTAACATACACTCGTTTTCTTCACGCACCCTCTCAGTACTTAATTCTAAGTTAATCTGTTATCTCTGTCCGCTAGCCTAGCAGTTAGCATGGCTTCTCCCTCTTCCTCTCCTTCTCTTTCCTGCTCAGTGTGTCACATGTTTAGTTACTCCTCTGCCTCCTTCAGTGATAATGATACCTGAAATAAATGCAGTCTGTTTGTAGCTTTGGAGGCGAGGCTCTCTGAATTGGAAGCGCGGCTCCGCACCATGGAAAACACCCCGCTAGCTGTTAGCCAGGCTCCCTTAGCCGGTGCGGACCGCAATAATATAGCTGCTAGTGTAGCTTCTGCTAGCCGTACCCTAGCAGCTCCCGAGCAGCCGGGAAGTCAGGGTAGCTGGGTGACAGTTCGTAGGAAACGTAGTCCTAAGCTCAAGCCCGCTGTCCCAGCACACCACAAACCGCTTCACGTTTCTAATCGTTTTTCCCCACTCAATGACACACCCGCTGAGAAACCAACTCTGATCATTGGCAGCTCCGTAGTCAGAAACGTGAAGCTAGCGACACCAGCGACCATAGTAAAATGCCTCCCAGGAGCCAGAGCGGGCGACATAGAAGCAAATTTGAAACTGCTGGCTAAAGATAATCGTAAATACAGTAAGATTGTTATTCATGTCGGCGGTAATGACACTCGGTTACGCCAATCGGAGGTCACCAAAGTTAGTGTGGCATCGGTGTGTAACTTTGCCAAAACCATGTCGGACTCCGTAGTTTTCTCTGGACCCCTGCCTGATCTAACAAACGATGATATGTTTAGCCGTATGGCATCGTTTCGCCGCTGGTCGTCTACGTGGTGTACTGCAAACGACGTTGGCTTTATAGACAATTGGAGCTCTTTCTGGGGAAAACCTGGTCTGATTAGGAGAGACGGCATCCATCCCACTTTGGCTGGTGCAGCTCTCATTTCTAGAAATATGGCTGATTTTATTAGAACTCCTAAAGCATGACAACCCAGAGTTCAGACCAGGATGCAGAGTTGTAGTCTTCCACACCTCTCTGCAGTTTCCTCTCAGCTGTCACCCTCCAGTAAATCACTTAGCTTTATTGAGACTGTGTCTGTCCCCCGACCACCAAAATTCAATAAATTAAGCAAATCAAAAATAAACAAAAGACATAGTAACCATAAAAATCTAATTAAAATTAATACCACTATCTCAACTGAGCGAAGAAACAGGACAATTAAATGTGGTCTGTTAAATATTAGATCTCTCTCGTCTAAATCTCTGTTAGTAAATGATTTGATAACTGATAACCAGATTGATTTGTTCTGTTTGACTGAAACCTGGTTGCAGCAGGAAGAATATGTTAGTCTAAATGAATCAACTCCTACTAGTCATACAAACTGTCATGTTCCTCGAATCACGGGCCGAGGAGGAGGAGTGGCAGCAATTTACCTCTCTAGCTTAAAAATGAACCAGAGACCTAAACCTAGTTACAGTTCATTTGAAAATCTTACTCTCAGTCTCTCTCATCCAGATTTAAAAGCTCAGAAACCAGTTTTATTTGTTGTTGTATATCGTCCTCCTGCTCCTTACTCTGAGTTTTTATCTCAATTCTCAGACTTTTTATCTGATTTAGTGCTCAGCTCAGATAAAGTCATTATTGTGGGTGACTTCAACATTCATGTTGATGTGGACAGTGACAGCCTTACGACTGCTTTTAATTCAATATTAGACTCAATTGGGTTTTCTCAACATGTAAATAAACCAACTCATAGTTTTAATCATACCCTTGACCTCGTTCTGACTTATGGCATAGAAATCAAACAGTTAACAGTATTTCCCCGGAACCCTCTTCTTTCTGACCATTTTATGATAACATTTCAATTTACAACAATAGATTGTATAGGAGTTAAGAATAAATATCATTACAGTAGATGTCTGTCTCACAATTCGGTGACTAAATTTAAGGAAATAATACCCTCTCTATTTAGTCCAGCACCACTTACTGATATAATGGAAGGGAAATATTATAATTTTACCCCCACAGAAGTGGATTTTATTGTTAATAATGCTGCAGCCTCACTGCGTACAACACTTGATAGTGTTGCACCTGTAAAAAAGAAAGTTCTATCTCAGAGAGGACCTGCTCCTTGGTATAATTCCCAGCTGCGGACTTTAAAGCAGGCGTCCCGAAAGCTGGAAAGGAAGTGCTACTCCACTAATTTAGAGGAAGTTTATGTAGCTTGGAAAAAAAGTCTAGTAATTTATAAAAAAGCTCTTCGTAATGCCAGGACAACATATTATTCATCTTTAATAGAGGAAAACAAGAACAACCCCAGGTTTCTCTTCAGCACTGTAGCCAGGCTGACAAAGAGTCAGAGCTCTGTTGAAACTTGTATTCCTTTAGCTTTGAGCAGTAACAACTTCATGAGCTTCTTAACAAATAAAATTATTACGATTAGAGAAAAAATTAATCTGGCCCTTCCTGCAAATGTCACAGATGTATCATCGATTACAGATACTTTAGAATTGGCTGTAAGACCAGATGGATATTTAGAATTTTTCACCCCCATACATCTCTCTGAACTCATTTCAATAGTTTCTACATCCAAACCATCAACATGTCTTTTAGATCCTATCCCAACTAGACTGTTCAAGGAGGCTTTACCTTTAATTAATTCCTCAATGTTAGATCTGATTAATCTCTCTCTAGTAACAGGTTATGTACCACAGGCTTTTAAGGTTGCTGTAATCAAACCTTTACTTAAAAAGCCCACTCTAGATCCAGATGTTTTAGCCAACTATAGACCAATTTCCAACCTCCCATTTCTCTCTAAAATTCTGGAAAGAACAGTTGCAAATCAATTATATGAACATTTACAAAGGAATAGCCTGTTTGAAGAGTTTCAGTCAGGCTTCAGAGTGCATCACAGCACAGAAACAGCTCTGGTGAAAGTTACTAATGACCTTCTCATAGCGTCAGATAATGGATTGGTCTCTATACTTATTCTGTTGGACCTTAGTGCAGCATTCGATACAATCGACCACAAACTTTTATTACAGCGACTAGAACATTCTATTGGCATTAAAGGGACAGCACTGGACTGGTTTAAATCCTACTTATCAGACAGGTTCCAGTTTGTGCATGTCAACAATGACTCTTCTGAGCATACTAGGGTTAATCATGGAGTTCCTCAGGGTTCTGTCTTAGGACCAATACTGTTCACATTATACATGCTTCCCTTAGGCAACATTATTAGGAAGCACTGTATTAATTTCCATTGTTATGCTGACGACACTCAATTGTATTTATCTATGAAGCCAAATGAAACTAATCAGCTAGCTAGACTGCAAGATTGTCTTAAGGACATAAAGACCTGGATGACTTATAATTTCTTACTACTAAATTCAGACAAGACTGAAGTCATTGTATTTGGCCCCAAACATCTTAGAGAATTGCTTTCAAAGCATATAGTTACTCTGGATGGCATTACATTGGCCTCCAGTACTACTGTGAGGAACCTCGGTGTTATCTTTGACCAGGACATGTCCTTTAACTCGCACATAAAACAAATCTGTAGGACTTCCTTTTTCCACCTGAGAAATATTGTGAAAATCAGGAACATCCTGTCTCAGAGTGATGCAGAAAAACTAGTCCATGCATTTGTTACTTCTAGGCTTGACTACTGTAATTCCTTATTATCAGGTTGTCCCAATAGCTCTCTGAAACATCTACAGCTGATCCAAAACGCTGCAGCCAGAGTACTGACGGGAGATAGCAAGAGAGATCATATTTCTCCTATATTGGTTTCTCTTCATTGGCTCCCTGTTAAATCTAGAATAGAATTCAAAATCCTTCTTCTGACATATAAAGCTCTTAACAACCAATCTCCATCATATCTTAAAGACCTGATAGTACCATATTACCCTAGCAGAACTCTTCGCTCTCAGACTGCAGGCTTACTTGTTGTTCCTAGAATCTCTAAAAGTAGAATGGGAGGCAGAGCCTTCAGTTATCAGGCACCTCTCCTGTGGAACCAGCTCCCAGTTTGGGTTCGGGAGGCGGACACCCTCTCTATTTTTAAGACCAGGCTTAAAACCTTCCTTTTTGACAAAGCTTATAGTTAGGGCTGACTGGGTGACCCTGACGGGGTGAGCTGGTGTTTTCATTTGCACAACTAACTTCCCCTCTTGACGTCCCTTTAGTTTGCCCCTAGTTATGAAGCTGGGGAACAATAGTCTGCTTAGGGGGGGGAAGAGGGCGAAAAGAAGGGGAAGAAGGGGAAGAAGGGGGGGAAGGAAAAAGGAGGAGAAAAAGGGAAAAAAATGGGAAAAATTAGGAAATAAAGACATGAATTAAGAGCCTTTCCTGGCCTTGAAGCCTTTCTGACTGTGTTGAATGCAATTTCTTATTTGAATTTTAATAATTTAGGCAAAATGTGTCATTTTACAGGATAATGGTCGGGGAAGCTGTGGATCCGAAGGTCGTCGGTTCGATCCCAGCTCGTAACATCTATATTCAAACACAAACTTTAGAGATATAACTAACTTTGACATAAAATTATGAGTGGCCTATTGTAAATGTAATGCTAACTGGTCAGACCTTCAGAAAACAGCTTTTTCTTATGTGCTATTGACAGAGCTGTATAAACAGTTATTGTTTTTTGTGTGTATCTACTTATATTGATACTCTTACAAATAACAAGGCCCATTTGATCAATTATGAAATGGTTTTGAATAAATGCTGTCCATATGAAGTCACTTTAGACTATGGAATAAGGTCTTTGTATTATTATACAGATATTTATGTAAAAAAACACCAAAGCACTGCTGCAGAAATAAAGACCAGATTTATTACAACATTTACAGATTAATTGGATATCACACAAACACACAAAGAAATACAAGACTTAAGTGCAGTATATACAATAAACAGTAACAATATTGAAACAATTTTAACACAACTATATAACAACAGTACAATATAAAAATAAAGAAACAATATTTTGTACAGCTCTATTTAAAACTATTTACAATATCTACACAGCATATCCAGTAAGGACGAAGAATCCATTACTGGTTTGCTCTTTTTCTCCGCATCTCCTCCATCCACTGGTCAAGTGGCAAACCAGCATTTTGTGGGCAGTATATGTGCCCATAATACTGGCTGTGTCCACTTTCTTTGGTGCGGGGCTGGTGGCACTGACCGCATTTATTTTTTTCAACAGTCCGATTGTATGGCCTGCGAGTAGGTGTAGGAGGAGGAAGAGGGCCAGCAGGCGCAACTGCTATTGGTGCAGGTGCAAGGACTTGTGGGGCCTGGAATATAAAGGGGCTAGCGGAAGGGGTGGGAATGAAGACCATGGGTGGGGGTGCCTGTCTTGGGAAGAGCTGCTTCTGAGCAGACAGCCTTGGTCGAACTATTGGTGGAGCATTCAGGGGTGGAAAAGCAGTGGATTTTCTTTTGAGCACTGCCTGCCCTGCTGTGCTTTCAGGCAGGTTGTACTCATGCTGGGGAGCAGGACGTGTCGGTGCAGCAGTGGGCCGTACCTGCGGTGGTGGAAGAGGCATGGGAGCTACAGAAATTGTGGCAGGGAGATTGACTCCCTGCAGCAGAATTCTGCAGTCCTGCCTCTTCAGCCTTTTATTGTGCCACTGTATAAGAGTTGTTTGATTGACTGCAAACAACTGCAGGGTAGTACTCTGCATAACTGTGCCGTTTCCCAGGACCAGCTGCCGAATTTTGTTGTAGTCCCTGAGAATCAGCGTCCACCGTGTTAGAGCATAATTGTCTTTTTTTTGAGGGCTCTTATGGATGTTGCAGAGTTTAATGAACATGACTTCTACCAGGCGACAACAGTCTGGCCACTGGGCAGGAGATCCTGATGAACCCAGGACACAGCGAGTCATGCTTTCCACCCCTGGTGTAAATTCAGCCTTTCGTTTTGGCTGTTTATACCGCCCAGTCGTCAGGCGCACCTGGTGCCGAGCGGCATATGCCACACGCTGCTGGTCATATGGCAGAAGATTTTGCCATAAGGCTATAATGGTACTGGCCTGCTGGTTAGTCAGAGTTTGGCCATTTTCAGCCCGTAACCCGACCAAGTACTCTGCCAGACTGTCCACTCGGTCCATCCCTGGGATGTTGTGTTCATCCACAGCCTGGTCAATATAACAATACAATAAAAGTCAACAACAATACTACCACAAGCAGAAACATAACATTTAAGTACAGTGTAACCTCAGAGTGAGACTCACCTCTTGCTCGGGTGCTGCTGGGCACATAGCTGGTTGCCCACAAGGAGCGTCAGCTGTAGCAGTTGAGACAGAGGTCGTGACTGCGGTGGGGAGAGGAGGAGCAGAGGGAGAGCTGGAGGTGGAAACTGATGCACCAGTGGCCTGTTAAACATGATGGATGAGCATTAGAAATATACCACAATAATCAAAAATGTATTCTTGACACTTTGTTACAACATAGATTACAAAAAATGTCCCCACCTGTTGGTGAGATTGTGCTGGGCTCATGGCTGGTGGTCCAGAGGGACCAGCAGGTGCATCTGTGGCAGTGGAGATGGCGGCTGTGACAGTGGTGGGGAAAGGAGGAGCAGAGGCTGAGCTGGTGGTGACAGCTGATGCGCAGAAGGACACAATGGAGCTCAAATCCTTAGCCTGAAAAAGATTAGAACACAAATAAACATCAGAACTCTACCAAAAATATAACATATTAAAATACATGTCAAGATATTACAAACATCAGCTGTTCCAGATGAGAATATTAGTAATACTTACTAGCTGTTGCAGAGGTTGTGCTGGTGTGGGTGGTGTAACCAGTGGACCAGCAACGGTTGTGGCAGGCACAGTAGCTGGAAGGTCAGTGGGAGCAGGGAGGTATGGGGCAGAAGAGGTGGCATCAGATGTAGGAGGCTGGACAGAGGTGGGAGTTCCTGCACTACAGGCTGAGGTGGTGATGGATGTTGATGGCTGAGAGGATGTGTCTGTGATGTCTAAAAGCCCAACAGTGGGGTCCACATTGGCATCCTCAAAACCCTCATCTTCCAGCTCCTCCTCAGTGCCTATGTCCTCCAGCATCTGGTCAGTCTCCTCTGTGTCAGGCTCAATGTTCTGCATGGCCCTTCCAGTTTGTCTGAACAGGTAATCAATACCTATTAGCTCTCCTAGGAAGGACAATTGGAACAGAATTTTTAAGAAAACAATGGCAATTAAATAAACGTATTTCGTTTATGTGTGTAAGAACACATGACAGAATATTTAAACTCACCGGTGTACACAGAAGGAGGCTGAAAAGATGGGACGAGCTTCCTGCCAAGTACCTTGGTACTGTAATTGTTCACACACTGTACAAGGTCCCCTGAGTAGCTCAGCAGTGATGGTGGCTTGACTGCCATAGAAGCAGCTTCTCTGTCCTGGTTCCATCTATTAAGGCCTTCCAGGAGGTACAGCTGAAAATTCAGACTGTTTGCGCTCGTTCCTTAAAATAAATTAAAACAAAGAAACAGTACTGACACTGTGTCTCTGTTGTCAAGCAATATTATACAACATAATTTTAACCCTAACATATTTAGCCTTGCTGATAAATAGTGATTAATACTAACCTGGAATGAACCTGTGAAGATGGCAGTGGAAGGACTCAAGTGATGTTGACCCCCTGGCGCACCTGTATTTAGGGAGGATAACTCCCTCTTTGGTGGTGGTACTCCCTGTCTCAGTGTACAGGAGCACACCTGGTTGGTCCTGAATGCATTTTACATGCCTCTTCTGGACTCTCCAAATGTGCTGCATCCTCTCCTGGTCCAAGAGTGGGACACCAAGAAGGTCTCTGCCCTTCACACCCATCAGCTCATTAAGCAGCGCCTCGATCATGAGGATAGTCTGCACCTCCCCTCTTGTCCGCCTTCTGCAGTGCAGAGCCAGGTCATCTTTGGTAATCTGCTGGTCCACTATTTTGTCAGTGATACCAGGGACACCATCTCTCCTCAGCTGCTCCCTTTTGGCTCTCCGTAGCAGTGCTACATCACTGCTGTCCCACTCAAAGATACAGCATGACAGCTTGGCCATAAAGGTGGGGTACAGGGGATGTGCATCATTGGTACATCCTGATGCCAGCCGCCGCATGAAGTGGTAGATGTCAAGCTTAACAACTACATGCGGCCACCCACCAAACCTCTCTTTGAGCTTAGTTTGTCCTCCTTGCTCTGTGCAGCAGTCAGTGTCTACGTACAAGAGCTGAGGAGGAGCCACTCCGGCATTACTGTACCTTTGGATCAGGTCTGCAGCCATGAGGTCCAGCCCGGAACCCTCCTGAGCAGTCAGGACACTGATGAGGATTTGGCCCACCTCATTACTCACTGATGTGAGCCATAGTCCGGTCCCTTTGGCAGTGCCTGACAGCTTCTTGGTTATCTATAATGACACACAAAAAGAAAATTCAGTGTCATGGTTTCTGATGTGACTCAGTGCATTAGTATCACATTTAATTTTCATACAAAGCATATTATTCATAGCTCTCTCTTTTTACTTGTGTTGTACTGAACAGCATTTATGCTTACAATTAGCAATTTCACAGAGGAAAAATGTCAGAAACAATGCATCATTAACGTTATTTACCTTTTTTGTTGAGTCCATTTTGAGTATGCTACCAAAGGTGGATGTTATGCTGGCTTTTATGTGGTCAAGTCTGCTCAGAATATCTCGCCCATACACAGCCAACATCCACCTGTGACTTGGTACAGCTACTGGGTCAGGGGGCTCCTGAAACCTGACAGGGAGCAAGCTTGGCTGTGCTACAAAGTCAGAGCATGCACCAAGGTATCGGCAGAGGCGCTTGAGCCACTCCTCGCTGTGGTTTTCTTTCAGCTGTTTAACCAAGCGGGTGGGGCTGTTACCCAGTGTCCTCTCCCTCAAAAATCTTATGACACGGATGTCACATGCAAATCTGTTTTAAACACAGAGAGAGAAAGATAGACAAAAGAACCATAAATAATAAATAAACAGAGTTAATTATTGGTCTGTTTTGACTACAAACATTTGTCACACAGGTTCACTCACTTCTGAGTCAGGATGAGTCTGAACTCCATCCTGTGAGCCATATCAAGTTGGTCCAGGACAGTCTTGCTGGAGGATATGTAATTTATCCTGCAACCAACGGAATTGCATCTCAGTGTCTCTGTAATTAACAGGTAATACCTGTCAATGTCCAAGACCTTGCGAGCCCTCTTGTGTGCTCCAGCACCTGTGAGCTGTTTCCCACATGCAGGGCAGTACAGCTTCACCTTCCACAGGTGATATGGCATCCATAAGAGAAGTCTGTGTGTGAAAAAACGTTCTGGAGTGGGGGCCTGATGATAAATAAGCGCTGGCTCTGGTGGCGCATACCAGAGTTTCAGGTCTGTGCGCAGTCGCTGGTTTTTCCAGATGGCTGCGGAAATCCATTTCTGGTCCTGAACAGGTATGTTCTTTTTCATCTCTGCTGGGAGCCAGCACGGCTCAGAACCTGCAGGAGTCTCCACATCTCCTGCTGTTTGAGTGTGCAGAGGGTCAGGTGTGGTGAGCTCAGAGCAACCAGTCTGAGATGGAGCAGTGGAGGGGACATCAACGGAGGTCACAGAGGTCGGCACAGAGGACAGAGGGATGAGATGAGCTGAGGAGGACGCTGATGCTTCCTGATATTTTCAAAAGAACAACATAGACACATAATTATAAAGATGAAATTCTTCTTTTAAGCTTAGTAAAATATCAATGTAAAGAAAATAACTACACTTTAATTTACTCACAGCTCTAGCAGTAGCTGGTGGAACAGAGGCAGCGGAGGTGCTTGTGGCCACAGGCGAGGGAGGAAGAGAGAGAGGAGAGACAGCCTGGATGAATGTCCTTGGACTGCGGGCAGGCGACTGTGGTCTGCTTGCCGTGGCACTTATAACAGTGCTAGGCATAGTCGAAGCGGGAGAAGAGCTAGAGACCTAATGAGAAAAGAGGAGAACAGTTCACAACATCATAGATGGCAGTTGATTATTAGACATTACAGTCACTGAGAACTACACATTTCAACATCCTCACTGTAATTACCCAGGCAAAACTATACAGTTGCAGCACTGCACAGACATTACCTTGCTAACATGCTTCCCAGCCAAACTTAAGTTGGGCGTTAAGGCAACACCACGAGACCCTCCAAACCTTGGCTTCATAAACTGAAAAACACAATAATGTGAAGTATTTCATTAAAAATGTTTTCTCCAAATATTTTTTTATTATAAACTCTTAGAACATCATAAATATCTACCGATGCCAAAGTCAAAGAAGGCTTCCGAGGTGTCTGCCCAGATGTTGCTGCTAGTCCAGATGTTCGTGGCCGCTCTGTCTGTGTAGACGACGCTGCTGAGGGACCTGGTTGTGGAGGCCCAGGATGTGGAGGCTCAGGTCGTGGAGGCTCAGGTCGTGGAGGCTCAGGTCGTGGAGGCTCAGGGACAGAGCTGGAAGGCTACAAGTGCACAGAGAAGAAAGAGGGAATTTATTCATAGAGAATACAACACCTGTAGCTATGAATGTAATGAAAGATCAGTGATACCTTCTTTGTATGGAAACCACAGCTACATGCCTGTGTCCCTCCAAACAGAGAGGCCTGTCCCCTCAGCTGCATCGGACATTTCTCAATCTATAATAAAATTTGAGTATGTCATAAGAATGTATTCCGCTTTTAGTTTAATTAGTTTTATCCCCAATAACTGCAGAATTATTGTTGATTATTCTGTCCAGGTTTACCTTCAGGTACAGTTCGTGCCACTTTCTCTGGCGTGGTGCTGGTCTGTTTCCTGCCTCAGAGGGCCAAACCCCAGAGGCAGCAAACCTTCTCAGACGGGACACCCACTCCTCATCTGACATAGCCATTGCTTGTGTTTCATCCAGACAGCTCTCTGGTTTTCATGTTGGTTACAGCGTGACTATAACATGACTAACTATAGATGCTGTCTGCACAGGCAAAACCAAAATGTGAAACTGAACATAGACCCTGAGTGCTATTTATTGTTTAAATAATCAGTGTAATAAGACACACCTGTTCCAGTACTTTTGCTCACATGAAAAATGGTTGGGTTCAAACAAAAGGTGCTAAGTATCAGATCCAGATGTAAATACCTGGAAATAAAAGCTGAAATGTTGATCTCTCATCTCATATTCATTGATGTCAAACACAAATGTTTTCAGTCTACAGCAAAAATGAAGGAATTGGCCTCATTGTTCCAATACTTTTGGAAGGGAGTGTATTTGTATAATTAATATATGGTTTGTTCAAAATTTGAAGCATGTAGAACAATGACAATGTGACTGTATCTGTGTATACCGTAAAATGAATACAGGAAGAGGAGAAAGCAAGGTCTAACGAAGAACACAACAGGCAAAAGATGTTTTGCAGAATAAAACTGCATTTCTGTTGAGCAGCAGCAGTGTGTATTCCTGTGTCTGAATGCAGAGCTTTGAACTGATGTAATCAGTGTGTGTTGATGCAGAGGCAATAACTCCACATGGGGGAAATCCAAAGAAGTGCATATATCTCTGTCATGAAGACAGTGAAAAAAAAAACAAAAAAAAAAAAAACAGAGCTAGCAAAGTATTTATCTGTAGAGAGTGGATCACCTGTGTGGGATCTACAAACAGAGAGGAATAAAAAAAAATAGGCAAGATGAACAGTCACTTTACTGTGTGTTGTTTCAAAAATGTATCAAGGATTCACAATATGTTACACAAATACATCTGTAAACATTATGTACATTACTAACAAGTAGCATGGCTTATAATACATTTCTGCATGGACAGACTGTATTGTCCCTTGTGACTGCACAACACTCTACTTACATATCCAGAAATGCATTTCTTTCAACCTCGATCCCAGTCTTAGGCTCGATCTTAGCCTTGGGATGAAGACATCCAGACTAAGTAGCCACATGAGTGACAAGTGGTAAATGGGCACAATCCAGAACTGTTTGGTGAAGCCAAAAGCTTTATCCCTTATCTTAAACCTAACCGCAAAATAAACTCCTTGTTGCTCTTCGTCTTCAAAGATGTTGCATGTGACTGTATGGTTGGATATACAGTACAGTGCAAAATGTACACAATTTACATGTTCCTCAGCAGGCATCTTTAGCTTGTATTGGACAAGATCAAGGGCTGCAAAGTGAAAACATAAAAAACAAAACAAAGAAGTAACTTCCTAAAATGACACTATACTGTTGTACACTACAAGACACTATATAGTAGATGGATAGTGGAAGAGTGGATATTTTGAAGATCTATAAAACTAAAAGTGGAATTTGTTCACTTTGACATTGTGAAGTGGCTAAAAAGCCTGGCTTCCGTTTGCTCTGTATTCTTAGACATGAAAGCTGTGGCCATGGTAATGACATACTAATGTTGTGAAGTTGTTGCCATGGCAAAAATCCTGCGTTTAAACAAGTGTGCACTCCATTATTGTTAGGTGAGGTGGAGTTTCCAAGGGGACCAGGTAGTGTGGTCAAGAATAAAGTTAGACAGATATATGGGTTTGCCAGTAGTGCAGCCTTTCATTAGAAATCAAATAATATCCTTTACCCAGGGTGATTCTTGTAGGTGCTGTTCACTGTTTTGGCTAAATCCTTGGATTCAAGTTATATTATCACATCCCAACACCAAACCAAAGCCAACCACCTCAATCCTTTAGTCCTGTGACACACCTGCAAATATGAATAGCCCCCCTTCCTGCACTGAGCTATAAATACCTACAAATAGCTCTGTGCAGGAAGGGGGCATTGTAAGAACATTTTTCAGAAGAGAAACTGTTATTAAAAGATAGTAATGTTTACAGTATTACAACTAAACCAACCATATTGTCAGGGTTAATATTAGAGTAAATCATGCCAGAGTTGTTGTACAGGGGCGTATAGCATGTGTCAGCCCCACTGGCTTTGGTTAGCTAGCAGTCTTTTTCTCCTTCCTTACCTTATATCCCTGTCTGTGGGCATGGCTGGGTGCAGGTGTGTGTATGTGTGCAAACTTGAGTGGCAATCTAATCAACAGGAATGAAGACACCTGCACAGGAGGCTTGATCGTCTCCATTCACCAAAAAACTGTGGTTCAGACCATCATTCAGCATCAAAAAATTTATCCTGATGCAGCCAGCCTGTCCAGGCCAAGCTACACTTTAGCCTCAGGTTTTTGCATGCTAGATTCTGACATTTGTTTGATCTGCTGTAGTTCTCCGTCCAGCTGTTTCATCGTCATCTCAAACCACATTGCAATTCCTCTGAACATCCCCCTTGTCACTACAGAGACCATTCCACCGGACCTTCCATCCTGGTCGAGTTTTCCAGATCCTCTGTTTGTCTCTGCTTACCCTCCCATGTACCTGGATCACCTGTCCCCTAGGTCTTCCCAACCTGCCCACTAAGCTTTGAATGTAATAGCATGTGTTAGTAGCATTCGCTTGATCTGCTTTATTGTTTGTTTGTGTTGCTCTTGCCTTTCAGTAGCTGCTAGCCCTGTAGTTTGGTAGTAGTTCTGTTCAGCCTGTTTCTGGTTTACTCCGTAACTTATTTACATATACTGTTCCTAGCATTGTTTTTTTGGTCTTTGGTCAGTGATTGTAATTGTTTGGCTTTTGTCATTTTTTTTTGCTTTCACTTTATTGTGGATATGAATCTCATAGCTGTTCATAAATCCAATGAGTTGTACCATATGATCCTGACAGAAAATGACCTTGTCGACAACCATGGAGGACATCTGGTTTAATCAGTGGTTCATTAAAGGGGAGTATTGACTATTTCACAAAAATAGTCATTTAATCTGATTCAACTTCCCGTATTGATCTGTAAAGTTACATGAAACATAATTTAGATATTTTGACGGTTGCATATTGGGAAAATCCATTTTACTGTGATCATTATAAAGTGATTTCAAACCAGTTTCACTGTCTTTTTTTGCCTCTGTAAGGCAATGTAATTCCAAAACAGAAACTGATGTGCTTAAAATCTTGTCTGTAATTTTATAATTTGCTCTTAGTTTTGTGAAATATGCCACTCTGGTGCCAGTAGACCTATCTATGTTTACAATTAGTCACTTGCTGCCAACTCTGCCTGTTTCATGTTAGTACACTAATAACCATGTTCAGAATCCCAAGGGTTGACTTCCCCAGCTGATAACCAGGTTTGTGTGACAGATTATCCTGACAGCAATGTTCAGTTTAGTGAAGCTACATGACAAAAACATACCCTCTGTGGCCACAGTCACTGCATTTGAATTCCCACAGAATTGCACACTGCATTCAATACAGCACACTGCCAACAGTCGGCCTTCTCTGCAGTCACCCTCTGTGGCTACCGTCCTTGTGGAGGGTGTCGATGATTGTCGTCTGGACAACTTTCAAAACAGTAATCTTCCCTAGGATTGCAGTTGTAAGTACTGAACTAGACCAAGAGATACACGATTTATACTGTTTTCTAATAGTAATTTACTCAAACCCAAAATTGAAATGTTCTAATAATTGGAGATACTGTATTTTTGCATTTGCTTTATTTAATAATCAAAACAAAGTTTGTGTAGCAGTAATTTGCTTCTGATGTCCCCTTTTAGAGCTTTTTAATAAGTCGGGTGGAAGAGGACGAGGAGCAGGGCAGAGGTTGCAGACAGTGTAATATGCTGTTAGGGCACAGCTGAGGCAGATGCTGAACAGCTGAACATTATTTAAAGGGATTTAGTAGCAGTAGCAAACTGATGACCTACCAAAGTGCTCATGTTGTGGCCACATAGAGTACACATACATCTGTGCTGGAAAACAAGCAATACTGTGTGCAGGCTTTTACTTTCACCTCACTCTTAATACCTTCCATTTTTTTATCTGAGTACAGTATGTTTGGACAGACAAGCTGGCCTCTGCAGCTCACTGACAATTACCATCAACATACCAAGATTACCAAACCACTTCAAGTATCAAAACGTTTTATTAGATAAAATTTTAATGCATAACATGTATTTCATGGTAAAATACCTAATTTAATACTGCAAACATTTGCAGTAGAATGTATAAAGGCTGCATTTACAATAAAACATTAACATCTGTTTACAAAAGCATTTCAGATATCGAATTTAAAGCAATACTGACAGATATGGCAAAATAGTAAATTAATGTGTAAACTCCCTTTAAAAACATAGAGGAAAACTACTCAAGAGGTTTGTGTGATACATTCAGAATGTTACCTCAATCCCTTTTGTCATGAGAAAATATATATTGTTCGTTGTAAAATTCTGTGAAACAAGGACATGTACAAACAGAAGGCTATCATTAAAGAAGATTATTCATTCTTGGAATACAAATAACAGCAAAATAGTGACTGAAAAAATGAACTTGTCACGGTCTGTCACAGACACATGCACTTTATGCTACAGGAATGGAAGGGTGTGTCCACTACCTACATCAACGTATTTGTGAACAGTTTCTTTTTTGCAAACACACTTTCTGTCACAGCTGAATAAGTCCAGTCTGAAATACAACTTAAATAAAACCTGTTTGCTTAGAAATCAATAAACAGCTATACTTTGCTTTTAGTTAATGTATGTTTTTCTTCATAATTGTAATTACCCAAAAGAAAAGAAAAAAAAAACTTGTTTTCCTGCAGTGACAGCACCCCTTTACTGCTATTCTCCAGCAAATATAAATTGTTACCCGCTGACAGTGTCTTTACTGCTGTTTGATTAGTGACATATCTGTGTCAGTACCAGGGCCAAGTATCTCTTTCACTTTGCACCTTTATTTTAATTATTTAATCTGGTAATTTGCATGAAGCAAGTCAATAAATGAAGGGGGGGAAAGCTGGCCCCAGTGAAGCACTGTAGAGTCCTAAAAGACTTTAATACACTGGGCTTTTACCCAAATATGCTGCTAGTGGTAGATCATTTTATTTAGCAATCAAACACGACATAATTTAATATGCAATCAAAAAAGCAAAAATATAATCTGTAACTACGCCATCTGCAGTAGCCTATAGGCTTTTTTCAACAATTGTCATTATTACACTTACTGAATCAGTTGCTTCATTTTTTTAAAATTTAGTGATTAGTTATATTCCATACTCTAAGTGATGTCACTGCATCCAAGTGGGTTCAATAATCTTTGTGGGGTTTTTTTGCTAAAAAAAATACATAAAAAGGTATTGATTCTTAAAGTGAACCTGTGTGCAACATCTTACCTGTTTGCTCTGCACTCAATCCTTGCAGCTATTTAATAAAATTAAATAAAAGGAAGCCTAAGTTACATGTGTGTGTGGCAAACATTTCACAGTTTCATACTAAACGGTGAAAGTTGGCAACTGAAGAGGGCAGAGCTAACGGTGCAATTTAGATGTCATGACACAGTTCCAGCTCTAGTGGGCTCCAGCATTTGATTTAGTTATGCAATGTCAACTCCTGCAGCCCGTTTGCTTTTCAAGCTAATGGAGTAACTGGACTGGTCATTTACAGCCACTAAATCTGGACCCGTATAGCTAATTCTAGATTGATATCCTCCCTTATATAATACAGAACAAACAGCAGTGAGTGTGCAGGAGTTGCTGGTGTTGAAATAACCTCAACAAATAGTAGCACATTAGCTAAATAGACAAATCCATCCACATACTTTGGTGTACATTTAGTCTGTGTCTGTTTCTTCGGGTTCAGGTCGCTCAGTGTCAGTCATTGTAAATGTTAATACTGCATCATACAATATTTTAGACATCAGTATTTTCTGTCACCAATTGGAATTTGACCCTCTTGTGTTCCAACATAGACATAACAGGGGTAACTGGAGTGGTTTTCCTGGCTTCCTTTGTAAGATCTTGACTGGCCTGCAAAACGCTGACCTTAACACCATCCAACAGCTTTGGGATGAACACAAATACAGATTACAGTCTGGGTCTGAAACCACAACAGTGGAAGATCTGCTATCATTTTGGAATGACAACTACAACATATGGCTAGAACATGAGGTTGTTGGCATTATTTTGCCTATGTGGTTATTGTTTTACTGTATTTAAACTAAATTAAATAATCTGGTTTCTCCTCAATGAAATGAGGGAATAAAAAAATAAAAACCCACTTAGATATAATATTGGCACTGGCCTCTCACTGGAGCCTGACGGTAAGTCATTTGAGTTGTTCAGACAAAATCTACTGACCAAAGTATCAAGGAGTGTTAAAATAGGGAGATGGAAACAGAAGGCAAATGGCAGGGCAAACACAAAATATAGATTTGTTCCACTGTATGAGTTTGATATACCTGCATCTTATTCCTGATATGTTTGATGCACATTGACTGATTGCTTGTTCAAAACTGATCAATTCTTTTCTAAACTTGTTCCACTGGAACACAATCGATGTGTGGCATTCTGTAAGGCTGCATTTTATAATAATAATAATAATAATAATGTGTGTTTTAAATAAGGAATTCATGATATAAATTCTGTCATATAATTATTATTTGCAGAAACAGCAGAAATGACCACATACCAGCTTTGATCAGTAAATGTATGTGGTGAACTAGAACCTGTGGTCTCTGCTCAGTCTGTTGTGCTTCCTCAGCAGCTCTTCAAGAACAATTTGGATTTTCTTTATTTGTAAAGCAAAAGCAGCATCTGACTACAAACAGGGTCTGTGAAGGAGGAGGAGGTGGGAGTTGCATGACTCCACAAACTGTCATAGCAGCAGGAGCTGGTAGGACGTTTACGCCATGGTGTACCCGTAACTCCCACAATGCAGCGCTACCAGCAGCCGATCTTTCAAGACCTCTTTGCTAGGATATTCTGGGAGTTTCAGCATGTTGATACTGCAGAGAGGGAGAAAAGAGTGATTTTCAAGGGTCATGGCAATGGCACACTGTGGTCTCATATCCAGTTCCCAGCTCATATGTCGGAACTGGAGGAAAGTCAGTGTGTCATTGTTTTCTAAAAGAAGAAATTCATCAATAAGAATTACCTGTCTGCCATGCCAAGGCCTCTCCTTGTTTTCAAATTTTACCATCAGTGTACAAGGATATCACTAGCCAGTGTCACCAACATGATGGGAACACATTGCCCTCTAGTGCTTAGGAACATCTGTCAAAGGTCCCTTTGTTAAGGTCCTTTAGTTAAGGCCCCTTATCTGTGGAGGACGTTGAATGACATTTACTATGTCTGTATGTCTGTCTCAGCAGGGGCTTGAGAGGAAAAGGTGACAGACTGCATAGTGAGCCAGGGCCATAAGCCCATTTTAAGTTAAACTGTGAACAGTTTTGTGATCAAGTCAAAACTAAGTTCACAGAGACCAAACAGTGCTCACTTAACAATTCATAGGAAAATTCCTGGAAATGATAATGTAACAATTTGAATGCTGACAGTGGCAAATTAGCACACTTTCAAATACGAATTTCCAATTAATTTCAAGTGTAAACTAGTCTTTTAATCACTGTACAAAATCTCAGACATGCATGCAAAAAAATGGTGCAGTGGACAATTGAGAAATATAAAACAACAAAGATCCCACAATAATGGGGTGTGTAATGATTGTTTCTAAGAGAAAAACACACAGTACCTGCACCCAATTAAGGTATTTTTAAAAAATAACATCTCTATGGTGAATTGATGGCTGACTGGCAGCAGAATAGGCTATTAGAGCTGCTATATGAGTGGCAAGCAATGATGTTCTATAAAAGTAAAAAAACAATGTAATAATGTAAACTGACAGAAGGCAAAGACTGCACTAAATGATACTGTTGACTGGGAAACAACCCAGAGATAAATCATCTGTGAGACACTAATAAGTCAAGCATAAACAAATAAATATCTTATACAGGGATGACCAACTCCAAATACAAGAAGACTGAATAGAACTGAATCAAAAGACAAAGCGTATTTACCAGGTACTGGAGGTAGGCAGTAGGTTGGAGGTGTACGGTACTGCAGCAACTGTGAATTTCTGTAAACCACTGCCACCCATCAAGTAAGCAAAGCCACCATGAGGAACTCTGGAACTGAGAGAAAGAAAATAGCACTTAATTCACTTCATTAGACACTGACACTTTTTTATATTGAGAACTATAGTGGAAATCCTGCAGTGACACCTTCCGGTCACAAACTGAAGCAGAAGAACCCGTTCCTCCTGGGTCAAGCTCTTTACCACTTCCCAGAACCACTGCAAAAAAACACAAACAGATGAGTCATACCAGTGTACACCAAATACAGGTTAAAAAAGACAGAATCAGGGAACACAGAAGGTGCATATCGTTAGGAAGAATGAAACTATTCCTCCTCAGTCAGCCACGCTCTTTAATATCATTCTCATCTTTTTAAGGAAATCTGTTACTTTGAATGATTTTGTTTTTTAAAACTATTTTTGAAATGTAAAATGATGCCGAAATGTTTAAAGTACTGGTCTGACAATATATTTCCCTTCACTTATCATTTACTTGGAGGTGAGTCAGGAAACATGAGAACATGAGAGACTGCAGGTGTATGATAAACTGGAGCTACAGAAAGAACCTGACTGGAACCTAACTATATCCAACTTCGGACACGTTATAAATTTTGTAGTTTTCAAAATCAAGTCAAACCTGTTTGCGTTTTTTTTTTTGTTGTTGTTTTTTTTTGTGTTTGTTTTTTTTTTTTTTTAATGGGACAATTCGTATTAATGTACATTTCCACATAAATACAAGAGATTATAACCATACGGCAAATTTCCATCTCGTGTCCCATTGGCAGATCAAAAATAAAGAAATTACAAAGAACATAATACCATAACTGAACAAAGACATACAAAGAAGAAAAACAAGCAACAAGCGACAACACATAGTGCACATAACAGACAAAAGCTGGGAGACCAAGACAAGCTACCAAGCATTAATTAATTAACATTTACACATGATTATATTGCAAATATCTTTTTGTTGCTATAGCACATATCCCTCTATCATTATTGCACATTACTATACTACACTTATCCCTCTGTCACTATAACATAAGATTCTAATGAACAAAAGCTGTGTGTAAACTCCATTCCATACCCCTTTACATATAATGCTAAAGATCTGATGTGTGGGCACATTTGGCTGTCTACGCTGAGTGGATTGATGGTTTACCAGCTGTTAGATTCTGAGAACATTATCTCTTGTCAAAATTAGAAACGTTGAATGACAAACCAACTGACAACAAATGACCATATAGGATGAATATTTGTGCTCTTGAGGTGCAAAATGAATTGAGGAGAGTAATCAGTTCTTCGGTCAGACATTTATGAAGTGTATTCCTGAATGTCACTTCCTTCTAAATCTTGTTTTCAAAGTAATACATAAATGTAATGTGGTAACAACCTGTGCCTACAGGTAAATATTCATGCTACCAGAAATCCAGATGATTCAGGTGAAACACAACCATCTTGTCTCAAAAGATTCACTCCATGTAAGGTGGCAGAAAAAGGGCCGACCTGGATTACTGGCTCCTGAGGGTCGTAGCCACTGGTGTACTCCGTGTTCCGGCACCAATCTTGCACATCGATCTCTGGCATCCCTGACAGCAGGAGTTCCTGTATGCATGCACATGCATGAACACACACATACACACACACACACACACATGTGCATAGACACACACACGCACACACACACACACACACACACACACACACACACACACACACACACACACACACACACACGTGCATAGACACGCACACACACACACACACACACACACACACACATGTGCATAGACACGCACACACACACACACACACACACACACACACACACGTGCATAGACACACACACGCACACACACACACACACACACACACACACACCATCAAGAAAAGCTAGCGACTAGCTGAAAGATGGAAATCAAAAAGGAGGAGAAAACACCTAGAAACTACCAGGCTTAGGGTTAATCAAACACTACTGTCCACCTCTGACACACAATGCAGTTTGATGACAAGCCTGGTTTTCTACAGGTAGACCCCCTTTATTTGCACTGATTCTTAGTACTGTACAGATCTGACTTTTCCATCTCAATACCATATTCAAGATCTCACTTCAGCATATCTGCCAATAGTAACATTTTAATATTGTAACACTAGACAAACATATTTGTTGTCAAGAAAGACCAGAATCAACAGTGTGTATCCACCTCACAGTACTTTCTGACTGCCCTGTTCTGTCCTAAGCCGATATATTCCAAATACACCTCACAAATTAAGTATTGCCTCAAGTCTCAGAAATGTCCTTAATAGCCAGCTGCTGTTTTTTCTAACTTACTCAAACATGAGAAAATAGTGCTTCAGTGAGTTTTTTGGGCAGTTGGATGTGGTAAGGGAGAATACAGTGTGTGTATTCAAAGTAATGAAGGAACATATCATAAAGTACAACTGTAGCTTATTAATGTGTTAACTGTCTTTGTGCTTAACAGCACAGTGGAACAAACTATAAGTAGAGAAAGACAGAGAGGTTGGAGAAGGCCAACTAACCAATTCATATTCGTCAAAAAGCTGAATGAGTGATGGGGGAATGAAGGTGTGGAATCCCAGTAAGAAGGCATTTATCTGAGGCTGGATGGCTCTCGTCATCCTCAGCTCCGTCACCAGCTGGACATATTCAGCCTTAGAGAAGACAAACACACCCAGATCAAAGTCTTTCACAAAATACTGATAAACATGAGAAACAGACTGAGTTCATATGTAATTATTCTTTCTATAATTATTCTTTATAGGACAGTGCCATCTGCAGGAACACTGCAAGTACTACACTCCTATTAGGAATTCCATAGACAAAAGACTAGAGGAGAGAGATCAATTCAATGTCATCTTCAACCAACCTGCTCTACGACACCACAAAAATACTCTACAGTCTCTTGCAAGTATTCATGCCGCTTGAACTTTTTCCACATTTTTTCACATTACAGGCGCATACTTGAATATATTTTATTGGGATTTTATGTGATAGACCAACACAAAAGCAATTTCTTTATCCACATGACCTGCTGCTAAATTTATAAGTGTCTCACTGGTCATCAATTAAACCTCTAAAATATCATTTTTGTTCGTATGTTCATATTTTTTTCCATGAAAATAATTCCTACATGTCTTGAAATGACAACTGTGTAACTCTACACCATTTCCTACTTTAGCATGCATGGATCTCTGAATGTACAATCCCACACTTAAACACACTTCTCTGGTGCTTCCCTGCAGGTTGAGCACACCAGCTCACCTACAGCTCTGCTTGCAGGTAAGTTGTAATATTGGAATAATTCACTCATACATGTTCAAACCAGGATCGATTCTGAAACAGAACAATGATACACAAAAGCAAGCTGCTTTCTTACATTTGTTTGCTTTCTTACATTTGTCTGAATCCATGTGTTTGACACTGGCACTGCTACAATGCAGTTTAACGGTGGAAATGCTCAGACATGGTGTTGACTGCTTATTCACTCATGATATGTCTTCTAGTATATAAACCACCATGAGAACACATAAACAAGGTAGAAACATGATTATTAGAGGGTTTTTTTAAATGAATAGCTTGACAATTTGGAAAATAGACTTTTTGGCTTCTTGCTGAGACTTTGTACCTCAGCCCATCATCTACATCACTCTCTTGTCTGTACAGTGTGCAGTAAATATGTAGTTGCAGTAAGCTGTATGGTGTGGAAAGAGAGGGAACAGCACACCTAACAACAGTTATGTATCAACAGCTCTAATGCCCTCTCATTAACACATTATATTTCAATTGTACAATCAGCTCAAAAAATGAAGAGTAAAATTGTGACATGGTTTTGGAAGAGGTTTCCAGGCATCAGATTGAGAGCCCATGGTAAAAGAAATTGCACGTTGTCTGTTCTATCAGTTTTATCCAGGCTTTACATAACATGCTCTCAAAACTAAGATGTTTTTTTTTCTACTTAGAATTGTTTTTTAAAAATCCCTAAAGTCCTCCCAGCTTATTCTGTCCAAACATCATCACACATACACAATTAGCTGAAAGTAAACTGCAGTTACCCGATTCCTGTAAAATCCTCATTTACATTCAGCAGATCGTTACCCAGATTCTCCCTCTTCACTGAATATATTTGGGAGCAAGGGCTGATTTATTTCATTTTAAGATTACACATTCTGACAGCACATTCAAGCGACAGGTTGTGTATCGTTTTCTTACAGCACAAATTAGTTCAATTTTTACTAACAGTCAGGAGTACTGCTGTGGAACCCAACTCAGTCAAACTTCTGGAGCCGCAGTTGCCAACTGTTTGAAATCCTGTTTAAAACTAAAAAATTAGAACAAAGTTTTGTAGTCAAGAAGACAATGCTTCTTTTTATTTTGACTCTATTCACATCTAAATGAAATAAAGTATTAGCATACAGCACTACCTTTTCTCTTTTCACCAATCAAACCAGTTTTTGCTTTATGTTCAAACTGTATGAAATCATGGCTAGGACAGTGTTCATGGTGACTGACCTTGTTGTCCTGTGTGACCAGGATACTGGTCCCTCCAGGTTTGAGAGGCACTTCCTCCATCGCCCCAAACACATCTGTTTCGACAGAGAAGGTGAGCTCTAGACCCAGATCACTTATGTCGTTGTCCAGAATCCACTGCAGATTCTTAGCATACTCTGGATCGATGGATGACACATCCTGGTAGTTCACTGGGATACCTGAAAAATACACAATCACACACACAAGCACAGACTCACATATTATACATGGGACAGAGAAAGAAACAAGAAGACTGGATCCAGGAAGTTGATATAATGTTGAATCTGGAAGATGTCAGATACATTATACAATTTTACAAAATACTAAGTTTGAATGTAATTTGAAAATACATAACAATGCTCATAGATATACGGGATTGTGCAATTATATATATTTCTTTTACCAACAAAAAACACTACTCTCACTTACTCACTTATTGAAAGTCATAGTCAATTAGCTAACAGACAAAATTCACATTATTTGATGTTTCAGATACCGTCAAGCTTTGTGATTTTAAGGTAAGATTTGGAGTTTAATAAGTTGGTTAAGTTACAGTTTATGTATCCAGTAAAATATTCACTGTAACAGATTTGCATGTGAGTGAGCATTACCACATATGACACCATCAAAAACATGACTGTCACAAGGAGGACAGCAGGAATTTGCAAAACCACTGAAACAAAGGTTTAAACCCTGGGTCAGACATGCTGCAGCCTGTATAAGGTGCAGCTATTAAGATGGAGACTGGGCTTATGTCGGTTGAACTGCAGCATAAAACACAGGAAATTCAATTCAATTCAATTTTATTTATATAGCGCCAATTACAGGTCAAATTGTCTCAAGACGCTTTACAGAACCCATAATAACGGGTTCTATAAAGCAATGATAAATAATGTTAATGGCCAAAAATAAACACCTGAAATTTTTTACAACCGAGTTATTTTAATTTTTACAACTGAAATAGGCCCACGTTGTACATCCTAAATTGAGTTTTCAATTTGCTACTTACATTTTTTCAAAATTCGATTTCAATTTCTAACTGATTGTTTAGCACAAGTAGGTAATATCAATCAATCATCCATATGTGAACAAACAACTGTGTTCCTTACCCAGAATGTGTTTGTAGAATGAGCGAGTGAAGTAGATGTTGACCAGCTGTCGGTGGTACAGAGCCAGGCCAAGAATCTGACCTGCAAATCGGAAGTAGTTCAGATGGTCTGGGTTGACTGAGGAGTTGCTGTTAGGCTGAAAAGTCGTACCTGTGGATCACACACACACACACACAGACACCTGTATTGTACATGATAAAGGTTCTGCTTGTCACACTGAATGTTACTGCCATGTGGAAAACATCATGTACCATCAGCTGACTGAGTGAACAGAGCATAGTCTGGGTTGATGATCTCATTGGATAAGATGTCAAACCACTCCCGAACCACACCCTGTCCCTGAAACACACAATCAACAACAAATTCAGCACAAATCACAACACAGCTCACTACTTTGGATTTTATGGAACATGGGAATGGAATACTGCTTGTCCTTGTGTTGACAGCTGAATTACTGAGTTATGTAGTGTCATGTGAATGGAGAAACTCACCATGCCCTCCTCTCCATGGAAGCGAACAGCAATGCCCTGTTTGAGTTTCTCATTGGTGGACTTGGAAACCATCTCACAGCTACTCCTAAATATGGAGTCTGTTGGTGAAACAGAAAACTAGAAACAGGAGAGTGCTTAAAAAAAAAAAAAAAAAACTAAATAGAGATGGTAAATAAAATGGTCAGGATTGGAGCCACATGCATTCTACATGCTTTTCTGTAGTGCCTAAAACAAGATATGCATGGACCTGCATGAAGCAACAGCAAATCCAAGTATTGGGGTGCTCAGGGAGACGTTTTGATATTAATGGGGGGGTCCTAAAATGACACCGAATGTTAATACACTTAACTGGCACATATCCACCTTCACAACCTCATCCCATGTGCACCACCAAGCCAGGCAGCCGCAGTGTAAAGTACAGCTGTGAGTGGACTTGGTTTGCTCTCGTCTTTATACATACAGTAGAAGAAGATACATACAACAGTGGAAGTGTGTGGTGGTAAGTAGAATGTGTACCTCTGTGGACTAACAGGATGTCGCTCTCACTGACTGGACGATGAACCATGTCTGAATCTGGCTGACCAGCCAGTAGGTGCTCATAGAACCACTCAGAGCGATCCTTGAAGGGCTGAGGGGGAAAGCAAGACTTTATTCTACAATGCACAGCACATTCCTCAACTAATTACCACTTTGCTGTGCTTTCAACTATTAGCCTGTGGATTTTTCGGTCTCAACTCGTTGCTCAGAAAGCATTCAGTGCTAAAATATTCAAATGTAATACAGAGATGAGGCGAGGGTTTATTTGCATAATATATGCCTTTGTTCTCTAGGCATAGGAGGCAGAAGGAGAGAAAGGCTTTTCCCCCAGGGCCCTCAGGGTGTAACGGGAGTGGGATGAGAAGATGAAATCAAATTCACCAGGTTTAAGTCTGTAATTAAAACAAGTGCCTACTCCCAGGCGAGCCATAATCCATGGGTAACGAGGCTCAAATGCTGCAGCTCAAATTTGAATACTGAAGAGTGAGTGAACAGCACACAACTCAGAATAGCACTTTAAAATTTATGAAGCTGGATAAATGGAACTGAACACAAGTATTATTGCCATGGTTGAAATACTGTAAAATGATCCTGAAGTGAACACAGGGGACTTTCAAAGTCACTTTCCATAAAGTCTCTGAGGAAACAAACATAAAGACAGACTTGTCAAATCAAGATGAAGAATGTAAATACCTTTGAAGCCACAGTTTAATTTGTATACAACGGACAAAAATGAAGTACAGTAGAGTGACAGTAGAATATTGAGGTATTTTATTCCTCGGACTAAAATAATGGCAGCGTTTTAGAAAGTCCTGACTCTTAATTGGCATGACAGGGTACACCTGAATGAGGACCTTGAATAAAAAAAAACTTTTCATCGACCTGTACTAATGAGGCCTGTACCAGATTGTGTGGCTGACAGACACCCAGCAGCTTGTAACAACTTGTTTCTTATTATAGCCCAACCAGTAAACTGGAAAATTAGATACTGCAATAGTAGTTTGTTCAAGACTGGATTTTTAAGGACTATACCAATGCTAATGTTGATTTTTTTTTTTTCAAACAAAAAGTAGACAAAATTTTTTTTTTACTGACATTCAAATAGTTCAAGTCCAATGAATAGCTTGAAATGGTACAAAGGTAAGTGGTGAAAACTGCCAGAGGTTATAAAAAAAAAGGTAAGGTTACTCAAAATTAAAAAACAATGTACATTTAAGAATTATACAAAAACATATTTTTCAGGGAACAAGGAGCAGGTTAACAAAACAAGTTAAAGCTTATAAAGCTTATATATAAGTATACATACAAATGTATACACACATGCATATATATATATACACACACACACACACACACACACACACACACACACACACACACACACACACACACACACACACACACACACACACACACACACACACACACACTATATTGCCAAAAGTATTTGCTCACCTGCCTTGACTGGCATATGAACATAAGTGACATCCCATTCCTAATCCATAGGGTTCAATATGACGTCGGTCCACCCTTTGCAGCTATAACAGCTTCAACTCTTCTGGGAAGGCTGTCCACAAGGTTTAGGAGTGTGTTTATGGGAATTTTTGACCATTCTTCCAGAAGCACATTTGTGAGGTCACACACTGATGTTGGACCAGAAGGTCTGGCTCTCAGTCTCCTCTCTAATTCATCCCAAAGGTGTTCTATGGGGTTGAGGTCAGGACTCTGTGCAGGCCAGTCAAGTTCATCCACACCAGACTCTGTCATCCATGTCTTTATGGACCTTGCTTTGTGCACTGGTGCACAGTCATGTTGGAAGAGGAAGGGGCCAGCTCCAAACTGTTCCCACAAAGTTGGGAGCATGGAATTGTCCAAAATGTCTTGGTATGCTGAAGCATTCAGAGTTCCTTTCACTGGAACTAAGGGGCCAAGCCCAGCTCCTGAAAAACAAGCCCACACCATAATCCCCCCTCCACCAAACTTTACACTTGGCACAATGCAGTCCGACAAGTATGGTTCTCCTGGCAACCACCAAACCCAGACTGGTCCATCAGATTGCCAGATGGAGAAGCGTGATTGGTCACTCCAGAGAAGGCGTCTCCACTGTTCTAGAGTCCAGTGGTGGCTGCTTTACACCACTGCATCCCACGCTTTGCATTGCACTTGGTGATGTATGGCTTGGATGTAGCTGCTCAGCCATGGAAACCCATTCCATGAAGCTCTCTGCTGAAGCACTGTTCTGGAGCTAATCTGAAGGCCACATGAAGTTTGAAGGTCTGTAGTGATTGACTCTGCAGAAAGTTGGCCACCTCTTGGCACTATGCTCCTCAGCATCCACTGACCCCGCTCTGTCAGTTTACGTGTCCTACCACTTGGTGGCTGAGTTGCTGTTGTTCCCACACACTTCCACTTTCTTATAATACAGCTGACAGTTGACTGTGGAATATTTAGGAGCCAGGAAATGTCACGACTGGATTTGTTGCACAGGTGGCATCCTATCACAGTTCCATGCTGGAATTCACTGAGCTCCTGAGAGCGAGCCATTCTTTCACAAATGTTTGTAAAAGCAGTCTGCATGCCTAGGTGCTTGATTTTATACACCTGTGGCCATGGAAGTGATTGGAACACCTGATTCTGATTATTTGGATGGGTGAGCAAATACTTTTGGCAATATTGTATACACATACATACACATTTTATAGTGTATGTGTGTGTGTGTGTGTGTGTGTGTGTGTGTGTGTGTGTGTATGTATATATATATATATATATATATATATATATATATATATATATATATATATATATATATAGACACACACGCATACATATAGATAGATAGACAGACAGACAGACAGACAGACAGACAGACAGACAGACAGACAGACAGATAGATAGATAGATAGATAGAGTTCCTTTTTGAAGAGTTCCAGGTGCTACCAGATGTTCACAAGAAATGTGACTATGGTATGTGACAGACCCTCGTCTCAAGCTCAACCCAGACAAAAGTAGTTCAGTGAACAAGACAACTAGACTCAAACTAACAAAAACAAAGCAAAGCTAACAAAAACTAAAAGATTAATACCCCAAATTCAGTGCCAAAATCAGAACACATTTTAATACATCGAAGGCCTAGTGTTCCCATTTGTTCAACGTTATTGGTAAGTGTAACTTCTAATTTCTTTTGATAATAATGCACACAAAGTAGGACATTTTCCTGTTAAAAAGTCACCTTGACTGTAACTA
The DNA here is from genome assembly GCF_022539595.1 of Amphiprion ocellaris. Classification (NCBI taxonomy): domain Eukaryota; kingdom Metazoa; phylum Chordata; class Actinopteri; family Pomacentridae; genus Amphiprion; species Amphiprion ocellaris. The sequence goes on from NC_072774.1 coordinate 35,689,567, forward strand.
TATAATAATAGTAATAATTGATGGATATGTTCTGTCATTTACGGCCTTAAATGTGAAATGGCAGGGTTTGATCTCAAATAAACATGCGTAACTATAGTGGTCCTTTATACTTCAATGGCATTTCAACTGACATGATGGGTAAATAGATGTATGTGTAGTATTTGGTCCATCTCATATTAAAGGGACAAAATATTTGTGACATTTTTAAAGGTAATGCAGTCCAGTACAACACCACCATCCACTATGACCTTAATAATAAACATACAGTATAATTTTCACCGTTTTGACATCAACAAAAACTAAAAATATAGAAACTTCATAGTAGTAGTAAATTCAGTAGAATTATACGATGAAATAGAATAAATCATTTGTCATGCCTTACCTGGCCCTTAATTATATGCATGAAGCGTGACATCAACTCAGGACACTCCAGCAGAAAGTGGAAGTGGTTAAAGATTATCTTTGGATTCCTGAAAATAAGGAGGCAGAGCAAGAAACACTGCATGAGAAAATGAGAAAACAGATAAATAAACAAATTCACAGAAAACACAATGACAGGTCAAGAACCAGTATGTAATGTGCTAAATGTAGGGATGCAAATTTTAAACATTTACTAAAGCGATTGTTCCCAACTTTATCAATCAACAGTCAATTAATCAAAATCATAAAATGTACACGGTGGACACTCTTTTGTATTTCTTTCAATTGGCCTTCACAGTGATCCCGTGACATTTGTTACTCTGATAACATACATCACATGACACAGGCTAACTGATAAGAGATATTCATCTACAGGCCAAAACCAACATTTTCGTGGAGCACTTGCAACTCATCAAAAGAAGGAGAATTCTGGCCGGTATCCGTTAGGTGTAATCGGACCCTTTCTAATTATTGCCCATTACTAATTAAACTACCACAATGCTCTCTGTTTGCAAACACAGAACTGCCAGTTCTGATCCAACTGACTGTGTTAACAATAGAAGGCTCCACCTGGTGGAACAACCAGGGACTGTACCCAAAGAACAATACATCTTCTAACATGCATGACCTTTGCCTTCGGTCTAACTGCTTGATATATTTCAACGCTTAAATACTGCTCATGCACTATTCAAATATGGTCAGTTTTGATCCAGGCCAAGAATTCTGTCATACATGTCGATACCAAATTTTGAACTACGCATCTACTTAGAATGTTTAAATGTTTAGAAGCCTATCTGACATCAATACACGGATGACTAATCCTTACTTTATTTTTCAGAGGGACAGTATATTTTTGGATATTACACCACACATTTTTGGAGAAAAATACCAATTATCCCAAAATAACATGACCTATTTTACCTAATATGTGAAAACATGATTGCAATACATTTTATTGAAAATGAAAATAGCATGGAAAGTAGCCAATCGTATGGGTCCCGGAGTTATGTGGATGGCATTTTCTGCTGCTGTGCGGCCTGGAACCTCATGTGGAGGTGAGGATCAGCTAATTGTGTTCTCTCACAAAAAGTCTCCCCTACTACCTGCTCAACGGCCTCTTGCACTATAAGTCTCACTTCCATAATGTCAGTCCCGAAAATGGCAGCTCTGGTACCTTTATAATTTTATGGCCTCCAAAATTCTCTTTTGATGTCTGTTTTGACCTCAGCTTGGAAATAATGGATTCTAATATGTTTATTCTTAGAATATTTTGCTTTTGAGATTCCCCTGTGGTCCTTTCTGTCTCTGCAGTAACATGGGATGTACAGTTCACAGTTCCAAGACTCCCTAAAACCAGTGTCTGTACATAAGCATCAAACTTTAAAATATTTTAACTTTTCTGTATATGTATAACGTCCCTAGTCAGAAGGGTGATGTATGGCAGAGGAACACTGGCTCACCTGTTTACAAAACACTTCAGAACCTCATCATGCTTGCAGACAAACTCAATGAAGCGGGGGGATGTCATTCTGAGAGAGAAAAGAAAGGGAGGTGAGGTTGATAGTTTACGAAAGAAGAACTAGACGGCAGTATAAGCACTGAAAAGAACGTCAGATCATAATAAAAGACATAATTTATGTAACATGCTTACAGAAAGCGTGATAAAAGGGTAACAGAAAATAGAAAACAAGACAGCTCATTTCAGCTAGAATGTCACACCTCTGTTATTTGTTGATTAAGCATCTTCAGTGTTTTAATTGCCCATTATTATGCAGCTGGAGAAGGACTTAAACAATGAGATGTGAGAGCAAACAGAAAGTAGATGAGGTTTCGCTGGTTAAAGTGACAGCTGTCCTGATTTCTTGGGGACTTGTGTCATAGGACCAGGAAAACTGGTGTGTCTCTGCATCTATATATTTTCATTATATGGAAAATATGTAAGCTGATTTCCTGTTGTCTTTATGTTGAAATTTAACAACCTATGAGGCTTATTTTACCCTATCTTGTGTTTCCATACATATACTTGAAATGAACACTGAACAGAGAAACTGATAATTCCACATATATCACAATAACTAACAAGTTTATAGAAACACATCATGGCAAGTGCTATCACAAAAAGACAAGTGAAACAAGATATCAATGCTGTACTGATAACAATGTAGAGCAGTCATCATTTCACAATAGACTCATCCATTCTAGCTCCCACTACTATGAGAAGGGGAATACAATACAAACTTGACCTCACTTGTCTTGTTGTTATAACACTTGCCATGATGTGTTTCAATAAACATGAGATCAGTTCTGGGGATATTTAAACCTTAAAATTGCTTTCCAGGCAAGATGTTTTTTGAGTGTAAAAATACAAAAATTCACAGCTCTGAGAACATTTGAAAATTGCCAAAATATTATACAGGTTGCAGTTTCCTGAATTCTTGAAGTTTTCTTGATTTCTGTCTGAATTGACTCAGACTGTCACAGCAGCAGTATTTTTGTCAGAAAAAGTATAGCATTTGTAACAATGTCTATGGCAGCAGCCTTTTAGCACTGTAAACTGGTAAGAGTTCTCAAGTTCTGTTAGATCACAGCTGATACTTGCTTTTTTGCATAGTACTAGAGCTGACAGAAGAAACCTGAGTACAGACCCTTGTGGCATCTGAGAGGAGCAGCACATATAGAAGGCCTGGATAACAGCACTGAGCCGATTGGCTGTCATGGAGATGACATCCTCTCCATCAGCATACGCCTCTGCCTCAATGACGATATGATGGTCCAGCAAGGAGGGAAGCTTTGGTGTAGCAACAGAGTTGTCAGACTCGCGCTGTTTAAAAAGCAGAGAGGCTATCTCACTGCTGGAGGAGGAGGAAGATGGGTTCTTCCTGTTCCTGTCAAGCTCTGTAGAGATCAGCACCAGCCACTCATCCAGGGAGTGCCACAGCAGCTCCAATGGCTGCAGAGAAGCAAACAGGAGGTCATTTTAAGCATCACCTGGAAAGTTATTACACTACTAATGCTCAGTCAGAACTTTCAAAGACCTAACGTCAGATGAATTTGCACAGACGTTTCAAAGAGTTGGATTATCAGTGTTACAAAGATACATATGACCATGTGATCTAGAAACAGATTTGGGTTATAGTTTACCAGGTTTACTGATATCTATCTCTGATGCCTTCAGATTATTTTTGCCTCCATTTAATTACAACGAAAGTGAAACTGTCTTGCGTGCATCTGCAACTAAAGGAATCGATTCGTATTGTGTTTTTTTAAGTGAAAAAGAAATAAAGGGAAGCCAGTATGATAATGTGTAATGGTCAATATGGCTGCTTTGCTGCTTTTGATACAAAGGACTTGACAAGAGCAGAAATTTTAGAACCCTGCAAAGGAGCAACCGCACAGAATGTATTACATTCTGTGTACATTTTTCACTTGTCAAATCAATGCATAGCAATACTTGTGGAGTGTGTGTGCCATTTTTTCCCACTGATATTTAGTTTTGCTTTTTTTTTGCATAAGATATTAGAAAATGAAAACTATAACCAGTTCATAATGGTCAAAGAATGATTTCTGATTCTCAGTTTTGATAAACAATTTGGAGACACACAGATCCCAGTGTACTGTATTTATGTGTATGTACACACCTACTAACCTTAAAGACCTGGCTGCGAGGTGTTTTGTTGCCGTTGTAGCCCATGTCGTTGCCATTGTTAGGTGATGAAGGCCCAAGGCGAAACACATGGCAGAAAATACGAACAATTCTCAGAAGACTCTTCATCTGAGCTTCATAATTGCTGGACAAGCTGACAAGGAGCAGAGGATAAACCTATCTTAACAGAAATCAATTTGTAATAATTACACAAAATACAATCGCTAGAATGGCAGGTATGATATTAAAATTCTTTCTGTGAAATGCAGACAGTTGGTGGCACAGATATATTTGTAAACCCAACAAAATTGGAGGAGGGCTGGGGGTCTTTCCTCCCAGGACTATCCCTAGTTAAAATTTCAGATGAAGCCCTGAAACTAAAAAGTGCTTGCCAATTGTAAACAAGCAGAGCAGAGACACCTACACAACACAGGTAAAACAAACAGCAAAAAACACAGTACTCTGAACTGATGTGATGCATCATTTGCTGTACACACTGATGCCATCTTGCCTCACAGCATCTCTTACAATTCAAACTAAACTAAACATTAGCTCCTGTTAACACATTGTAGTTGAAAAAAAGACTACATTCTGAATTGTTGAGTACTATGAATCTGAGCTGTTGATGTATTGTTTTTATATTGCAGGAAAGTTATATTATTATGGACATTTTGGTTTGTAGCCTAAGATTTGTAGAGCAAAGATAATGAGAAAGGTGTGTTGTGATTTTGACACAGAAACATAAAATCAGTTCACTTGACTTGGTGCGGTACAGAATTGTGCCATGCTGAAAATGACAATGCTATGTGTAGGCTCAACCAGCCATGATTAGCTTCAAAACAGAGAAAGAGCAGAGACACCAAGGTACCCCAACAGACTTTCAGCAGATTCCACAGCACACACCCCCAGACAACCAGGATGTATACTGGCCTAGTTTAGTCAAAAGACTGGCTTACACTGCCAGTCACTATCATGATTACCAGGTACCAAATGGCTGCCAAAACCGTTCTGACCGACTGCTGACCCTGCAGGAAGTGGGGGTCAGAATCTGACAACAAAAAAAGGATTTCATTCCTACTGACAATATCACAAGGAACACCGGCCGCATCAGGACAAAGAAACACAACTATTCCACAATTCTGGATTTAACTATTCTTTATAAACACTAATTTAAAGAAATTGTTGAACACTGATTTCAATAATCTGATCATGATGGCGCCGCTCTAGTGGCAGCTAGTCACAGCAGCTCTTGCTGTCCGAGTATCTTTTTTCTGTTTATTTTCATTTTAGTCTTGTGTTCTCTTGTTTTCTTTTACAGTGAAGTTTCACTAGTGAAGGCTCTCAGTATGGATACGAAGTTAGTGCAGTTTGCCCTGATTTTTCTTGTGTTTTTGAGTCTGCTGTCCACATCAGTGATAGCAGACCCAGCGAGCAGTGGTGAACCCATTGTTTACTCTAGAGTCAGCTGTTAGCCCTTCGTAGCACTGCGAGGTTTGCTGGAGCAGACAGGAGTGGACTCCCACCTCACAATGCGGCTGCTGGATTACTTGACCAACTGGCCACAGTTTGTAAGAGCAGGGGACTGTGTGTCCCACACTGTGGTCTGCAGTATGGGGTCCCCCAGGGGACTATCCTTGCCCCCTTTCTTTTCAGTCTCTACACTGCAGACTTTTCTCATCATACCACTAACTGCCATCTTCAGAACTTCTCTGACGACTCCGCCATCGTCGGCCTCATCACGGACAGAGATGAGGAGGACTACAGAGAACTTAACCGGGACTTTGTGGACTGGTTCCTGCTGAACTGCCTCCAGATCAGTGCGGTGAAAACCAAGGAACTGGTGATGGACTTTAAGCAGGAACAGACACACTTCTCCTTCACCAGTGAACATCCAGGGAACAGACATTGTGATTGTGGACTCTTACAGGTACCTGGGTGTTCACATAAACAACAAACTGGACTGGACTACAAACACCAACGCACTTTATAAGAAAGGTCAGAGCAGACTCCACCTGCTCAGGAAACTGAGGTCCTTCGGGGTGCAGGGAGCACTTCTGAGGACCTTTTATGATTCTGTGGGGACATCAGCTATCATGTATGGAGTGGTCTGCTGTAGCAGCAGCATCACGTCTGCTGACAGGAAGAGACTAAACAAACTAGTAAAGAAAGCCAGTTCTGTCCTGGTCTGCCCCCTGGATCCTGTGGAGGTGGTAGGAGACAGGAGGATGATGACAAAGCTGTTGTCTATCATGGAGGTAACCTCCCACCCCCTGCAGGAAACAGTAACATCACTGGGAGGTTCTTCAGTGACAGACTGCTTCACCCACAGTGTCTAAAGGAGAGATACTGCAGGTCCTTCCTTCCTGCTGCAGTCAGACTTTACAATCAACCTGCTCCCAGTAGCTCAGTTCACCCACTAACTAACTGTGCAATAAAAATGTATACAACAATAGAATAGAATAGAATAGAATAGAATAGAATAGAATAGAATAGAATAGAATAGAATAGAATAGAATAGAATAGAATTTATACTGTCCTCCCTGTGAGTTTTCTGGTTTCAGAGGTAGACAGCTAGCTAACGTGATTACTCAAACCCAAGGCGTGACTTTTCTTGTGATTGAAGATCACTTTATTTTGCACCGTAAAACTGTACACAATACAAAAAGGCAAGTCAAACAAACTGAGAAACTTACAGACAAGTACGTTCCAAGGCCACAACATTGAAATGAAAACAGCAGAAGAAGAAGCAGCAACATCCAGTTCCTCTCATGGCCTGACCTACACTAAAACTCTTTGAAAATGTCCTGCTTTAATTTCACTTCTATGGAAAAATCAGTAGGGGGCACTGCAGCACACGAAGTTCTGCTGCAGGGCACAACAGAATTTATTGCCATTTGCACAGGTACATCACAGTACAGGTACACTGGAATTTTTGTACGTGACTCCGAGTCAAAATAATAATAATTTAGCAGCAATTAAAAAGAAACAAGAACCCTGAAATAAATCACACTAAAGTTTAAATAAATTAAAATTAAATAGATATTAGCATAAATAGATTTTAGAAAAAAAACAAAAAACAAAAAACACAACAATCAATAAAATACTTATTGATTGAACACTGTGCTATTTCACAGAATTTTTTCTGTAACCATTTATTTTTCTTCTAGAAGGAGAAAATGATTATATATTAAAGCACAGCACTTTTCTTGCACCATTTCTTGTATTCAGTGCTGTAACATCGAAAATTTCCCCGCTGCAGGATCAATGAAGGTTTAATCTATCTATCTATGACCACCACCACACCATTAACTTTCCTTAAATCTTTTATTCTACTTGTTTGTGTCAGTAAGTTTAACACGTCTGATGTTCATATATGCATATTTAGTCTTACTTTAATCGTCTGCCCACCAGTGTCACTATACTGGATTGTGTAGAAACCAGTGTAACATCTGGACATCAGCCCTCCGTGATGGAGGATGTACCAGACCCCTACTGAGTAAATGATATGCGAAAGTCCACTTTAAAAGACCATACCCAAAAGCCCCACTTTGAGTCCTTCCTATGAGTCACGTTTCCCCAGAGCCCTGTTCCAAGAGCCCTCTCTTTCCTTGAGGAATTCCTTAGCCCTACTTTCCAAAAGTCACCCTTCCAGATTCAATTCCTTTTTTTATTCCTAATTTCTTTAATATCAACTTGGACACTCCACTCTGTCCACCACTGTTCTGACCCGTATCAACAGGCCGACCAGACCATCCCTAAGCAGATGCACCACCGCAGCATCACAACGTGCACACAAGTAATTTTCAGTCACTGAAAATTGGTGCAACTTTCTCAAATTCTCCTTTATCAGAGATACACTTTAAAAATGTACACATGCATAACACATGCCTGTGCTCAGCGCAAGGTCATTGTGTTTGTGGATACATCTATATTAAATGGCCACATTCTATGTTGCTGTGATTTCTGATCATCAGTCCTTAATTGTTAAGGAATTAATTTCAGGCTTCTTCATGGAACAGGTATAACCACCGCATCTTTATTAAGAACTTCATCAACAAAGAACGCCAAACGACAAGTAATTTCCCGGCACTCACAGAATACTTCACTTCCGCATATCATTGCACACATCCTTCAGAATAAAAGCATGGCTCAAAAGACAATGCGTAAAGGCATAGAAATTCCATGTTGCTTAACACTAATTTTAAAAAATGCTGCATTTCTACAAAAATATGCTGCATTTCTGAGAATGCCATATGGGGGAATGAACAGCCTTGGAGGAGTACTGTGCTTTCTGAGTGCTTTTCTACTTATATTCATCTGATGTAACTATTTCGCTGGCCAAATATCATTCAGATTGTGTAATAATTCTGCAAAAGTATTCCAACCCCGTTTCACAGAAACATTTACAATACATTTATATATTGGTGGAGAAACATTTACCCTACATATGTTACTAGGTCTAACCTATTGAGACAGAAAAGGGACCAGGGTGCACATCAAGATATTAAGCTGACACGTTCAACTGCCATGAGATTAATAGAAATGACTACATTTCTGAAAGGGGCTTGTGTGTTGTAGATTTAATTTTAAATTGTTAAAACTGGCATTTTTTTCCCCATCAATGTGCATAATAATCCACAATTACAAAGTGAAAGCAAGTTTTTAGATTTTATTCCAAATTTATTGAAAATTGAACCCTGAAATCTGTCATTCACTAGTCTAACTATGCCAGCCCATAGCCCATATTGTAGAACATAATGGTCTGGCTGCACCACACTATCAACCCTCTATTAGGAAAAACACTCTAACTTGTTTGTATTTCTTTAAACCAATAACAGTTGTTGCAGGCAGGCCTTTAGTGTTTCTTCAAATAAGTGACAGTTGGAATTGTGGTAGAACATTTGCATACAGGCTAATCCAACAATAAACCAGCGAGAATGCATGGTGCGTGTAAAAAATATCAACACAGACATCATGGCCTCAGATCTCCAGATTCTCGCCTCTGCAAACCTCTCCTCTGCCAGTGAGTCAGTGGAGTTTTACAACAGATCTCTTTGCAGTCTCCTGGAACTCCACGCCCCCATCAAAACCAGAACAGTGACTTTTGCGTCCTCTGCCCCTGGTACATCTGTGAGCTGTGGCAAATGAAGGTGGCTGGCCATGCCCTTGAGCAACGTCTGAAATCATCTGGACTCTCTGTACGCAGGCTCGCTTACCAGGAACACCAAAACGCCTATGCAAAGTCGCTGAAAGACCAACGGTCACAGTTCTACTCCACGTCATCAACAACAGAGAAATTCCAAGCAGCTCTTCTCTACAATAAATTACCTTCTTAAACGACAGTTTCAATCACTCACAGAAAACACAGAAGAAAAGTGTAACAAATTTTGTACCTTTTTCAAAAGCAAAATCTACATCATCCGTTCCCATCTCTCCAGCTCTCTTGCTCCTCCTGCCCTGTCTGCCAGCCCCCAGTCAGGGATCTCCTACCCTCTTCATTGTTTCTCTGAGGTTTCACTGCTTGAAGTTGAGGATGTCATCAACAAAATGAAACCACCACCTGCGCACTGGACCCCTTTCCCACACCTCTGATAAATGAGAGCTCTCTGATATAACTCCCCATATCACAAAAACAATAAACCACTCCCTCCAGTCCAGTCATGTTCCATCTGAGCTTAAACCTGCTGTCATTAAACCACTTCTCAAAAAACCCACCTTGGACCCAGAAGTCCTTACCAGCTACAGGTTGTTACTACCCAGCTTCAGGACCATTTACAAGGACACAACCTGTCTGAAAAATTCCAGTCAAGTTTCCGCTCTGCCACAGTACTGAGACAGCTCTGGTCAGGGTCACAAATGACATTTTGATGGTGCCGGATGCTGGCTCTCCTTCACTGCTTAGTCTCCTTGACCTAATAGCAGCTTCTGACGCCAGTGATCACCATATCCTCCTCTATCGTCTCCACTTTGATATAGACTGACACTATCTTGGACTGGTTTATATCATACCTCTCTGGAAGGGCCGAGTACGTCAGCCTGAGAAGTGTTAAATCCCAAACACTTCCTGTCACCTGCGGTGTTCCTCAAGGGTCTGTTCTCGGTCTAACCCTGTTCATTAGAGTCCAAGCACCGAGGGTGCAAAGACCCTTTTGGAATGCAAGGAATTATTAGGGTCCGAGCACGTAATGGTGCGAAATAGGCCTTAATGACAACTTATCAAAATCATTTGCATGGCATGGCCATGGTGGCCTCCAGAATTTTGATGCTTCACCATGAAATATCAACTACTGTCTAACAACCCTGTGCATTCTTCAACTGGCTCAAACTTTACATGTTTAATCATACTCCTGCCCTGATTGAGTCCATATGCAAAAATACATTCACAGCATATGCCATAGCACCCCCTGCAGCATTTTAATAAATAGCCCCCACAGCAAGCTTAACGTATGTCTACGAAATTTGGTAGTCATATGTAGCATGTGAGGGCAAACAAAAAAGTCTCTTGTACCCACACTCTAAACCCAAAAGCAAGTCCGCCATTTTGAATTAAATGTCAGATTTTTGAGTGTTTTTGGTCATTTTCAGTGATTAATTCCTCACATGCCATGACTCCAAAAGGCCTGAAATTTGGAGAGTATATACAATACACCTTAAGGTTGAAAATTTGTGAAAATCTTACTCAAAAGTCAAAGGGTGTGACCATGGCGTACATTCAACAACCACCTCAAACATCTGTGCAAGTCTTGATTTTTCCACCTCAAAAATACTGCCAAATTCCATCCCACCCTCACACTTTGTCTCCTCCAGGCTGGACTACTGCAACGCACTTCTCACAGGGATCCCTAGCAAGAGCATGCAAAAGCTCCAATATACAGTGGTATGGAAAAGTTTGGGCACCCCTGATAATTTTCAAGATTTTCCTTTATAAATCACTGGTTGTTCTGATCAGCAATTTCAGTTAAATATATCATATAGCAGACGAACACAGTGATATTTGAGAAGTGAAATGAAGTTTATAGGATTTACAGAAAGTGTGCAATAATTATTTAAACAAAAGTAGGAAGGTGCATAAATTTGGGCACCCTTGTTGTTTTATTGATTTCAATACCTTTAGTACTAATTATTGGAACACAAAATTTGTTTGTTAAGCTCACTGACCCTTGACCTACATACACAGGTGAAGCCAATCATGAGAAAGGGTATTTAAGGTGGCCATTTGCAAGTTGTTCTCCTCTTTGCATCTTCTCTGAAGAGTGGCAGCATGGGAGCCTCAAAACAACTGTCAAATGACCTGAAAGCAAAGATTGTTCAACATCATGGTTTAGGGGAAGGATACAAAAAGCTAGCTCAGAGATTTCAGCTGTCAGTTTCCACTGTGAGGAACATAGTGAGGAAATGGAAGACCACAGGCACAGTTCTAGTTAAGACCCGGAGTGGCAGCCAAGAAAAATCTCAGATAAGCAGAGGCGAAGGATGGTGAGAACAGTCAAACTCAACCCACAGACCAGCTCCAAAGACCTACAACATGATCTTGCTGCAGATGGTGTCACTGTGCATCGTTCTACTATTCAGCGAACTTTGCACAAGGGGATGCTGTATAGGAGAGTAATGCAGAAGAAGTCTTTTATGCGCACATGCCACAAACAGAGTCGCTGGAGGTATGCTAAAGCACATTTGGACAAGCCAGCTTCATTTTGGAATAAGGTGCTGTGGACTGATGAAGTTAAAATTGAGTTATAGGGACATAACAAGGGGATAAAGCATGCATGGCGGATGAAGAACACAGCATTCCAAGACAAACACTTGCTACCCACA